>NC_083733.1:34725217-35026304 GCF_028564815.1 Eubalaena glacialis
CCCGAAGCCCTCCTGGCCCCTCTCTGGCGTCCCCTGCCCCTCCCCTGCAGCCTGCCGTCTCCAGCCGGGTGGCGCTGGGGAGGGTGGACCTGGGCTGCTCTCCCAGGCCACAGCTGGATGTAGTTCTGCTGGGCCTTCTCCGGGCCTGGGCCTGGCACACAATTCGGTCTTGGGCTGTGGGGAGCGTGGGGAGGAAGCTTCCCTGATTTTCCATTTTCCTCATTTGCGAGTTGGTGGCTGACACGTCCTTGTGCTCTGGCAGGGAGGCAGAGAGGCCCATTCTTTGGGCCTCCTTGTTTCAGTCTCCACCTCCCTCTCCTCCGAGCCCCGTTCTCATTGGGAAAGCTGCTTTGTGCTGCTCTCCATGTGCCTGGGCTGGGGAGGGGCACGGCTTCTGACTGGCGCTGCCAGGAGTTCTGTTTGGGGCATGAATAAATCATTTGCTTAACCCAACACTACCTCATTGCTGCCTCCTCCAGAACCTCTCTGGGCTGCCCCTTTTCATGAGAGATATTTATTATCATCATCATCATCATCATTATTATTATTATTTTTAACATCTTTATTGGAGTGTAATTGCTTTACAGTGGTGTGTTAGTTTCTGCTGTATAACAGAGTGAATCAGCTGTACATAAACATATATCCCCATATCCCCTCCCTCTTACGTTTCCCTCCCACCCTCCCTATCCCACCCCTCTAATAGTGATGGGGTGGGAGCTCTGAAGAATCTTTGGGAGATGACGTCACACCATGGAAACAAAAGCAGATGATTTAGATCTTGACAGTCTTGTGTTCAAATTCTTTCTCTGCCCGAAGTCTGTGATCTTTAGCACTTAACCTATTTGTGAGCCTTAATTTACCCCTCTGTGAAATGGGGCCATTGAAGCCTCACTTGCATGGTGATGGGGGATTCAGAGGGGTTGTGTGTGTGAAGGGCCAGCACACCGCCTGGCACACTGGGGCTGCAGTCAGTGAATGGTGGTCCTGTTTCCTTTGGCCTGGAACAGGACACCCCAAAGGGATCAGAGGGGGTGGGGTAGGGTGTGTAGAGGAGGGAGCTTTCCCTGGTGGGCAGTGGGTGGACCCGCACGAAGCAGTCCAGGCTGCGGTGCCTGGGTGGACCCTGGAGAGGTGCCACCCACAAGCCTTTGGCTCTTGAGGCCGAGCTGTGATCACTTGTGGCCGAGCTGGATCACTGCCCCAGGAGCCTGTGGGGCCTTGTGGGTCCAGAGATGTGGCCATTGTGAGGGAGGACCTGCCCTGGTTTTTCTGTCTGGGGAAGGACAGCCTTCCCAGCTGCTCCTCACAGACCCATCTCTAGCTGGCCACCTCCTCTGGTGACATCCTAGCCTGTTGCTGCCCTTTGTAAAGTTATGTGAAGATGTCAGCAGTGGTGCCACATGCCTTTGGGACCGCCCTGTGTGCCACATGGAGGTTGCTCACTCTTAGGGGCTACTGGCCTCTTCCAGGGCATTCTGGAGTGAAGGGAGAGGTACCGGGTCTTCTCCATCTCACTGATACGGTGGGCGCCTCCGAACCCCTGCAGGTGACAGGGAGGAGTCATCCTAGGGAGGTGGGCTTTGGGAATTTCTGAAAATACTCTAGGAAAATTCTCTAGGAAAGCAGCATATCCTTGCCCAAATTCTTTATTATACAATACCATCTGGGACCCATGTCCTGAGTCACCACCCACGAACGGGAACAAATGCCCCTCCTCCTGCACCCAGGCCTCCAGGTCCTCATCTTTGTGCCTGCTTTCGCAGCCAGGAGGTCCCTCGGGGTTCTGGCTGCAGGAGCCCGGTTAGGGCTGGCCTGTCCCAGCCCAGCACAGGTTCATCCTGGTGTCTGGAGCCCAGCCATCGCCAGGCTCCCGACCCCCCAGGAGCCACAGGGCTACCCTGAAGGTGTTGAAAGAAGAAAATCCTACAACTTAAACTTGCCTTTTGCTCCCATCCACATCACCTGTGAATTTGTAAGTTTTTTTCTATTTCAGTGAGTCAGTCATTTATCACGTGAAGAACACGATTATACCCCATTGTTTGAGTACATGCTGTAAGAGTGTCAGTGCTTTTGCTACCCTGTCCTGGCATTTCTTCATCTATGAAATATACCTGGATTCTCATACCTGGGGAAGACCCAAGCCTCATTCAGCCTCTGGGGGGAGCCGCCTGGCTGGCCAGCAAGGCGTCTTTGGAATGGAGACCTGCTGTCAGCCTCCTGGGCCCCAAACTGACGGACTTCCCTCCACCAAGCAAGAGGGCGGGCTCCCATGTGTCTTTTCTGTTGCAATTATCTCCCTGGCTCCTCCCCTTGATACAAAAGGCCCAAGTCCGGGTCCAGAGTAAGTTATTTGTAATGCATTTTCTGAGTCCATATTGCAATATTAGCCATGACTGTCTGCTGTGTAGAAAAAGGGGGAGTTTGCGTTTGAAGTTTAATCCAGCTTCTACTTAAGCTCAGTCCCTGGGCAATCCTTTTTTCTGCCGCTGAGCTCAAACAGCCGGTCCTCAGGTTTGATCTGCTGCCCCACGGAGCCCTGCCCAATGTGAATTTGAAGAGTTTTTTTTCTCCTCTCAACCAGGGAGACTTGCAAAAAAAAAAAAAAAAAAAAAAAAAAGTCGGTGTGGTCTGCGGCAACGGCTCCCATGGTGGGTCCCGGGGTCCCTCCCTGAGCCCCTCTGCTGCTGGGGGCTGAGCCCACCCGGCTTCCAGCCTTCCGAGGCTGGGGGGTCGCTGCGTCCCCTCCTCGGGGTCTCCGAGGAGCCCCTTTGAGGTCTCGCTGCTGGTGGACGGCGAGCACTGGGGAGTCTGGGAGTCCTGTCTGGCATGTGGGGGGCAGAGAAAAAGGAGGGAAAAAAGGGAGGAAAATGAAAGGCGTGAGTTTGTCGGGAACTGGTGCTGGCGGTGGAAACAGGAGCCGCAGCAGGATGGAACCTGGTGGCCTTCAAAACTTTTCTTCTCCCCTCTCGCCACATGACTCGGAGGATGCAGGCAGTAATTAAAGGCCCCCCTGGCTCCTCATTTTCTGTGCCCATGTCTTTGATCTGGCTCATGTTGGGCGGCTATTTTCATTGTTCCTGCCTTTCTTTCATTCTTTTTTGATGGCAGAAACGATGATCTTTGATTCCAGAGTCGGAGGTGGGCAGGAGAGTGTTACAGGTCTTACATAATGCATCTTTCACATCTTATTTTTAAACGCGGGCATAATCAGGGCCTGGCAGAGGCTGGGCTTGATTTTAACCCATGTTCGGGGAGAGGCGGTTGCCTGCCCCGTGGTGCTGGCCTGGGGGTAGGTGGGGACAGGCAGTCATGTGCAACTGAATGAAAATTACTAGAGGAAGCCTTTCCCCTCCACCCCTTTCTAAATATAACCTGAAGGGAGTTTTTCCTAATTGTTCCCTTATGGCCAAAGATGTGCCGAGAGCAAGCAGGACAGGGAAGGCTCAGCGCGCAGAGCCGGGCTTTTCTTGGCGGCATCGTGGGAGGCCTGCGCACTGTTTATTAGTGGATGTTAATAAACTATAAGGGACAGGCCACAGCAGGAGGTATATGAACTGGTAACTCAGGTAGCCGAGATAAAATGGAGACGTCTGGCCAGATGACGGGAGGTGGGAGGCAGAGGGGCGGGTGTCAGAGTCTGATCCGTTTGCACATTCTTTCCTGCTCCTCACCTCCTGAGCAAACTTGGAGGACCTCCCGGCAGAGGGCCCTGTGGGACGGACAGAGGTGAGAAGACGAGGCCTTGGTGATGAGAAGCCTGTGGTCCAGGTCTGTGATGGGGATGTGCGTGGCTGCTGCAGGAACCACAAGCTCAGATGATGCTAGGGGTCAGGCAGGTGAGGGGCGAGGTGGGGCTGGGTGATGGAGATCACGTGCCTGCTAAGGGGAACAGCCGCTCCCCAGTTCCTGTCGTCAGCTGCCTTGCTGGAGGCTGGATCCGGTGTTGCCCAAGCTTCCAAATTTCCATGAGAAGCCAGAAGTTCGGGTCTTGATGGGCAATCTCTCAGAAGAGATGAGAAGGAAGAAGACTTTCTTGGTCAGAGGACGGTGCTGGCAATGGTTGGGAGCTGGGAAAGCCCTGCGTGTGGAGGGAGTGAGGGGGTCCCTCGGCTGCCAGAACAAGGCGGGGGGCAGCAGGAGAGTCCGGAGGGCCCGTGCACTGCAGCCCCTGCCTGGGGCAGACTGGGAAGGCCCGTGACCCGAAAGTGACCACCTCCTAGGTGGACGCAAAGGCCTTCCTGGCAACGAGTTCTGCTGCGCTGGAAGGGTTCTGCACATGATGTCTGAGGCCACCTGTCACCTCCACTGAATGCTTGGTGTTCATGAGGGCATGGACCCATCCTGCCACCCCGGGGACAGGTCCCTGTGAGAACTGCCTCGTCCTTTGGGCAGTGCTAATGGTTCATTCCTGGGAAGGTCTGAGGCTGACCTTCCTGCCCATCTACCCCAGGCTCCAGTACCAGGATTTTCACGCACTGGATGCTTCACTAGGTATTTATTGAGTGCCTACCGTGTGCCAGGCTCTATGCCGGGTGCTGGGCATACAGGGGGTCATGGGGAGAAGGACAATTGACAAATCCCCACGTAACTACATATATCATCAGAGGATATATGTCCGGAAGGAAGAGTGTAAGACGTGCGAGAGAAGCAAAGGCTTTTCCCAATAACTGATGTTGAAAATGATGTAAAACAACTATACTCCAATAAAAATTAATTAAAAAAAAGAAAAAGAAAATGAAGGTGGAATGATGAATAGAAATAATGGGGGGTGGTAGTCCAGAGAGTGTTCAGAGACCCCAAGGCAGGAGGCTATTTGGCAAATTGGGGGACTGTCAGCAGGCAGTCTTGGGAGCCTGGTGAGCAAGGGGGTGCCCTGTGGGGACCAGGCCCTACAGGGCCTCGTGGGCCAAGGTGGAGCTCTGGGGCGGTCTCAGCATCGTCAGATTCGCTCTTTGAATTGCACGCAGCTGCTCTGAGGAGGGTGGGTGTGGGCTGGGCGGGGAAGCCGAGGGGATGGCGCAGGCAGTCAGGGTGGAGAGCAGAGGGCGTGTTGGAGAGCTGTTCGTTCTGGATGGCAAAATTGACAGGACTAGGAGATGGATTCAGTATTGGCGGCAAGGGAGTGTGGTACCAGGATGACCCACGGGTTTCTGGCTTGGGTATCGAGGTGAGCAGAGAGGTCTTCCCCGAAGCGGGGAGGCCTGGAGGAAGAATGAATTGGGTGGAGAAATCCTTCCCCTGTTCTGACAGCCCTGGGCCGGGTAGGGGCCTGGGCAAATCTGGTGAGGACAGTGGGGCTCGAGCTCGAGGAGCCCCAGCCTGGCTGCCGCTTGGCTCCCAAGACCCCACCCTGCGTGAGGACAGGGCGTCCCCTGCACCATCCCCAGCTGGGCCCACCCAGCCCTGTCACACACCTAGCCTATGGCGAGGGGACCCGCTCCGTGAGGCCGCAGAACAGTTAATACATGTTGGGATTGGTTGCTGCCTGATCCTTGAAGATTTTCCCTGGGCTCCTCCTTCTCTACCTTCTGGAGGGAGACCCCCTGCCACCCCTTGGGCTTGCGTACCTGGCTGGGCTGCCTGATGCCCAGACGGAGGTAGCCTGTCCAGCATCGTTGTTCCGTTGTAAATCCTCTGGATGGCCAGCAGCTGTGTGGATGGCGCGTGTGCCCCTGCCTTTCTGGGCTGACGCAGGAGGGCTGTATATTTCCACCTGCCGTCCAGGCTGCACACAAATCTGCTTTGCCTGGTGTGTGCAGAGCCTGGCGGCCAGCCCTCAGACACCCCCGCCTGACAGGGCCTGTTCATTTATGACCCCCTGTCTTCGGCAGCTCCCGCTTGCAGCTGGGTTGTGGCAGGGGGAGTGCTTCCTGCTTAGCCTGGATGGAGGGGCCTAGAAGTGGTTCAGATTGGGGAGGACTTCTGTGTAGGGGGTTCTCCTGGGAAGACAGGGCTCCCAGGTGGGCTCCATACTCCTCAGGAACTGGATTTCTACTGTCAGTCCAGGGTGGCCCCCCTAGATTTGCTGCTTGGGGTCGAGGAGCCTGATGTCACCTTGGGGGACTCAGCTTCCCCTTTCTTCATCCTCATCCTGAAAGCAGGCTTTCCAAGAGAAATGCGACCAGGTCTGAGCTGGCAGTGGGGAGGCATACGTACCACTATGTAAGATGGCTTTCTGGCTGGTAGCCTGGGGTCTTTTCATCCCTGCCCTATTCTCTCACCATCCAACCTTTGGGCTAATTAATGGCATGAACTTCCTCATGATAGTTTATAAATGTCCCCTTGATTTTCCCCACAGCAATTTGAGAATCTAATTATCCCTGCTGTATCTGGCCATGTTATTATAGTTTGACAACCTGAGAACTCAATAGATGAATCAAAGACAGCAGTTAGTAGAATTTGGATAACGAGGATTTTTTTTCAAAACACCCTATTTTCATGTTTACATCCTTTCTCTTGGTCCTTATCCACGCACTTGTGGGATTGCAGGATTATAACCTGCGAGAATCTAACATACTCTGCTCCTTCGCCCAGTGAGTTCATGGTCTGACCTGCCTCCAGAGTCCGTGGTCCGTACAGCTGCTCCTAACGACCATGTGAGGATCAAGCATGAGGTGTGGATAAAGTGCTGGCGTCATGCCTGGCACATTGGAATTTCACAGGAGGCCTTTCTTCTTCCGAGTTTCCTTTTGGACCCTGGTCTCCCTGAGGGGACTGTTTTCAATGTGCCTTGTGGCGGAGAGGAAGGAACTCTGAATCTGGGGTCAGGAGAACTGAGTTCTAGCCCTGGGTTGCCACTGGGTGGCTGTGAGTGAACTTGGCCCTTTGTCCCCTGGGCATCAGTTTCCCTGTCTAAAGTTGATGGTGGATCTCACCCACCTCTGAAATTCCAAGATTTGGGATTCCAAAGAAGGAATGTACTTAAGTTAAGAATGAGTATTAGGTATAAGAATATACTACTTATGCTAAGTTCTTCCTTGTAGCTCTCACCCCAGCTTTAAAATAAGTGTGCAGTAAGTGAAACAGGTTTTACATGTATTTGGTGTAATTTTCTGATCATTGTCTGTCTCCCGCATGACACGGTCAGCTCCATGAGGGGCCACCTCGGCCGAGGCCACCACTTACTACTCCAGTGGTGGCACGCAGGAGAGCTCAGTCAGTACTGTTGAGCCAGAAGTCAGATAGCAAAGTTAGTGGCAGGCGCCGGGCAGCACCCCTCTGCTCCTGTCCACAAGATTATAATTGGAGAATACAGATGGATGGCCAGGGTGACTCCCTGGTCCTCCGGGCACTAAAGCTCTGTAGCCTGGAGAGGGGCCCCTTCCTTATCAGGGTCAGAAGCAGGTGGGCAAGCTGTTGGGTGCGTCCTCAGCCCTGACCCTCCCTTGCCTGACACATGCCGGGGTCGGGATCCTGGGATGGGAGTCCCGGGTGGGGGCGTTTCCTAGATGGCCACTGTGCTGAAGTCCTAACACCTACTCAGAGCCACCAACACTGGGCGCAGCTGTAATGATTGTCATTACCACATAATAACTGCTGTTTATGGAGTGCTTATGACATACAGCATCTCATTTCATCATCACCACATCCCTGTGGGGTGGGTATCGTGACCTCATTCCCATTTTCCAGATGAGGAGACTGAGGCCCAGAGAAGTTCTAATTTGCCCAAGGCCACACAGCCAGGAGGTGATGGAGTTGGGATTTGAACCAGGCCACCCTCTCTCAGAGTTCATGCTGTCCATGGCCGACCCCTATGGCTTCCACCAGTTCAGCACCCCCATAAGCCTGGCTCTCTCCTCTCCTCCCATCTCTCAGGCCCTCCTGCCATGCTCGGCGACATCCCATCTGTCAGAAATTCTGTTCTGGCCAGATGCAATGCCCCTCCTGGGATTCCAGGCCGGGGCAGTTGCTACAGAGGGAGGGGAGGGGGATTCTCAGGCCTCGCTGTTACTCCAGACCCTGGCTGGGCACGTATGGCCTGGGAGGCTCTGGCAGCCTTAGGCTGTTCCCTGTGGCTGGGCCTTCTGTGCACCGGCCCAGCCTTCTCCCCTGAGCAGGTGGGATCGGATGTGCTCGGCCAGCCCCGTGAGCTCGCAGCGACCCCCAGCAGCCCTGTCCGTTCCCTGGCTCCTTTCTCCTTGGTGGAGAGAGGGGCCTGGGGAGTGGGGTGGGAAAGGGGGATGGAGAGAAGGAGGGGCAGGATAAGGGAATAGGTAGGGGGGAGCAGGCAGGGAGGTGGGACAGACCCTCTGAGGGTGAAGAGGAAAGCAAGGGATGAAAGCAAGCAGACAAGGGAAGAGGAAGTGGAGGTGGGGGACAAGGTGGTCCCCCACCTTGAGAAACTGGAGGGGAATGGAGGGGGCTGGGGAGGAAAGGAGGAGAGAGCCGTGGGCAGAGATGGAGGGGGTGCCAAGGGGGCGCTGTGTCGGGTACAGAAAGAATTCTGACAATGTGTGGAGGCCAGAAGGCCCAGCTCACAACCCTCACAACCTTCAGGAACCGCAGGCAGGCACTTGCAGGTGGTGGCAGAGGCCATGGGGTTGGGCGTGCCCACGGGCTCCTCTCAGTACACACAGGACCGGGGAGCCGTCACTTTGAAGTCCCTGACATTTGCGGTGAAAGGATCTGGTCTGAGGTCTCATTAGCCTCTGCTTTGCTGCACGCACCCTGCCATTCAATCTCCCCGTCCGTCCTTCCAACACCAAGGTTTGTAAATCTGCCCCGTTTGCTTTATGATGTCTGTCGCTGACGTGAACTTGACAGTGTTAATACACACGAGTTTTTCCTTCCCTCTCTCCACCCTCAAAAGCACAAAAGCTTTGCTGCCCAGGACGAAAGAAGGTGCCGAAAGAGAACCCATGTCTCTTTTCCACTTAAACTTGGGAACGGCTTAGTCTGAATGCTGGTGGATTTCATTTTCCCCAAGCTAGCGCAGCTGCTGCGTCTGCTCAAGACAAAGGAGGCCTTTTGTGCTTGGTCGTTTCCCCCAAACCCGCCCTTCGTTTTTCGCCTCCCTTCCTACTTGTACCAAGTCCCCCACGTGGTTTTTCTGCTTCGCTCACCTGAGGCCTGAACCCCTGACTCTCAAAATCTGGGAAGCCTTTTGGTCTTCTCACTGGATAGGCCTGTTGTCCCAGCTCTGGGGTTCCTTGGAGCTGAGGGACATGAACATTTCTTAGGAAATTATTTCTCCCTGTCTCTCCCCACTGACCTTGATCGACACTGGCACTTGTCTGGCTTAAAGGTTGTGCTTTTACAAATGGAAGGTGGCTCCAGACCTGCATACTGATGGCTCCTGACCTGTATACTGATGGCTGCTTACCTGAATACTGCTGAGAAGACTGAGACCCAGAGGGAGACCCAGTGGGCTCTGAAGCAGCCGGGGTGGTGTTCTTGAACCAGTATTCACAGGCATCTGTGAACATTTGTGTGGAGTGAGGATTGAATTTTGTGTCTCATATCAGATTCTCATAATGCACCTCATTCATTTATTCATCCATCCATTCATTCAATAAATTGGTCTCCCCAAACTGTGCGCCAAGGCACAGCTAATCTGTCAGAGCTCTGTGATATATTTTAAATTTTCAAGGGAACACAGCAATACTCAACATCTGTTGGACATGATGTGAGCTATTAGCTTGAGGTTGTCCACCATTTCAACATTAGATCACTCTATATTCCTTTTGATGACATCACATCTTTGCAAAGCTGGGCTTTCAGTGGTTACTGTGGATAAAAAGCAGGTACTAGGTGAAAATCAACATGGAAAAAGAAATGAGGATGGCGGGTCCAATCCGATTCCAAGGTTGGAGAAGTTGTGTGTTGACCAAGGGAAAGATGACTTTGGGCCTGTGGGGCAGATTTGGGACTTGACTTGGAGCAATGGGAAGGTCTCAAGGGGATTTTAAGCAGGGCAGCGATGTGAGTAGACCTGTGCTCTGCAAAGAGCCCTCGAGATCTGTGTCTGGATTGGACTGGACGTGAGGAAACTTGTTAGGGGCCAACACAGTGGTCCAAACCAAGCAACTAAGCAACGAACTGAACCACCGAACAACCTGCCAACCTGCCAACCATGGTGGCTTGGACTCAAGTGATGGCAGCAAACTGGGGAGGTGGTGGGCAGATTTGAGACCTGGCTGAATGCAGGATGGACAGGACTTGGTGACGAGCTGTGTAGGTGTGAGAAGAGAGAGAGGAAAGGTACCTGGCATGGGGACATGATGACATGGAGAGGACAGAGCAGGAGAGCAGGGCTCACACATGCTACCTTGCTCTGCTGTATTTTTTCTGTTCACTTCTGGTTACCTAACATCTCATAGGATCGTTTGATTACCCTGTTACTGTCCGTCACCCCCACCAGACTGTCAGCCCCATGAGGGCAGGACTTTGCCTTCTTCTCTGCTGTGTCCCTGTCACCCAGACCACACCTCATACAAAGATGAGAGGCTCCCAACTTTCTTGGTCCACAATGCCTTAGTATCTGTGATTTTTTTCAGGGCACCCCTAAGCCAAAAGAAATACCTAATAGCTCCCTTTGTTCAAAGAGTCAGGTGCAAATAACAAGTATTTAGGTCCTGACAACTTAGTTGCTGTTTGAAAAATAAAACACATAAATTCAAAGGAAGAAGTATATTTTCATTTCGTTCTTAGATAACCACAGTTACCAATGGAATGTGCTAAAATGCAGATTCTGATTCAGTGGGTCCAGGTGGGGCCCGGAATTCTGCATTCCTCATAAACTCTCAGGTGATGCCTAACTGCTGGTTCAGGACCATATTTTGAGTGGGTGACTGAGGTGACTGCTGGGCCACTGTCTTCACTCCTTTCCAAGCACCCTTTCAAAAGCCATGTCTTTTGCTCTCTGCAGAGAGCTTCGCCAGCCCCATGGCATGAGTTAGATGGTCTATGCGATGTGATTTGAGGTACCCAGCACAGCTGCCCCCATCTCTGTGAACAGAACTCCTTGCTGGGCCTCATCCAGGGCTCTAAGTGGCCGAATTCTTGCATGACTGTCAAACCCTCATCAAGAACATGATTGTTCCTGGTTGCTACCAGCAAGGTGGTCTTGGTGGACTTGGAATGTGCTAGAAATGCTTGCTGGGGCGGGATTGTTAGCTGTTTCATCCTGGCTGTTTTATCATCTGGAGTCACCTGCCTTGTGACGGCTATGTACCCATTTTAGGCCCAGAATGCCAGGAAGTCCCATGGATCGCCAGACACTCTGCTTCCTTTCTGGGAGCCGGGTCCCACTGAAGGGAATTGCTTTCCATCTCCTGGCCTTGATGGTCAGATCTCTCTCTTGCCAGCTCCTGGTTGTTGTGGATGTCCAGATCCGGGAAGGTAAGTTTTCTGGTCACACGCACAGTACACATCGCAGGAGCACGCTCACATGCGTGTGCACGGATCCCGGTTGGTGCCTGGCAGAGCTCCGCAGTGTAAGTGGAAGGGCAGGAGGTCGTACCTTCCTGCACTTTCCATTCCCTGGGGAATTTAGTCGAGTCTACTGATCCAGAGAGCACCCAAACGGGACTTGGGGCCAGAGCTGTGCTGTTCCCGATGGCTCTCGGCATCAACGATCAATTGATTCACTTATCAGTTCATTCTCATTCCCTCCTGCTCTGAGTGTTTATTTACTAACTGTGGCTGATGTTATGAGCTGGAGGGCCAATGTAGCTGGAGAAGACTTCCTGGAGGAGGGAGCACGGTGGTATGTGTGCATGTATATGTGAGTGTGTGCATGCCCATGTACATAAATATATGTGTGTCGTATACCTGCACACACATTTGTGTGGAGCAGCCATGAATGTATGTGTGCACGAACACGTGTGCACCCGCACATGCCTTGCGTGTAAGTGTGTGTGCCCAGGAGGATCGTACAAGCAAAGCCTTGGTGCCAATAACAACAGCTTTGGAAACCTCCCTTGCCTGTATGGATCCCAGGCCGGAGAAGAGAAGCTGCTGTTGGGTAGAGCCGATTTTGTAGCTTGGCTTCATGTGCGTGTGAGCACTTGGGTGTGTTTTAATTAACTAGAACATTTGCCTGGAAATGAGCAGCGGTGGCAGCAGGCGCAAAGGCAGCTGGAGGGGGGGCGGGGCGGTGGCAGCCATGGTGGCGGAGGCCGTGGCAGCCAGGCTCCCGAGTTTCCACAGGCCCAGTCCCGGCTGATGGCACCACGGAGTGGTGGGGTGGCAGGCTGCCCCTGCTGCTGGTCATTGGCCCAGCAGAGAGGGCATTCTGGGAGTGGCTGAACTTTCTAGAATTCTGAAGACTTCTCTGCACCTCCATCTAAACAGAGATGACCAGGGTAATGGTTCCAGCACATGGGTGGGGACATGAAACTCCTGACATTGTATCCAGGACAGTGGACCCATGTTTTGGACCCATGAGCCGTGTAGGGCTGACTGTCCTCTCTCTATTCCCAGCCCAGCAACTGGCACATAATGGGGCCTGTGTACATGTTTATTGCATGCGTGAGTCAACAGGTAAAGGCAACCAAGGCTCAGAGAGGCTAAGTGATGTCTCCAGGGTCACACAGCAAGTTAGTAGACCAGCTGGAAATTTTGACTTTTGTTTCTGTACTCTTTCCATGACCCTGTAATGTTGGCATGAGGAAATAAATGCATGGCATTATTTCAGGGGAAGATGAATACTCACACCACAGGTGTGCACACCTCACCCTCTGCCTGGAACCGTTCTAAGTTGTCTACCCACCATCCATCTGGGTGGTGGGAAGGATCATCTTCCCAGGGTTTCTTGGGATGGTAGTGTTTTCTCCCATCAAGAGAGAGGTGGGGAAGGGGTGGGGATGACTGGAGGGGAAGGACTGGGGTGGTCCCTTCCTAAGACAGATTGGCCACCAGTAGCTCACAGGTTGGAACTTATTGAAGAAAATCTCTTCATTTAAATGCTAGCCTTCCCCTCAGACCTCCCCCTCTCTGCCATCCAGTCTGTTCTGAGGCCTACAGTCCACCCCTTGGCACCTCCAGGATAGGGTGCTTCCCTGGGTGTCAGGCCTTTGCTTTCCCTTTGTCCCAGTCCGCTCAAGGGCCGCTGCCTGATGATGTTGCTGAAATACCACTTTATTCACGTCTCTCTCCTGTCTAGTGGTCCAGGGGTTAGACTCTGGGGCTGCACTGCCTGGGGTCAGATGTAGGCTCTGCCCCTTGCTGACTTTGTGATTCCACCAGAGTGACGTCACTCGCTGAGAGAGCCTCGCTCTCCTTACTTGTAAAGTGGGACGATGTACCGTATGCATCTCGGCTGCAACTCATCATATACACATGGCCAGGACCACTGACGCTTGTCGGAGACATAAACTGGGCTGCTACCCAGCCGAGGGCGCTCTGTGTACTGGGCACACACACACCAGAAGTCCTGTGGGCACGCCGATAGGCTCGCAGTACGAGAGGCTGATGGGACATAAACCGATGGAAGGAAGAGTTCAGCTCAACTCTTCCTGGGCACCTGCTCATGGAGGGAAATAGCATGGAAGCACAGGCACCATTTAAATAATTATTTCTGTCTTTTTGCTGAATGCATAGGTAAATTCACATAGGTTAAAAGTACATGTAATAGAACTCCCATTATATCTACGTCTACCTATTTATCTATCTATCTATCTATCTGAATAACTTCCATTCTCATGCGGCTGTCTTTTCTTGCCTTTGCCCTTACTACTTCCTCTGCCCAGAATGTTCTGTCTACCTGCTCCTTGGCTTTTTATTTTTTCCCCATAAATGAAGACCCAGCACGAGGTCTATCTGCCCCAGGGCGGCGTCCCAGATCAGCCAGCCAGACTTGAGCTTCCTACCTGACGGGGCCCCTTTTATGGTCCCACCATGGTCTGCCTTGTCTTGTGCCCTTATCTCAGCCTCCTCTAGAGAATAAGCTCCTGAAGGCACGGGCTCTGGGTTTCTTCTTCTTGGTCACGTGCTGTGCCCAGAAATTGGTGAGTCCTCATTGATGCTGATTGAACGGAAGACTGGATTGGGATTTGCAGCCAAGGCAGGAAGGAGAGTTTGTGCATGCATATGTGTATGTGTGTGCATAAGTCCACACACGTGTACCCATATGTATGTGCACACATGTGCATGCTTTGGCCCATCAGTTTGATGTTCCTCTCTAATTGGATTTCTGAAGAAAGGTGCCTGCTTTATTTTTAATTAGAAATCAGAGCAGAGAAAGAACGGGCCAGCACTTCAGCTGGAGGTTTTTCTCAACGCTGGAGTTCTTTTTAACAAGCACTCGCGGTCCAGGGCGGCTTCTGTTCGGGCTGGACACCACCGCTCGCGCTGGTGGGAGTGTCTTAATGCCTACAAAATTATCAGGTAATTATTTGGTAATGGAGCATCAGGATTTTGCCTATGCAGCAATCTTTCCCTGCAGCTGAAAAAAGTTGCCGAGAAAGAGAAGTCGGAGATGACCAGGGGTATACCTGAGGAGTTGTGGGATTCCCACGTCTTTTGGAAGAGATGGGGTCCCTGCCCTCTGGGCGTCCTGCTGGAAGCCCTGGTCTCTGTCAAATGGGATTTCCCCGCAGCCCGTTTCTCCCAGGCAGGAGATGTGTTTAGCATATTTGCTGTAGGTAAAATGATCTGTGCAGAATGTGTCAGGTGGGGAGTAATTACCTGGGCACCAGGACGGGGTGGGGAGCCTCACCTGCTGGTAGAAACCTGCCCCTGGGCTTCTGGGCTCTGGCAAGGACCCTGGGAGGTGTGGGGATGCCACCAGGGTCTAGGTAGCCTCCAGGTAGGGCGCCTCCTGGTGGGGTTAGCCGGAATACCACACACGTTAGCCGGTGGTGGGGGGGTGGTGGTGGACTGTGGACACTGGGGACATTCACAGATGCTTGAGTGTTTTTTTCAGGAAGCTTTAAAACTGCGGTTCAGTACTTTGCTCAGGACCTCCTGGTGTGGGGAGGACAGACCCTCAGACCAGACGGCTGTGGGGCTCCCCTACTTATGTGCTATGCGACTGCAGGGAAATTACTTCTTCACTGCTCTGTGCCTCACTTTCCTCTTCTGGAAAGGAGGAATGGCAACAGTATCTCCCCACAGAGTCGCCAGGAAGATTAAAGAGACAATATAGGTCCATAATCCCTTATTCACTATTCTGGATTCCAGAAAGCCTGAAACCGGAAAGTTTTTGTTTTTTGTTTTTTTTTGTTTTTTTTTTTTGGTAACTCATTTGGCAGTAAAATTTGACCTGGCTGATGCGAAGCCGTTTATAGTATTTGTTTAATTCATGTTGGTGAATTATGTTGTGCTGCAGAAGTATCAGTATGCTTGATTGCTTCTGAGGCGTTCCCAAATACCAAAGAAAGACACTATATTACTTTTCTAGAACCTGAAAAAGTCTGGATTCTGGAACACATCTGGCTTCGAGGGTTGAGGGTAGGGGGTTGTGGACTGGCACATGGAAGGCGTGAAGGGCACCGCACACAGAATGATGCTCAGTGGGCGTCAGGTGGCGCTGTCCTTCAGACACAACATCACTGCCCTATCGCTGCCCTTTCCTTCCTTCCTCTCACTCTCGGCCGTCCCGGCATGGCGGGTGCATACGTGCAAGCACACTTCTGCCATTCCTCCTGGGCAGGAGATGGGATGTCCCGTAGCAGGTTGATTTGTGCTTGGGACGCGGAAGAAGGGCCAACTCTTGACCCGGCCCTGGGGGTTGGCCGCTGGATTCCATGCCCGTGGTTTGTGTCTGTTTTGGAGGTAGCTGCTGCCAGGTCTGTAGCTGCCCACAAGAATAGGGCCAGAAGGAACCCCCTTCACACGTTGTCCCTCCGCCTCTCCCAGGGGGCAGTCATCCTTGTGTTGGAGGGACATTGCCTAATGCCTGCTGACACCATTTCTCCAGTGCCCCCTGGGCAGCCCGGCGCAGCTAATGAGGGATGCTTGGCCTTCCTAGTTGTGGGAATCCTGTGGGCTCCGACACCACAGTCCGAAGGGGCTGCAGGGTGTGGAACCTCATGTGCCTTCGAAGGAAGGCAATTAGGAAAATTGGAGGTTAACCTCCCTTTATTTATATGTTTCTCTTTTACTGCCCGATAAGACATGTCTTTTGAGATGCTCGGCCCCCCAGTGTTTCTGGCCTGACTCCCTAAGGGAATTGAACATTTCTCACGGCGCAGCGCCTCTGCTCTGTACTCCAGGTGCAATCCATTCACACCGCACCAGCTTTTCAAAGAGCTCCCCCTCCTCCCAAACACAAAAGATGCTTTAATTGTCTTGCCTCAAGCCAGCGTTGTCAACTAGCTGTACTTTATCTCTTCTGTTTGGGTTGTAAAACCCAGCAATTAAGAAAATCCCTGCTTCAGATTAATTGTAGCCTACATTGGCTCAGAGCGAGGCAGTGTGCCGTTTCACTAGTTTCATGGCTTTTGAGGCAGAGGGAGCTGGAGCACTTGGGGAAACCGAGTCTCAGAGACAGGAGGACCCTTGTTGGAGATGGCACAGGGCACGGAGTGAGACAGGACTGGAATTCAGGGCCCGGACTCTTGTCCCCCCAGCCGGGTGCTTTCCTGCACATGAACCTCTCTGCTGGTGGAGTCAGGCAGGTAGGGGCGTCCCCGGTGGCCTGTGAAGTGGGCAGACCCGCCCCCCCCAATCCTTCCTGGGCCACAGCCCAAGGGGTCTGATGCTTGAGCGTGGACGAGCGCAGATACGTCTTCTTTCTTTACAGGGGCCATCGTTTTCGGACCGTGATCTGTGGGCGTCTACACCGGTCTCTTGTGCAGAAGCAGGGTGTCTGAGGGTTGGGGGCTCGGAAAACCCTGACATCAACCAGTTGCCGATACCTACTACGTGCTATCTGCTGAGTTGGGTGGCCACATCTCTCTGTGCTGGCCAAGACAGAGGCAAACAGCTGGAGCAACCACTGCCCGCATTCTGCCTGCACTTTGGGCCCTGGAGGGGGCATCCAGCCCCAGCATGGGCCTCTTCTCCTGCTGTGGCCACAGCCCAGATTTAGGGGGGCGGGCAGGTTGTGCCTGCCCTTGGTGTCTCCTGCCTTCCCGTCCCACTTGTTCCCAGTGATGCCACCTGTGGCCCTGGCACTTGGCAGTTTACAGAGCATCTGCATGGGCATTATTCTCCTCTGACCCTCACTGCGGCCCTGCGAGGTGAGCAGAGCCCAATGAGTGGAAACTGAGGCTCAGTGCAGGGAGGAGTGTAGGGCCACATGGCCTAGGAGCGGGAGGCAAGACCAGCCGGGTCTGTGTGTGTGGCATGACACGGCAGCGGATGGGGGCAAGACTGCCAACTATTTTTTTCCCTTGTGGTTCTCTTCTGAATCCTTATTGTAAGAGAGTGAAGTCTGGGGCTCTCTGAGGGGCATCTGGGTCCAACTCCTGCCTCCTGGGTCCAGACGCTGTAAGAGGAGCCTGTATTTTCCTGTGTCTCTCTGGCCGGGCCACATGCTCTGGGCCGCCTCGTCAGCTGCCTGCTGGGCTTGGTTCAGGGACAGCTGAGGGGAGTATGAGCCTGAGGGGAGTCTGTGGGGACAACTGTCCTGCTGGGTCTAAAAGAAGAAGGGCTCAGAGAGGGAGGTCACTTTCCCCAGGTCACACAGCATGTATGTGGCAGAGCCAAGATTCAACCCAAGCCCATGTGTTTGACCTCCACTGCCCATGCTTCTTTCCTCCTGGGTGGCCTGGTGCTTGTTGGGGGCAGGGGTGGGGGAGCCTGCAGGATGTGGGATCTGTAGGATCCAATCTGTGGGATTGGTGACTCAGCAAAGGAGCTTGTTTCCCAGGTTTCCCTGCGCATACTGAGGGTGCCTCAGGCGGCTCTGGTCTCCTGCCACCTGACTGGTCTCAGGGAGCTAAGGGGACAACTTAGGCCCTGCCAATCAGATGGAGAAGGGGATCCATAAATAGGACTGGTCACAGCCACTATCAATCCAGTGGAACCGGCTGGCTGGAACCCATATCCAGGTCCCTTTTCTGAACACTCCCTGGGGGTCCAGGTGTGCTGCCTATAGGACAGATCTGAGGAGAAGTGCTGCCCTGGTGAGGGCTGGGCTGGGAGGATGGGAGGACTCCAGACTTGCAGACTCAGCTCCCATTGGAAGCCACCCGGGAGCTGTGGCAGCTTGAGTCTCCCACCCCCACCACTTCTGGGCCTCAGTTTCCAAGTCTGTGAAATGTGAGAGGGCCCTTCCCCTAACCCCCTCCTCGACATGGGGAGGTATGGAGTATTGAGGCCTTTGTGAGCCACTGTGGGGAAGGGCTGCCCTCCTGAGTCTGGGTTGGGTTGAGTGGCCTGAGGCCCTTGCAGTTCCAGGAGCTGCATGCTGGAGATGATCCTCAGGTGTGGGTTTCCTCTAGGAATCCTTCGGGAGGAGTTTGTAGTTTGGAGGGCAGGGCGGCAGAAACCATTGCGGTGGGAAGGGGCAGGGCACGAGCATGCGGTCTTGATCCAGGCAGACTCGTTTGCAAGACAGCTCTGCCTCTTGCTGCAGAGAGCCTCGGTTTCCGTTTCTGTGTCTTGGGCATAACATTTGCACGTACCCAGGATGTTGCTGTGGAACTCAGAGGGCGCAGGCATTTGGAAAGCGTTGTCACAGTCTGGGTCAGAAGCCTTCCAGAGCTCCCATCGTCCTGGTTGGTTACTCCTTACACCCTGTTTAATGTCTTTTTTTTTTTCTTTTTAAGTTTCCAGTTAAGTTTCTCTGTAATTTTTTTTTAATTTTATTTTATTTTTGGCTGCGTTGGGTCTTCGTTGCTGCACGAGGGCTTTCTCTAGTTGCAGCGAGCGGGGGCTACCCTTTGTTGCAGTGTGCGGACTTCTCATTGCGTTGGCTTCTCTTGTTGTGGAACATGGGCTCTAGGCGTGCAGGCTTCAGTAGTTGCTGCACGCGGGCTCAGTAGTTGTGGCTCACGGGCTTAGCTGCTCCACGGCATGTGGGATCTTCCTGGACCAGGGCTTGAACCCGTGTTCCCTGCATTGGCAGGCGGATTCTTAACCACTGCGCCACCAGGGAAGTCCCTGTTTAATGTCTTTGATTTACTTTTTTTATTCCCCCTTCCTCACTTGGGGGATTGGCGTTGGGTAAGAAAGTGAAAGCTGCAAATGACTAGCTCTCGTCTGGTTATGTCACTAACCCATGGTCTGACCACCCTCTTGGGCCACCACGCCCGTGTGTATAAAGGGAAGCCACAGCAAAGGTTGATGTAGTTTGTTCCATGCTGGGCAGTGTACGGCACTCTCCAATTTGATCAGCATGACGTTTCCATGGGGCTGATGTTGTTTCCCATTTTATGGAGGAGGAGGTGAGGGCTCAGAGCTAGTGAATGGCGGAGCCAGGATCTGAAGCCAGCCTGCCTTATGTCCCGTGGGGCTGAGCACCTAGGACTCTAGGGCTGCAGGTCGGCCGGCTGGGAGGCTGCGGGACGGGAAGGTGAGCTCAGCATTGGCAGAGGATCTGCCTTCAGGCCTCCCTGCCAGGCCTGGGAGTGGCCACTGGCCCCGGCTCGCCCTGGCACCATGCACCCCGGCCCTTTTTTCCCTTGACCCCAGGGTCCCCTTCCTTGGTCTTCTTTTGCTCCCTCTCCTCAATTGCCCTAATGACTTAGCCCAGGTGGCAAGTTGAGTGGAGAAACCACTTCAGGGAAATGAGAGTCCTTGCTACCAGCCTGGGCCTCAGGTGTGTGCACAGCGGCCCTCCCTGGGGGTCTGGTGAGCTGCACCTCCCCCCTCCAGCTGTTAGACAGGAACTGGAGAGCTGTGTGCCTGTGTGTGGTGTAGTAACTGTGTGTATGTAATTGTGCATGCATGTAACTGTACACATATAACTATGCGTATGTGACTGTGCATGACCTGTGACCTTGTATAGAACCGTGTGAGTATGTGACTGCAGTGTGTAGGTGTGTTTGTCTTGCATGTGCGGGAGGCTGGAGGTAGTGGGAAGGGGGAGGTGTTGACTGCGTGGGGCTCAGGGCAGGGACCCCAGGAATTTATGGCAGGGGCTAACGTTACCTACTTTGCCGGCTAAAACACACTTTGTAGAACAGAGTTACACATATGTTTAGATAATTAGAACAAAAGCCAAAAGAACAATTCCATTCAAAGGGACGAAGCCGGGAGGTGGGGGTCCACCAGGATCTGGGGGGCCGAGTTCTGTCTCCGCAGCTCTCCCCGGCCTTTGCTGAGTTTTGATCGTGCTATTTAGAAAATCCCTTTGTTGTAGGATAAACTGACATTGGCCTGCGCATTTCTGCTGTGAAGTTTGCTGTGTTCCAGGGCCCACTCGGGACAGCCAGACCATTAGGAGCTGATTAAATGAGCTAATTTTAATTTGTTCAGTGGTTACAGATGCAGAGACCTTTCCATGCCCTTTTCTTGAGGCTCTATTTATTTATTAAATTTTTTCCTGAAAAGTAAAAGACCTTCAGGACTCCCTTTTCTCTTCCCATCCCCTCTTAAAAATAAACATATGAAAACATTTCAAACAAGAACTTCAGCTGGGAAAGAAGGTCTCCAATATGGGCTTAGCCACTAGAGGTGCCAGTGGGGGGCTCCCCGAGTCTGGGAGCTGGGGGGAGCTGGGGGCGGAGCTGCTGGGATGGGCCACCCACCACGGCTCGAGGAGAGGAGCCAGATGAAATTTAGTGGAAATGGTCAAAGACTTGTCTCACCTCCAGGCCTTTGCACGTGCTGGGGCTGCTGCTTGGACCTCTGTTTCCATCCCTGCTTCTTTTCCTTGGCTAATTCTTATTCATCCTGCTGGTCTTAACGTAGAGGTTGCTTTTTCTAGGAAGCCCTCTTGCACCCCAACCCCTGTTCTCCCACCGCCCCGGGGACTTCTCCAGTTGTAGCAGATATCAGCACGTAGAGAACGTCTGTCTCTTTCAGGAGGCTGTGAACTCCGAAGGGCAAGAACTGTGCCTGCGTTTTCTCCCCTCACACCTCCAGCACCAAAGTGCCTGGTGGGTTCTAAGCACATCATCAACATCTGTCGAGGAGATGAATGAATGAATGAATGAATGGGTAGATGACATCTACACTTACTGGACTACATTACACACCAAGCTCTTTTTTAAAAACATATTTTAATTGAAGTATAGTTGATTTACAATGTTGTGTTAGTTTCTGGTGTGCAGCAAAGTGATTCAGGTATACATATAGATATATATATTCTTTTTCAGATTCTTTTCCCTTATAGGTTATTACAAAATACCAAGTATAGTTCCCTGTGCTATACAGTAGGTCCTTGTTGGTTATCTGTTTTACATATAGTAGTGTGTATATGTTAATCCCAAACTCCTAATTTATCCCTCCCTCCCTTTTCGCCTTTGGTAACCATAAGTTTGTTTTCTATGTCTGTAGGTCTATTTCTGTTTTGTAAATAAGTTCATTTATATCATTTTTTTTAGATTTCACGTATAAGCTATATCATATGATATTTGTCTTTGTCTGGCTTACTTCACTTAGCATGATAATCTCTAGGTCCATCCATGTTGCTGCAAATGGCATTAATTCATTCTTTTTTATGGCTGAGTAATATTCCATTGTGTGTGTGTGTGTGTGTGTGTGTGTGTGTGTGTGTGTATATCAATATATGTATATATATAACATCTTCTTTATCCATTCATCTGTTGATGGACATTTAGGTTGCTTCCATGTCTTGGCTATTGTAAATAGTGCTGCTGTAAACACTGGGGTGCATGTATCTTTCTGAATTAGAGTTTTCTCCAGATATATGCCCAGTAGTGGGATTGCTGGATCATATGGCAACTCTATTTTTAGTTTTCTGAGGAACCTCCATACTGTTTTGCATAGCATCTGCACCAATTTACATTCCCACCAACAGTGTAGGAGGGTTCCCTTTTCTCCGCACCCTCTCCAGCATTTCACTACACAGCAAGCTCTTGATGTCAGGTCCCTGGGGTCCCACCAATCTCAAATTGTCATCCGTAGTTGTGTGTGCCTGCCCCTCCCCCTCCGCCTGGCCTTCTTCCTCACTGATGCGGGCTGAGGATTCAGTGTTGAGGGCTGAATCTCCAAAAATGAACGTGGTGGGAACTAACGCTTACCCGGCCCAGCATGACGCTGATTTCCAGGCCCAGGATGCAGCTCAGGCCCAGCTCTGCTGGAAACCTGACCGAAGGCCACAGAGGGAGGAGAAGGGAGGAAAATTGCTCCGTGAGTTGGCTTTTTACAGCGCTTACGGGCCAGCCGGCCTTGGAGGATAATGTGCCAATAGTGGAGGTGCTCGGAGCGCAGAAAAGGAGGGAATGTGTGGATGCAGCCAGCTGCCACCCGCGATCTTGCCTCAGCCTCCTAGCCCCCTCCCGGCTCTTTCATTTGCAAGGCGCCTTTCTCCGGGGTTGGGGCACCTTTCAGTGAGCAGCAGGGTTTTCCCTGGAGCTGTGCAGCCACTGTGGCCTGGCCCGTTTCTGGGGCCTGGTTTCCATTTGCTGATTGCTCCTTCCCGCAGACGGCACCGCACCCACCCCACCCAGGGCCTCTGAGGGGCTGTCCCCCACCCTGTCCTGGCAGCCCCGTGTTCCTCCTTTAACCCCAACCTCAGGGACGGGCTTTGGAGCGGTACTGCCCCAGGCCCCTCATCTCTGCAGAAATCCCAGAGCCGGAGGGGGAGTCGGAACTTCTCGGGCGCCCCTGGGGTCTGGGGCCCTCAACTGGGTCAGCATCTGGCTGAGTGGCCGAGCCTTTGGCCTCCTCTGTCTCCTCCCCCACTCCCTCCCCGAGGCCCTTCCTCTCCCCACTAGCTGGATTCTCCGCCAAGTGCCGGCGGGAGCAGCCACTCTGGGCCCATCCTTTCCCCGGCTGAGGCTGAGAGTGGGGATGCGTCCCGGGGCTGAGGTCACCAGTGGGGCAGTGGGAAGCGCTTCTCCAGCCCTCGCCTGCCCCGCCGCTGGGTGCCTGGAACAAGGGCATCAAACAACTTGTCCTGGGGCGCCCTGGTGAGCAGGGGGGAGAGGTAAGCGGAGAGGCGGGGCTGGAGGGGACGAATGGATAAAGCAGGCTGGTGTCTGCACCAGAATGCCAAGAGTCCCATTAGAGGCTCCTGGCTCCTTGGGAAGCAGAATGTTCGCTCAGAGTGGATTCTAATCCAGAAGGAAGGGAACTGTTTTCCTGGACCAGGAGAGAAAAAGTGAGGGCCTAGGAGGCACTGGTGGCCGGGCTGTTAGATCTGTGTTGGGTCCTGCAGTGTGGGAGTAGGGTGTGGCCCCTTGGGAGCACCCTGATTTCTGGGTCTGGCGCTCCTCTCTTTGCTTCCCCCTGCCCTTTTCTCAGTGTCCGTCCGGTGGCCTCCCGGCCCCCGTCTCCTCCAAGAAGGCTGGCCTGCATCCCCGATCGTCTGTGTGCCCTTTGGGCTGGAGCGCTTGCTGGCCCCTAAGTGCCTTGGCTCCCGCCCCTCCCCCCTCCTCCCACCCCCCTCACATCTGTCTCACTTCCTACAGCCTGGTTCCTGGTTGGCGGCTGGGAGGCTGCCTGAGTGCTGCCTTCTCGGCTCGACCTTGCCACCCACAAGGCCACCGTGGCCCCAAGCCATCACCTCCCAGACATCGGTCTCCTCTCTAGTCATAGGGGGACATGCCAAGAGGACACCGAGACAAGGCTCTGACTATTGATCTCCAGACCATGATTCCCAGTGGCTTCCGTGGGGCCCCACGGTGTACGGGGCTTGGTGTTAAGCGGGTGTTTCTCGGGGCCAGCCACTTGTTCTCCTTGGGAAGGAACGGGTGAGTTTCTCTCTGTTTATTGTCGTAACCAAGCTACCAAAATGGCAAACTTGGGTTCGGCAATTACACAGCGTTTCAGAAACAAATTGATGGGATAACGTGTTATTATTGGCTACTGGGTCAATAGCTATTTTGGCAGGCGTGCCAATCCTGCGTGGCGTTGCTGGTGCGGGCGTGAGAATGGCGTGATGGGGTAGAGGGGAATGGTGGGTGCGTGTGGCACAGAGCGGCAGACTGGGGGGGACCCCAGGGGCTTCCCTTCCCTGGCAGTGCCTGCTTGGAGGATGCTCAGCCTCCATTCGCTGTTGCCTTAGCCAAGACCAGAGAGGTTGAGAGACCAGCGTCAGGTCACACAGTGAGCCGACGCTGGGGTTGGATTTTGGGTCTCTGTGGGAATGAATAGCTTGGTCTGTGATCTCTGAAGGCAGGACAAGTGCCCTCACTCTGAGCATCATGCTGGCATCTCAGAAAATGGAGATTTGGAATGTACCCAAGGTAGCTCGCTCCGGCTTCAGGACTTTTGCACATGTTAGTCCGCCTGCCTGGAATGCTCTACCTCTAGATTCCTTGGCTTGCTTCCTTGCTTGCTTCAGGCCTCTGCTCAACTGTCACCTTGTCGCCTGTCTGGAGTAGCACCCCACCACCCGGTCCCTTCACTCTCTGCCCTTATCCTGCTCCGTATTTCTTTGTAGTGCCACCTGACTTACTACAGATGGATTTGTTACTTTATTGTTAGTCTCCTCTCATTACATTGTAGGCTCTCTGAGGGCAGGGTCTGTGCTCACTACCCTGTCCCCAGAGCCTGGAACAGGGCTGCAGAGTAGACACTTGGTAATACTTGTTGAAGGAATAAATGAATTTAAATTGTAATGTTATTTTAAAAAAATGGCTGCCACATACCAGGTGACTGATTCTGTCTCCTCTCAGAGGATGGTGGGAGTCCGGGCATCCCGTTATTCCTGTCCCTAAGAGGTGGTCAGCAGGCCCTCCCTTAGGGCTCATGATGACATCCATTTCTTTTTGCTAAGGAAGCTCAGAAGGGAATGAGTTCCCCATCACTGCAAGGGACCAAACCAGTGGCAGAGGGGATGGAAGTACTGGTAGGGAGTGGACTGGGTCCCCTCGAGGGCCCTTCTATGTTTGGGTTCCGTGACGGGCTCCGTGGTAAGATAGTGGGGTCAGCTCTTTCCATCACATGCTGTTAGCGGCTCTTATCTCAGATCCCCGAATGGTGTGTGAGGATGTGGAAAACTGAGGATGCTCATGGGAAGGGTAAACTGGGAGTGAGAGGTATGGTCCACCAAGGCGGTGAGCCCTGCGGTTGACCAGGGGTCTTCCCAGCAGCCTCTGCTCTTGCTGCCACCGATCTGGAAACGACATGCAATGATACATTCATTGAGCATTTCCCGTGTGCCCAGTGCTGGGCCGAAGTGGATTATCCTATTTAATCCTCACCACAACCAGAGGAGGCGGAAGGTGTTCTCTGTCCATTTTCCCCCTTGGTGAGGCTTAGAGAGGTTCTGTAACGGATCCGAGGTCACACAGCTGGTCAGCGGTGGACCTGGGACGTGAACTCAGCTCTCTGGCTAGGGAGCCTTCCTGGACGCGCTCCTGGTGCCCCTGGAACCAGGCTCCCTGGGCCAGTGTGTTTGCTGGTCCAGCACTCGGAGAGAGCCTGGCATGGACAGAGTAGGTGTCAGTAAGTATTCAGAGAATGAATGAATGAATGCAAGGGGTTTCCCAAGATGAACAGGAAGTGATCAATTTTTTTGGTCCGTTTGGGCAGGGAAGGAGAAACCCAGGGCAGCGATGGCCAGGAAGGGGTGATACCCGCGTGTGCTTGGCTGGCCTGACTTCCTCCCAGAAGAACTTACAAGGGGGCCACTTGGCCGTGTGTTCCTAGTGGGAGGGCATGCTTATTTGCAGGGGTTGGGTAGTCAGTAGGGAGATTTTGGGTGAGTTTTGGAGGTCCCTTGGGGGGAAAGACACGCATACCGGTGCATGCACACACACCCCCCCCTCACCCTCCAGTGTGCTGTGTGGAAAGAGATTATTTACTTGCCGAGTTTTACCAGACAAAAATGCAAACCTTTCACTCCACCCCAGATCACACTGCTGATGCTGTACCTTTAAGAGCATGGAATCTTAGCTTATTATTTTATTAAATCTATTCATTTGTTCTGCTCTGGTCTGAATAAATAGAAGGCCTGTAACCACCCACCCCCAACCCTTCGTGTCCACTCCCAGTGTCTCCTTTGTTTTAATACCGTTTCTGCAGGGATTCAGTCTAAGGCTGGCTGGCTGAGCTCTGCCTCCATCCCTGCCATCCCCCTCCCCTACCCCTACATACCCTTGCTCTCTCCCTGGTTCCAAGAGGTTCTTTGAAAGGAAAGAATGACAAATGCGGGCTACACTGAACACTGGACTAGTTGCATTCTGCCACAATGTGTGGACGCCCCAGGGACCTGGCTCTGCAGGGGGTGGCCCCTCTGGGCCCAGGTGGTCAAACTCATTAACCCCTCAGCTGCCAGCTGGAGCCTCCACCCACTAACCCCTGGGCCTCCACCTGGTGGGGACCTCCTTGAGTGGCTCCCGGCACCTTCTTTGCGATTAGCTCTGTCGTTCGTTGGTTTGTTCATTCATTCATTCTCTCATTCAGGTATTCATTCATACTACAGGTAGAAAGTGCCTCCTTTAGACCAAGCCCTGGGCTTAGCATTCCTTCCATCTGTCTATCTATCCATCCATCCACCCATCCATCCAGTCATTCATTTATTCATGCTATAGTTACCAATTGCTTGCTCTAGGACAAGACCTGAAATGTACCCTTTCATTCATTTATTCACGCATTTATTCAATCATCAAGCAGATGGGTACTGGCAGGCACCTGGTGGGGGCTCCCAGGGATCCAGAAGTTTGGGGCTTCTCAGAGTTGTCTCTAGGCAGCTCTAAGCCAGGAGTACCTGTAGGGAGACCCTCACAGAATAACCCAAGAATGACATTCTTGGGAAAAGATGAACAAGTGAAGAGCTGCTTTGATGCAGTATGAACGGCGGAGGAGGAAATTCACAGCTTATTCACAGCCCCGCACCCAGCACTGACTAACGACCTGGCTGAGACACTCATTCATCCATCGTTCGTTCATGGAACATTCAGCAAATGTCGACGACCTACTCTGTGCCGGTGCTGACATGAGCTGGTAGCTAGCCCTGCTGGGGACAGTGGCCCCGGCAGGCTGTGGGCATAGCACCACCACCCTCAGGGATGCTGAGTTGGGGGCAGTGTCTCCCTTTCCCAGATGCCCTGGGGGGAGGATGTCGTGGGTGATGCATTGTGCAAAGGGTCCTGGGTGATCCATCACTTTCCACAGGGTGGTCTTTCTCTGTTTATACCTCTACATTACGTTAGCCTTCTCGGCCTCCTCTGGGGTGTGTGTGCGTGTGTGTTTTGGGAGGGTTCCCATAATCCCACCTCTAACGTACTGACATTTTGTGAGTTTGGTGAGTCAGGCAGTCAGATCCTCCTAGCTCTGCTGGAATCTACCTTGGGGCAAGTCCCTCTCTCAAACCTCAGGTCCTCAGTATCCCCACGTGCACAACGGGTGGCAGCTGGATACTCCCAGAGGTTTATTTCAGCCTCTGAGCCTCAGGTTCCTCATTTGTAAAATATGTCTAGTGAAAGGATTATGTGTGGTTTAAATGCATTAATACGCGCAAAACATTTATGCTTAATAATATCAGTAAACAAAAAAAGTGAGCATGGCATATAGTAAGTGCTCAGTGAACATAGTTTATGATGATGTTCAAGTCTATTTATGACAGTAGGGACAGTGTAGGGTAAGATGAGGGCTTGGTTACAGCATAAGGACGTGGTGGCCATTCAGGCTGAAGAAGCAGAGGTGGCGGCAGCGGGTAGGGGTGCCTAGGGAAGGGTCAGCGATGCCGAGAAGGGACCAGGGGACTGCATGCCCCAGTTGTGATGTCTGGGACTGCAGCTGCCTTGCCCCACACTTGGAAGTCGAGTCAGGGGACTGCCCCTGGCCACAGCTGCCTCCGGGGGGCACCTGTCATGCCAGCCCAGCCACACGGGGCTCCTCCTTCTCACTGTGGTCCTGGGCCAGGTGGCCACCTCCCCAGCTGCTGCCCCTGCACTCGGGGCCTTCCCGAGGCTGCTTTAATCTCCTCCCAACCCAGGCGGGGCCGGAGCAGTCTCAGTCATCGAGGGTTGACAGCTCGGCAACAAAACCCACGATGGCAATTTTTCTGGAGGCTGAGACGTGAAAATGCAGGGAAAATTGAAATTTTCTCTGCTGAGTCGTAGATTGGCTGAGTATAAAGGGTGAGTGGGGCCCGCAGAGTGGCTGCGTTGCTGGCACCAGCACGTCGGTGGGGAATCCTAGGGCTCTTCCCCCTCTTCGGGGCCCAGCCCGCCCCTTCTCCCCTGCCTGCCTCTGGCCAGGTGCTGTGCTGGGCACACCACGCCACCACCCCCAGCACGCTCCCGGCCTGGAGCGGGGCGAGGGGCACACCGCGAGCTGCAGTCCTGTGCGAAGTGTAGGCCAGAGGAGGAGCCTCACAGGGGGGGCCTGAGACACTTTTAGGGATTGGCAGACCAATTTCAGATGGTTCATGCAATTTTGAAAAAGGTAATTATGTATGTATTTTAATGGATATTACAAAACATCATACCCACGATTTCATCAAGATAATTATTTGGGATTACACTCAGGTAGGTAGCACTGTTAGGCCTAAAGCAGGTGAAAGGACAAAGTTGAGTGATAGTAATAAAAGTAAGTAAGTAAAATAAATAGGGCACAAGTCTGGAAGGTGACCCGAGCATGGTGAATCACTGGATGGACTCGGCCTTCCGAATCTGGCGCCACCACCTTAGGTAAGTGTCGTGGATGGGTTTCCTGAATGTAGAGCTTGAGGCCAGGACTTGGGTCCAGGTTCTACGATGCGGAGGTAGGTGCTCTAGGAAGCAGGAGTGAGGGACAGGGAGAGTGAGGCAGGGAAGGGAAAGGTCAGCATTGAGGAGGAGTGTCAAGGTCACGGCTGCGGACCCCTGGGCTCGATTCTGCTGGGACCTCTTCATGTATGTGCAAGATGCCCTGCAGGCTCCAGTCCCCCTTTGGTTGAGGACCACCTTCTGGAGAGAGGCAGAGCCCTGGAGGTGAGAGCTTGAGGTGGGGCCTCAGGCCCCGGTGCTCAGACCGTCCACCGCAGCTGTGGCTGGACCGAGGGGCCGAGGGCTGTGACGCACATGCCTGGGGCGCCTGCCGAGGCAAGCCCCTCAACTCTCCGTCCCCAGTGTGTTCTTCTATGCAATGGGACCAAGCTGTGACGGTCTTGCGGGATTGCCGAGAGGGCCCCTGACACATCACGGGGCAAAGAGAGCGAGTATTTGGGGGGAGTGCTTCCATCCTCCCAGCTGTGGGAGGCTTCTCAGTTCTCCAGATGCTGGGGGGATCCTTGAGCTGGTTGTCTATGGATTCGACTGAGGTGAAAAACAGCGGATCCGGGCTTCGAGGTCGGACAGCATGCCTGCCTTGTCTGCGGAAGTCTGACCCTCCCAGCCCGAGGAGAGTGTCCCCCAAGACGTGTCTGGGCTGAAAATGAGGACTCGACCCTGACATCCTCCCGGGGTTCTTGATTTGGCATCCAACCTGGGCTCTAAGTGAAGCTGGCTCTGGGGTGGGGTGGGGTGGGGGGGAGATGTTCTTGCTTCTGAGCAGGTGTCACCCACTCAGTTTCCTTCACTCCCATATGGTGATTCGCAAACACAGCATCTCAGGGTGATTAACAGCACAGCCTGTGAGGTCAGGTGACCCACATCCAAAGCCCAGCTCGGCCATTTCTGACCTGTAAGACCCTGGAAGTGTTAATTAGCCTTTGTAAGCCTCAGTTTTCTCATCTGCAGAATGGGGGCTGGCAATAATAACTTGTCAGACTGTTGTGAATATTAAATGAGACAACGTGTGACATGGAGCAAACACTCAAGAAATGTCTAGCACATAATAAATGTCATTTATTATCCATATGTTATAGGCATGTGTGGCATGTATGTACATATTTAATATGAAATATACCATACTTATTAATCATCTTTCCATGTCTTTAAGCTCTACGTTAGACGCTTCAAATTCTAGGTTAGAAGCACCATGTGGTTTTCTCTGATACTGGGTTTTGTGAAAATTATAATACAAATCTGGTCATTTATTCACATTCTTTACATTCATTGAATACTTCCTCTGTCCACATGTCCAGTAAGAAAGTCAGGATACAAGCTGCATTCTGTAAATGAGGTGAGGAGAGCCCGGAGGCCAAGGGTTTTCCCAAGGTCACACAGCTGCTTGGGGCTGGAACCAGCCCCAGAACCAAGGTGCTGGTCCAGTGCTGGTCCAGCCCGCTGGGAGAGGCCCGGGGCCAGTGCCGTGGGTTTTGCTGCGTTCTGCTTGGGGCCAACCAGACCTGGAGGGGGAGGCGGCAGCTCCTGTGTGGATGAGCTCTGATTCTCCCCGGGGCCTCCCTCCCTCAGGGAGCACTGGGACCTCCTGAACCTGTCTCAGGCCTCGCCCAGATGCCCTGCCTGTGACCTTCCCCTGCCACCTGCCCTGATTGCTGCGAGCGCAGAGCTGAGCCGGGTCTCTGGGGACTCGGGGGCATGGCCTGAGGGGTGGAGGGCTGCTGAGTGGGGCTGGGTGTGGCAGCAGGCTCCTAGGACAGCTTTTCCTGAGCCTCAGCTCCCAGGCCCTACCTGGCACCGTCTCTCACGTCTTCTCCCTGGAGGAGCTGGGGCTGGAAAATCATTTGAGGGACAAAGCCCCTGGAGTGACCACACAGACTTCAGCCTGCTGTTCCTGAGATATCCAACTTCCACGCCCACTTCTACACTGGATGTCCCAGGCTTTGGTCATCTGTATCCCTCTGCCATAATTTTTGCAAGATTTCCGTATCACTGGTGCTATGATTTACCTAGTATTTTTCTTTAAGTCCTCTTTTTGTACTTTAATTTATTTACTTAATTCTGCCAATGGAAAATCAGTATCATTTGCTGTAAGTAGGCAGTGACCTTAAAAGTAAATTGAAAACAGACCCAAAGAAAAGCCCACATTCAAGTTATTCCAGCCAGAGCTCTGGCATTCTAAAAACCCTGAGCCTTGGGGTCTGTTCTCTCTTTGTTGGAACGTTAGAGAGAAATTAAAGACACGGCACCAAGTGGAGTCCTTCTCCTCTGCCGGATGGCTGAAAAGGGAATCGAAGGGGCACGGACTTTCTCACTTTGTGTATCAGTGTTGGGCTGCCCCTTAAATCACCATGGGTTCTAATGATGGTGCACATCCCACGTTTGGGGGACGTGGGTCAGTGAAGAGCGTCCTCCTTCCTCAAAGCACAATTTGAGTGCCCCTGCCTCCCAGCATATGGCACCTCCTCCCTGCTCACACTTCCCTGATTCTGCCTGGGAGGGAGCCGTCCGGGCCTCCCCCAAGGGAAAGCGGGTCCCTAGAGCCCTACAGATGAGTGTGAGCTGCGCTAGGCAGACCCCCTGGACGCATTGGACTGCTGTCTCCTTAGGCCCAGATGAACACCACGAAATGAGTGCCTGACTGCAGCCATGCGGGAGAACCCCCCTGGGATGCGCTAGGAGGTGAGCAGAGCTGGGCACTGAGTAACAGGTTGGGTTTGGGTGGCTGGTGGAGGGGCATCCTTGGTGAGCACCATGGCCTGAACAAAGGCCTGGAGGCTGGACCTGGTGAGGCCTGCTCTCTGATAACAGGAGGTGGCTTTGATGGCTTTCTGGAGAAATGTGGGATCATTCCAGGCTCTTTCCACTGCCTGCTGTGAAACTCGGGGCCCTTGCCCTCTCTGAGTCTCAGGTGTCTGATCTGTAAAACGGGGAAAATGTTGGTGGGCACCACGTAGGATGGAGGTGGGGTTTGTTTTTTTTTTTAAAGTATTTGTTTATTTATTTATTTATGGCTGTGTTGGGTCTTCGTTTCTGTGCGAGGGCTTTCTCTAGTTGTGGCAAGCGGGGGCCACTCTTCGTCGCGGTGCGCGGGCCTCTCACTATCGCGGCCTCTCTTGTTGCGGAGCACAGGCTCCAGATGCGCAGGCTCAGTAGTTGTGGCTCACGGGCCCAGCTGCTCCGCGGCACGTGGGATCTTCCCAGACCAGGGCTCGAACCCGTGTCCCCTGCATCGGCAGGCAGATTCTCAACCACTGCGCCACCAGGGAAGCCTTGGAGGTGGGGATTTAATGAGGTAAAGCTTATGAAGAGCTTGGCACTGTGCCTGGCACTCACGGAGGGCTCTGCGGTTGGTGGCTGCAGGGTGGGACTGGGCCGTGGGCAGTGATACCAGTCTGAGGTTCAAAAAGTGGCTCAGTGTGACTGTGTTTCAGACCTGAAAGAATGAGGGGGGACACAGGGGCTCCCCAAGGACTCAAAATAGACAGTGATGCCAAGTGCCACAGTGCAGGGTGAAAAGTGGCCTGATGGCAGTGCCCCCAAGGTCAGGGAAGGGCACCAGTGGTGGCAGAGGGAGTCAGGGAAGGCTTTCTGGGGGCAGTGTCTTGAAGGAGGAGCCCCTGCTGATCAGGCTGGGCGTGCCGTGGTGGCAGTATGGGCCTCTGAACGTGTTGCTCACCTCCCTCCCCACAAAGGAGAAAGAATATCCTCTCCCTCTCAGAGCCTCAGGTAGGGTTGCAGCTCTGGATGCCACATGCTCTTTCCTCTGAAGTTGGCTGAGGAGATGCCTGAACACTTCTCAGAAAATTCGAGGACTTCCAGACTGCAACTCTGACATCTGCAGCTATAACGTAGGGAAGGGAAGAATGCTATCCAAATAAACTTAATCCTAATCAAAGGAGTATTTTCTTACAGAAAAGCTTCACCTATACTTAATAGTTTTAAATTGTTCCGGGTACCAATTAGAGGTTTAATTTTGCTGTTCCCTCCAGTGGTTGGAGGATGTGTGTGGTTTGTGTTTAATCAGAGTTGATTTTTTTTTTTTTTTGGCTGGTTCCAGGGAGGGGAGGGGATGAGGAGACTGCTTTGGGGTTTCCTTCTGGTCCTGCCAGGACCCGTGTCTAGGGGAGAGGTGCTGGGTGCCTCCGAGTTTGGGGTTCTTTGCCGGGGCAGCGTGGACGTCTCCAGGGAGTGAACCAGAGTCCCCTCGTGCCCACCTGAGGGCAGCTGGGAGGTTCTGCCACCACGTTCCTGCCTGGAGAACCCAACGCCGAATTAAATATATGGATTATCCAAAAATTTCTGCAGCAATAAGGTGAGTTATTATTGATTCACAGAGCACGACAAAACATCGCTGCATGAATTAGCAAACAGCTGTTTCTAATTTGAGTTTAGAACGGTACACAGAGGAACTTGTTTCTCTGTTCACTCCTTTCATTTATAATGAATTTTAATCACCGCTACAGGTGAGAAAAATGTAGAAACAAGCTTGTATCTTGTGGAAGAAACAAAGGAGAGACAGATGCTAACAGATTTCCAGTCTGTGATAAAAAGGATGTTTTGGTACACTTTACATGTAATTAGAGCACAGCTGTTTCCAGTCCCAGGTCCACGAACACTGCCGAATGTGGGCTCTGCCGATCTCCAAAGGGAGGAAAGAAAAACAGTGATTCAACCCTGAAAGCATCTTGCTTTCTCTCGAGTCGAGAAGAGAGCCCTTTGCTCCGGCCCTTGGTGGTGTCATTTCGTGAAAGCTCATGGAGGTGACTTCAGAGACTCTCTGCAGCCGCGACGGTGGGAGGCTGGTGGGGTGAGGTCAGGGAGTGCAGGGGGCCCGGCCAGGGGGCTGATGGAAAAGCCTTCCAGAGCCCCTCTGCTAGTAACAAGAGCCCCATCTTTGGGGCTCGTGGGGGAATATTGGGGCCCTTCTTCCCTGGCAGGAGCCTATCGTGACACTCCACCTTAGCTAGTCTGATCACCGCCAGCTCTCGGGCGAGTTGACGAGTGCTCTCTTTTTTTTCTTTTTCCTGGTATGTTTAATTTCTGCAATAAAACTCAAGCTCAATTGCATTTTCAGTATCAGTGCTAAGTAAATTTGTCTAAGGGATGGAGCAGCCGGGCAGGCTGTGTGTTCTGTGAGGTCAGAGGCTTCAAGGGGAAAGGCGGATGTCCCCTTCCTGTCCTGGGTGTCCAGCAGCCCTTTGGGATGGCAGCCTAGTGGGTGAGGGGCAGGGGTGCTCTGGGAGTCAGACCTCATCCCCCACGCCCTCCACCGTGAGCCTGGAGACCCGGGTCCAAGTGCTAGCGAGGCTGCTGGTGCCTGAGTTTTCCGTCTATACAATGAGGGGGTTGGGCTGGGGGCTCTTGTAGGCTTGTTTCCTCTCTGATGTCCTGGGATTGTAAATGGCAAGGGCCTGATGGGCCTTTACGCAGGTTGAGTGTCTTTTGCTTAGAAAATCATCTTCTGTAGGGGGGTAACCGCTTGTCCTTAACTTAGACCTTCCTGGTTGTTAATCAGAACTCAGTGAGGTGGGACCCCTCACTGTCTTGTGCCCATTCAAACCATCACGGCCATTGCCTGCCTCTCTTGCCTGTCTCTCTCTCCCTTTCTCTGCCCTGTGGCCTTATGTTGAGCTGGGAGCCAGTAGCCAGTGACTATTTTTATTTTATAGAGCATTTCTCATATATAACCTGTTACAAATATTCACTTATTTCATCTGCATAGCAACTCTATAATTGGGACTATTATTATTATTCCCATTTTACAGATGAGGAAACTGAGGCAGGTTTCTTCTTCTGTACAACTGAGGAGGTTCATTAACTTGATGGAGCTGGGAGTCTAAGGCTCCTAAGTCCAGCTGCTGGACTCAGCCGCCAAGCAAACACAAGTGCCTTCGGGGCCCAGGACACCTCATGATGAGGAAGGGAGCCCTGTGGGTCTGGACAAACAGGAGAGTGAGCACACCTGGTTCTAATGGGGAGCTGCAGTTCTGCTCTGTCATGGCTGCACCAGATGCAGGTCCTGTGTCTCCAGGTCTTCGCCTTCTCCTTCCAGAAAACTCAGAAGTGGATGTTTTAAAAAACTTTGAGTGTTCTTGATTTCTAAATGTTGGCATTTTTACAAAATAACTGATAACTGGGTGGTCCCCAGACCATCTGGTGAGAGGACAGTCACGGTGATCTGTGTCCCCCTGCTCAGGTCATCATTTCTCTCAGTCCAGCTGGGAGTCCAGTCCCAGCTTTTCCATTTACCATCTGCTCTGTGACATCGGGGTTTGATCTAACCTCTCTGTTCCGTTTCCTCATCCGTGGGGTTGACCACACAGCTTACTGTGTAAACCCAGATCCTTTGAGTGTGAAAGAGGGACACAGGCTGGGTGGGATGCTGGGTTCCATCCCAGGATCCCTGGGTGTGTGGCACCCTGCTTACTTGTAATATGGAAATAACAACCACCACCACTACCTCAACCATGAAGAGCTGCTCCAACGTCAAAGGGATAATGGGTGTGAAAATGCTGTGTAAAATTTTAAATGCCATACAGTTGATGGGATTTACAATTAATGAAAATAGTATAAGTTACACTAGTAACCTCCTTCATTTATTGAATGCTTAGCAGCATATACACATTACCCATTTTGTAAGGTAGACACTCTTATTATCCCCATCCTATGGTTGAGGAAATGGGGGCTCAGAGAGGCGCAGTGACTTGACAGCCGTCACACAGCCAATGAGTGGCAGCTCAGTCTAAGCGAGCCCATACTCAAAATATGGCTCTGCTGTCTCCCAGTGGCTGATGTCTCCTTGAGACTGATTGAGTCTCTTCAAAATAATGCTGATGGTTTTGGTTCCCCGGAAGGTTTATTAAGGGCCTGGATGGCAGGTATTTGCTGTCAGGTGGCATTTCGGCAGCCCCTAGAGACAGCTAGAAAAAGGCATGCCGGGCCATGGCTTTCAGTCTGTTGGGAGGTCTGTGGGCCCTCAAGGATATGTGCTAAGTGTCCCTTAGAGGTGGGTCAAAGAATAGGACCCCACCCTTCACCCACCAGGGCCAGCTGGAGAAGCAGCCGCTAAGGGCAAGAATCCTTCATCCTCCTCTCAGTTTGGGGCCACTGACCTCTGCGTGCCAGCCTCCACCCTCCTGCTGCCTGTTGACCCTTGAGCACCACCCCCGCCCAACCTGCTTAATTTTTATTCCCAAACTGAAAGAATGAGCCCTGCTTTCCCTGTCTGTGGCCTCACTGGTGATGATGAGATCATAGCTGCAAAGGCACTCTGAGCTCCCTGGAGCAGGGAAGGGTGAATACAAATTGCTGTTATTTTTACTAAAAGCATAATTCTAATTCAAGATTTTAGGTGGAGCCATGTCAGCTCCTGGTATCGTTTATGAGGCTCCTTGGCCTACCTCTGAGGAAAGACCCTCCAGCTGCCTTTTCCCCTTTCTTCTCAGGGTGGACTCTTGATTTCTCAGGGGTTGGGCCTCCAACCTTTACACCATACCCTCAAATGTCCCTTTAGGAAAATCAAATATCTACATGCATGACTGACTACTGCTTACATGAAGGGTTTTTTCCCTCCTCTTTTAAAGTGCTTCAAAGTGGCAAAGCATTGGTTTAGAGTTGAAACTTGAGACAGTAACTAATTGACAGAGAGGTTGGGCAGACAAGAGCAGAGAAACCTAAGAATGCTAGGTACCTTCTGCAACCCTCAGAGGTCCAGGCATACAGAGCAGACTCAACAAATATGCTCCGAGGGAAAGAACACTTAAACTGGGAGATATCCAGCAGGAAGCTGGGATACCTACTATCTGGCATTCCTCATTCCTGTACCCAGGGAAGCCATCCCTAGTTGATCACAGACTCTTAGAGCTACAAAGGCTCTTAGAGACCAATTCATCAGATTCCCGCTCTCAAGAGTTGGGAAAATGAAAGAACAAGAGGGGATGGGTGTACTTGCCTCTACATACATCCCTATGGTTATTCAGTGCCAGAATCTGGACCTAGTCCCGTAGTGATCTCATCCACTATGGCTCATGGTACCACCCTCTGGGCTCAAAGTTCTACTCTCTGGCTTTGCCCTCTGAGTTATCTTTTTTTTTTTTTCTTTCTTTTTTAAAATGGAAATTATCACATGTTTGCAGCTGAGTAATTTTATTAGCCTATTTCCTGCCTGTAGAATTTGGGGGGTTCCTCAGCCTTCTTCCATCTCCTTTTTGGTCCAAGCTGGCAGTGTTTCTGCTGGTATAAACTCTTCAAGAAGCTGTGGGTCTCCTGTGTATGTCATGCGGGATCTACGCCGTTAGACAAGAGGTCCCTACAAAGATTTTTTTCTAGATAATCTGATCTCTACTTTTGGCTTCTTCTGGGATGACTCCAGGGCAATGCCCCCAAATTTCCTAGATGCTCTCTGGTTTGACATAGAGGATATGTGAGTCACATTCTTAATCTCTTCAAAGAGTCTTTTGTGTGACTGAGTGTTCCAACCTTTTGATTCTTCTGAGATAGTAGCAAAATGTATAGTCACACTCTCAGTCTTTTCCCTAGAGCGTGATTTGCTGATAGTGAATCTCTTAATTATAATGTCTTTTGCAATTTGGTTGAGAATTTCCAAAATCATCAATTCCTGGTTCTTTTTGCTTAACAGTTCTTCTCTCGATCCATCTCTTTCCTCTCCACTACAAGCAGCAAGAAGAAAACAGGCCATACCTTCCATATGTTGCTTGGAAATCCCCTCAGCTAAATATCCATTTTTATCCATCACAAGTCCTGTTTTCCACGTAACTGTGGGACATGATTCCCTAAAGCTTCCTGGCACTGTATAACAAGGATCCCTTTCTTCCAGTTTCCAATATCAAGTTCCTCATCTTCTAAGCCCTCACCATCAGTGCCTTTAATGTTCATGTTTCTCTTATCCGTTTGTTCATGATGATTTAGGTATTTTTTACGGTGACTTAGGTTTTCTCAAATGTACTCCTTACTTCCTATTGAGTCTTCACTAACAGAGTCAGTTTTTCTATGAATAATCTTTTAAAGGCAATATAGGCTTTTTCTACCACACTCCCAAAAATTCTTCTAGTCATTGCCCACCGCCCAATTCCAAAGCCACTTCCGCACTTTTCAGGTATTTGTAATAGCATCACCCCTCTCCTGGTACCAATATCTGTATTCGTTTCCTATTGCTGCTGTAACAAATTAGCATGGACTTAACTGGCTTAAAACAAGAACAAATTATTATATTATAGTTCTGTAAATCGGAAGTCTGATATGGATCTCACTGGGCTAAAACCGCAGGGGAGTGTTCCTTTCCCATTTTTAGAGTCTGCCCACATTCCTTGGCTTGTGGCCCCCTTCCGTCTTCGAAGCCAACAATTGTATCACTCTGACTTCCTCTTTTGCCTCCCTCATCTGCATTAAGGACACTTGTGATTACACTGGGCTCTCCCAGGTAACTTAGTATATAATCTCTTCACCCGAAGGTCATCTAACTGGCATCCTTAATTCTATCTGCAACCTTAATTCACCTTTGCCATGTAATGTAACATATTCCTAGGTTCTGGGGATTAAGATATGAACGTCTTGTGTGTGTGTGTGGGGCATTATCTTGCCTACCACAACCTCTGCACAGAGTATTTAAGCATCCTGCTCTGTCTGTCACCAAGTGAGGCAAGAGGCCAGCTACATTCATTGGTGCTTGGCATCAGAGCCAGCCTCAGGTAATCCAGCTTGGTAAAGCCAGCCACCGACTCTGCCCACTTTGGGACATGTCTTTGTCTTTGTGGCAGGTGGGGTTATAAAGTATGAGGACCTCTTCTTGGCTGTCCTTGAGTTGTAGGGGTTGGCACTGAGCAGCTTCTGCAGTGGGGCAGGTCCTGAACCGGCACTCAGGGCCTGGAGAGGCAGTGTAGTCTAGTGGTTAGTGAGTGGATTTGGGGTGGGGGTAGTGGTACATTTGCCACTCGCTAACTCCATGTGCTCAGAAAGTTGCTTTCCATCTTGGAGCCTCAGTTTGCACGGTTAGAAAGAAGGGGATGTAATAACACCTACCTCATAGTGATATTGTGAGAATCAAATGAGAAAATGCTGGCAAAGGATCTGGTTTATAGAAAATGTTCCATAAATAGTAACCACTGTGGTTTTTATGAGTTTAGCTCCGGATCTGTCTGCTCCTGCTCTGTGGCCTCTGTTTCCCCATCTGTGTTAAATAAGATGAGTGATGGCCCGTTAACTTCCTCTTGCCTCCCCTCCCCCTTGCACTGATTCTACATGTGTGCATATAACTGAGTTGCAGAGTATTCTGGGATGGATGGCCAGCTTTGTCACCTGGTAAGAGGTAAGGAACAGGGCAGGCACTCTTGTCCCCTTCTTGTCGGTGGGCCCCCCTGGGCCTAGTTTGAGTCTGGATTCTGCCTCGGGGGCTGAGTCCCTGGTAGGCATGGAGACAGTGAGGATGCCCCACTCAGCTGGGAGCTCTGGCCTGGCAGCCTCCGTCTCCTACTGGGCCTTCATACCATGGGATCCAGGATCGCACTCTGGTCCAGGGGTTAACTGTGCTGGGCCTCTCAGGAAGCTCACACCACAGTTTACTGGAAGCAGCCCCAGAAAAAGGCCTCAGAGATTGCCCAGTCCAGCCGTGTCACAGAGGCAGAAGCACTCCCACCCTCCCAGCAACAGAGTGGCCTCTGGGACCAAGTTCGTCACAGATCCAGGCTCCCCACAGATCCCTCTGCTGCACCAGGTTTACAGGGAGCGCAGGGAGACAGATGGGTAGAGATTTGAAGTTTCCTAAGAAGAGATCAGCAATTCACCCAGATGCTCCTCCAGCTGAATTTGCATCGTTTCACGTCTGGAAGCCAGCTGTCTGGTTCTGGCTGCCTCTGTGGGAAGTGCAGTCAGTGGTGTGTCCTGAAGCACATTCATGTCTTGCAGCTTTTGTCACCTCGGGCTCTGGGGAGCATTGATCTGCCCTCCCAGGATGCTCGGGCTGCTTTGTGCCCACTTTGGGTGGACCTCACCATCAGCAGGGTTGGACCTCACCATCAGCAGGCTTGGACCTGCTGACCCTTCTCCCTGGCTGGAGACCCCTCTCTAGACTACAACACAGCTCCACAGTACCTGTCAAATGCTGTTGTCTCTGCTTGAACAACAGGATTTTGGTGATCCTGCCCTAAAGCCTCCTTTTCGGAGGGGATGCACAGTTCCCTTCTTGAAAGAGAAAACCTGATGGTTAAAGGCTTCTTCTCTAGCACTGGGAATCAGGAGACCTCCTCCTCCAATTTGCTCCCCGCTCTTTGAACATTCCACTTGTGCACTCCTCTGCTCGTGGCAGACATTACCAATTGATTTCCACACTCATTTCTTCTGAGCCCAGATATGGCCTCAGAATCCTCCTGAATACAGTATTCGAGGTGACCACTAACAATTTACTGTCCCTGGAAGTTTTCTTCTCTCTCTGGGCCTCAGCTTCTTCCTCTATATCAAGCGAGATTGGTGTAGATGGTTCCTGAGTCTGGGGTCCTGTTTCTCCGAGCTTGGGGAAGAGCCACAGTTATTCCCATTCCTGGACTTCCCAATGGGGACAGAGGGGAGGCTCTACCTGGAGCACCATAGAGCTTTGTCTTGTGGGGAACTTGCCTCCACAGCAATTTTCATTTGCCCAAGGAATTGGGTGAATAGCAAGGAGACCTTTTGGGGCTTCGTGAGGAATGGTCGAGCCTTTTTGTGGCCATTATGGAAACAATCTGGATGATTGGAATATTGTCCAAAATGACTTTTATATTCATTCAGAGGGGACTCTTGAGGCTCAAATTCCAACTTCCCATATTACGTGGAGGCAGCCGAGGGCCAGGTCTCCTGCTGGACTCTCTGTCCAGTGCTCTTTCCTCTGCCCCAGCATGTCTCCCCCAGGCCCCTTGCTTGTCCCAAGTCTGCCTGCTGTGCATGGTCTGGACTATCCATGGGGCAGCGCCCAGGTGGGGTGCACTCGAGTGAGCCCTCAATCCCCAGCACAGTACCCCACACTGGGGGCACTTGTGGACTTGATGGAAACTTCACTCCTGGGACCTCTCAGCTTTTGTCCCCTCTGGAGGCTGGTGGTCATGTTTATTCACTTGAATGGACCTGCCCATCCCAGGAATGTCCTAGAAACCTGGAGCTGCCTGGGCATTGGCTGTTTACACCTTCCCCCTCACTGTTCTTTTCAGAGCCGTTTATTCCTCTAGGACAACTTCAGTGACAGAGGGCTCCCTCCCTCCTCAGCCTGTGCCCCTCGCTGCAGGAAGGTCCCCCTTTCCGCTCACTCCTCTGGGCCTGTGGGCTAGCTACTCTCCCTCCTGCAACCAGGTACTTCCTCGGCAGCCCCGACCTTGATTCTCTGTGACTGGAGGAGCGTGGAGCTGAGGGTCCCAGCCATCCTGGGTGGCGGCCACTCTGCTCTGCCCAGACAAGGTGTGTCTGAGGCCACGTTGTCATGGCTGCGGCCTCAGCCTGTGGAATTCACCAAGTGTGGCCATGTGAGCTTGGGGTCCACCTGACTCTTTCTGCCACTGATGTATCTTGAAGCCCAGTTAATGTTCTTTTTTTTACATAATTGAGTTTTTATCGAAATTCCTCCCCTCTTTTATGCTTATTTTCGTTCTCTTCCTGCAGCAGACAGCAAAAGCCCCATATAACCCATTTCCTATCAGGCCTTTTTTCAGGATTAGTCCTTTTTAAATGACTTTAATTTCCTTTTTGAAAGTGATTTTTCCACTTATTTTGTTATATTTCTTTGTACTCATTCTAAGGGGAGGGGGAGGCCAAGGATCTGGCATTAGTCACTGGGTTTCCCTCTTGATATTCTCATGTGACGGTGCCCCCTCCCAAAGGGGAGAGGCAGGGTAGCATGGTGGGTGAAAGCACCGACTCAGAACCAACTAACTGGGTTTGAATCCTGGCTCTCCTGCCTGCAAGCTGTGTGGCTTTAGGCAAGTTACTCAGCCTCTCTGTGCCTCAGTTTTCTCACCTGATCAGGGAAATATTCAATAATAATAATAGTGCCTACCTCATTGGGCTGTTGAGAGGACTGAATGAGTTAACACCTGTAAAGCTTTTAAAAGAGTGCCTGGCACATAGTAGACTCTATCAAAGCATTCACTTGGACATGAAAATGTGGTTGGTCGAGCTGGACTTTCCTTGAACCTACCTTCTCCCTGAGTTCTGAAACATTCAAGTTGAGGGGGACCTTGGGGTTGCCTTCATCCCGTTTCTGCACCCCTTCCCTTTTTGCACATCTGCCTGAGGGCGTGTGTTGCACCGGCTGCACTGTGTGATGTCTAACAGTCAGCGTGAGGGGAGCGTTGCCGCTGTAAGAAAAGGACCCCCCTTCATCTGCCGACCTCCCTGCACATCCATCCTGAGTGTGCTGGCCCCAGTCATCTCTCCAGTCTGCTCCTAGAACAGTAAGCTAAGTGCCCCCCAAACAAAATGCATTTGGAGGGATGGGACAGCAGCAGTCAATGTTGTTAAGGTAAAAGGCTTTAAACAGGGCAATCTGTGTTGGGTCTTTATTTGTCTACATGCCCATTTCCCCTGATTGGGTCTTTTCAGTTTAAGGAGCCTTATTTTCGTTTCAAGTCAGATGATTATAATCTCAGCAGTTGCTCAGTTTGTTGTTCCCAGAATAATGTGCTTTGCTTTAGTTTTGAGACTTGTTTGCAGAAAAATAAAGCCAGCCAGGCAGCCCCGCAATGAACCTCGGGGACTGTGGTGCTGGGGCAGGTTGCTTCTTCTTCTCAAAGACTGGGTGGGGTTGCAGGGGGAGCAGGGTGAGAGTAGACCCCGCGATCCTGGTCAAACACCACTGGGGCATCTGGCTCTGTGACTCAGGGCAAGTTACTCACCTCGCTGAGCCTCAGCTTCCTCATCTCAAAAATGGGGTGCTACCAATGGGAGGATGAAAAGAGATTAATTGTGGTAATAGAAGCACTTAGCACAGTGCTGGCGCTTGGGACATGCTCACTAAATGTAGCTGCTAATTTTATTAGCACTAGTGGTACTCATTAGTGCTAATTATTATTATTGGCCAAATAGCGCTTTTGTTTATCAGTTTTATTGAAGTATAATTTGCATACCATAACATTCATTTGTTTTAAGTGAGCAATTCAGTGACTTTTAAGTAAATTCACAGAGCTGTGCAGTCCTCACCGCAATGCAGCTTTCAGGCATTTCCATGATCTCAGAAGGATGCCTCTTGCCCATTTGCAGTCAATCCCTGCTCCTTCCTCTGGCCTCAGGCAATCACTAATCTGCCTTCTGTCTCTACAGATGTGCCTGGTCTGGACAGTTCATGTAAATGGAATAAGAGTGCTTCTTCACATTACGTTTTCTCATCCACCCCTCACAACACGTCCCTGTTTGCAGATGTGTGAGCTGACTCTGAGAGTTTAGAGGAACGCTTGTGGGGTGGACAAATGAATGGAGGAGCAGGGTTCAAGTGCACGTGTCTGCTCTCATCCTCAGACAACGTGAACGAAAGACGTGCCCGGGCTTGGTCTTTCCGGCAAGGCATCTTCCCTGCCCCCCTCACCCATGAACTGGCCTGTCTTCCATTCGTCAGCCCTGCGAGCTCCAGCCAGCTTCTGCACCTCCCGGGCCTCGGGGGCCCCTCCCTGCAATGCAGATGATGGGCCATTCTGGTGGTCCTGTCAGGGCTCAAAGGAGAGCCAGACCATGACTGCATGGGAGCTTGGCATGGGGGTCCCTCTCCTGGTCTCACCTACGCAGGTATAGTCTTGTACGACTGACCTGTGTCAAGGGGCCTGACTGTGGACAGACCTGGTGCTGTCCTTCCCTGGGGGACGTCACTGTGGTTGTGCCTCAGTTTCCTCGTCTGTACAGTGGGAGGGGCCCTGGTTCCCGCCTCCTTCGTGGTTAGAACAGCCCTTAGCAGAGGTACACAGGAAGGGCTCCGTGGCAGCTTGCGTGAGTCTGAGCTAAGACATCAAAATAGTAAAAAGCTGGTGGAGCCCGGCCAGGGGGCGGGGGCCGAGCAGGTCCCCCAGCTGCCCCAGGTGCAGCCATCTGCTCCCTTGGGTCCCTTTGTCTGCGCCCCGCGTAGCCCAGCTGGCAAGAGCTGGGAATTACCAGGCAGGGGCCGGGACGCCTCCCGCCGCATCTCATCTGAGGGGCTGGCAGCGCTGCGTCCTTCCCATCCGAAGGCCCTGTAATGTGAGGCTCCCAGGGGAGCGGGCGCCCTCACTTTGGGAGGCACCCTGCGCTGGGTTGGGTGACTGGGCTTCAGAGGCAGGGAGGCTGCTGAGAGATGCAGGGCTCTGGGCCGGGAGCTTTGGAGAGCGGCATCCTTCCAGGCAGAGCTCTGCCAGCGGTGCCAGCTGGGGTCAGGCAGATCTTCACACGGTCGGGGCCAGAGGCCCCGTGCGGGCACCGGGGTGGTGCGTGGGCCCTAGGAGCAGGCTCAGAGCCAGCTCTGAGGGACCCCGAAAGACCCTTCAGCCGGCCTTGCTTGTCTCTTCAAGTCTTGGGGTTGGCAGCTGTGAGAGCCTGGGGGTATGGGACCCCCGGTCTGAGCCGTGCCTCCGTGATGGTGTATGTGTTTGTGTCTGCAGGTGAGTGTGCATGTATGTTCAAGCTTGTGTGTGTATGTGGGAGCGATTGCAGGGGAATGGATGTGTTTGTGTGATTGTGTGTGGGTATGAGTGTGGGTATGACTGCATGTGTGTGAGTGTGTGTTGGTGTGTTGGAGTTCACGTGTGAGTTGTGGAGTGACGTGTGAGCCGTGTGTGAGTGTGTTTATGCGTGCAGGTGTGTATGCTGGTGCCTGCCCAACCTTGGAATGTGGTCCCCCTGCCTTTCCCTTCTAGAGGGTCTGGGCTGCCTCTGGCCAAGAATTTCTGGGTTCCATCTGTGAGGCTTTTCCGAAGACTAAGCTGGCTTGGCTGGGGGCCGGAGAGGCGGGGGCCGTGGTCTGTTTCCTTGGGGGTTAGAAGAGCAAGGTCAGTGCAGTCGAGTCTGAGCTTTTGTTTGTCTCTCCCCTGCCCGTAGCAGCCTGCGGTCCGTTTCATTCATTATTAAGTCTTAAATCCACCCAACACGAAACTTGAGCCATGGAATTCACTCCCTGCTCAGGCTGGCTCGGTTCATCCCCCGCCGTGTCTTGGGAAACTTCACTGGTTTAATTTGCTGTGTCCGGTTTGCCTTTGTTTTTTCCAGAAATGGCCAACCCTAGTGCGGGGGTGGCCCCTGTCCCTGGGGAGGGCGGGCCACATGGGGTGTCTGTGCAGGCCCCGTCCGCACACGCCACAGGGGATTTAAGGGCCCACTAGGCTCTGAGCTCTGTGGCCATCTGGGTCCTGGCCCCATCTCTGATCACCGCACCGTTGGGCCATCACCCAGGGTCCTGAGCGAACTTGGGGCAGATCCAGGGGTGGAGGGGGAACAAAGAAAATGACCGCCCTTGGGATGGTTTGGGCTGGGAACCCTGCAGCCCCTTCTCAAGTGCCCTTCGTTTACCCCCGTGTGTGCTCTCGGGGCTGATACCATGTGCCTGTGACTTCCACCTCATATGTCTGTGTGTACCTGAAGCAGCAGTTCCAGCTTTATCAGTCCCCCCTTCCCCACGGTATGTGGTGTGGCCGAATTCATTAAAATGCATTTTATTTTCTTGCAGAGTTTTGCTTACGTCCCATTGCACCAGTGGGATTTCCCCCACAGACTAGGGGTTGGAGGGGGAGTCAACCCCCATGTCTTGATCAAGTGATGGGACTTACCTCCTTTTGGCCTATGGGATTGATGGTCTCTGAAGACATTTCAGGTGACTTTTTTCCCAGGCTGCACCCCCCGACCCCCCATCAGGGAAGTGACTGAGACCTCACCTCCTGTTGGGGGGCTGCGTGCTGCATCCAGCGAGGTCCAGGAAGGTGTTGCCCAGGGGAGAGGCACGTCCCCGCCTTATCCTGCCACCCTTCTTCCACCCCCTCTGCAGACTGGAAGGCCCGCATGTCCACTTGCTTCCGGCCCCCCAGACTCCCTCCCCCCACTCCCCCTGCAGCAGTTGGCCAGCTGCACAGCCTCAGCCTGCGAGCTTTCAAGAAGCTGGCTCTGTCCTTGTTTCTCGCGGCCCTGGGAATTGCCTCTAATCTCTCTTCTGCCTTCCCTCTGCAGATGGTGACGACGACCCACAACTCTCCTGGGTGGCCTCGTCTCCCTCCAGCAAGGATGTTGCGTCACCCACGCAGATGATCGGAGATGGGTGTGACCTGGGCCTGGGTGAGGAGGAAGGGGGCACGGGCCTGCCGTACCCTTGCCAGTTCTGCGACAAGTCCTTCATCCGCCTGAGCTACTTGAAGAGGCACGAGCAGATCCACAGCGACAAGCTGCCGTTCAAGTGCACCTACTGCAGCCGCCTCTTCAAGCACAAGAGGAGCCGCGACCGGCACATCAAGCTGCACACGGGCGACAAGAAGTACCACTGTCACGAGTGCGAGGCGGCCTTCTCCCGCAGCGACCACCTCAAGATCCACCTGAAGACCCATAGCTCCAGCAAGCCCTTCAAGTGCACCGTCTGCAAGCGCGGCTTCTCCTCCACCAGCTCGCTGCAGAGCCACATGCAGGCCCACAAGAAGAACAAGGAGCACCTGGCCAAGTCGGAGAAGGAGGCCAAGAAGGACGACTTCATGTGCGACTACTGCGAGGACACCTTCAGCCAGACTGAGGAGCTGGAGAAGCACGTGCTCACCCGCCACCCCCAGCTCTCCGAGAAGGCCGACCTGCAGTGCATCCACTGCCCCGAGGTCTTCGTCGACGAGAACGCGCTGCTTGCCCACATCCACCAAGCCCACGCCAACCAGAAACACAAGTGCCCCATGTGCCCCGAGCAGTTCTCCTCGGTGGAGGGCGTCTACTGCCACCTGGACAGCCACCGGCAGCCCGACTCCAGCAACCACAGCGTCAGCCCTGACCCCGTGCTGGGCAGCGTGGCCTCCATGAGCAGCGCCACTCCAGACTCCAGCGCCTCCGTGGAGCGAGGCTCCACGCCGGACTCCACCTTGAAGCCACTGCGGGGTCAGAAGAAGATGCGGGATGACGGGCAGGGCTGGTCCAAGGTGGTCTACAGCTGCCCCTATTGCTCCAAGCGGGACTTTAACAGCCTGGCCGTGCTGGAGATCCACCTGAAGACCATCCACGCGGATAAGCCGCAGCAGAGCCACACGTGTCAGATCTGCCTAGACTCCATGCCCACCCTCTACAACCTCAATGAGCACGTCCGCAAGCTGCACAAGAACCACGCCTACCCCGTGATGCAGTTCAGTAACATCTCCGCCTTCCACTGCAACTACTGCCCCGAGATGTTTGCCGACATCAACAGCCTGCAGGAGCACATCCGCGTCTCCCACTGCGGCCCCAACTCCAACCCGCCCGACGGCAATAACGCCTTCTTCTGCAACCAGTGCTCCATGGGATTCCTGACCGAGTCCTCCCTCACGGAGCACATCCAGCAGGCCCACTGCAGCGTCGGCAGCGCCAAGCTGGAGTCCCCGGTCGTGCAGCCTGCGCAGTCCTTCATGGAGGTCTATTCCTGCCCCTACTGCACCAACTCGCCCATCTTCGGCTCCATCCTGAAGCTCACCAAGCACATCAAGGAGAACCACAAGAACATCCCGCTGGCCCACAGCAAGAAGTCCAAGGCGGAGCAGAGCCCGGTCTCATCTGACGTGGAGGTGTCTTCCCCGAAGCGGCAGCGGCTGTCGGTGAGCGCCAACTCCATCTCCAACGGCGAGTATCCCTGTAATCAGTGCGACCTCAAGTTCTCCAACTTCGAGAGCTTCCAGACCCACCTGAAGCTGCACCTGGAGCTGCTGCTGCGCAAGCAGGCGTGCCCCCAGTGCAAAGAGGACTTTGACTCCCAGGAATCCCTCCTGCAGCACCTGACGGTGCACTACATGACCACGTCGACCCACTACGTGTGCGAGAGCTGCGACAAGCAGTTCTCCTCAGTGGACGACCTGCAGAAGCACCTGCTGGACATGCACACCTTCGTGCTCTACCACTGCACCCTGTGTCAGGAGGTCTTTGACTCCAAGGTGTCCATCCAGGTGCACCTGGCGGTGAAGCACAGCAACGAGAAGAAGATGTACCGCTGCACGGCCTGCAACTGGGACTTCCGCAAGGAGGCCGACCTGCAGGTGCACGTCAAACACAGCCACCTGGGCAACCCGGCCAAGGCACACAAGTGCATCTTCTGCGGGGAGACCTTCAGCACCGAAGTGGAGCTGCAGTGCCACATCACTACGCACAGCAAGAAGTACAACTGCAAGTTCTGCAGCAAGGCCTTCCACGCCATCATCCTGCTGGAGAAGCACCTGCGGGAGAAGCACTGCGTGTTTGACGCGGCCACCGAGAACGGCACGGCCAACGGGGTGCCCCCGGCTACCGCCAAGAAGGCCGAGCCGGCCGACCTGCAGGGCATGCTGCTGAAGAACCCCGAGGCGCCCAACAGCCACGAGGCGAGCGAGGATGACGTGGACGCGTCAGAACCCATGTACGGCTGCGATATCTGCGGGGCGGCCTACACCATGGAGGTGCTGCTGCAGAACCACAGGCTGCGGGACCACAACATCCGGCCAGGCGAGGACGACGGCTCCCGGAAGAAGGCTGAGTTCATCAAGGGCAACCACAAGTGCAACGTGTGCTCACGGACTTTCTTCTCGGAGAACGGCCTCCGGGAGCACCTGCAGACGCACCGGGGCCCTGCCAAGCACTACATGTGCCCCATCTGCGGCGAGCGCTTCCCCTCGCTGCTGACGCTCACCGAGCACAAGGTGACCCACAGCAAGAGCCTGGACACGGGCACCTGCCGCATCTGCAAGATGCCCCTGCAGAGCGAGGAGGAGTTCATCGAGCACTGCCAGATGCACCCCGACCTGCGCAACTCCCTCACAGGCTTCCGCTGTGTGGTCTGCATGCAGACGGTCACCTCCACGCTCGAGCTCAAGATCCATGGCACCTTCCACATGCAGAAGCTGGCGGGCAGCTCGGCTGCGTCCTCCCCCAACGGCCAGGGGCTGCAGAAGCTCTACAAGTGTGCCCTGTGCCTCAAAGAGTTTCGCAGCAAGCAGGACCTGGTGAAGCTCGACGTCAACGGGCTCCCCTATGGCCTCTGCGCCGGCTGCATGGCCCGCAGCTCCAACGGACAGGTGGGTGGCCTGGCCCCGCCCGAGCCTGCCGACCGGCCCTGTGCCGGCCTCCGCTGCCCCGAGTGCAGCGTCAAGTTCGAGAGTGCCGAGGACCTGGAGAGCCACATGCAGGTGGACCACCGTGACCTCACTCCAGAGACCAGTGGGCCCCGGAAAGGCGCCCAGACGTCGCCAGTGCCCCGGGTAAGTGCAGCCCACCCGAGCCTGGACCTTGCTCCTTGGGGCTCCGCTCATGCCCAGAGGAGCCCCCGTGCTGCGCTCTGTGTTGCCCGGTGGCGTTCCCTCTAGTAGCCCAGAGAAGCAGCGCCGTCGTGCAGCGAGCGGTTAAGCACATCTGATCACAGTAGACTCTGAGTTCAAACCCCAGTGTTGCCATTTCCCTTCCTGTGTGACATGGCATTTATCTTCCTGGGCCTCATTTGCCAAGTGCTCATCTGTAAAATGGGAATAATAATTGTCTCGACTTCATAGAATTGTTATGAGGGGCCCGTGGCATCATGTAGGTAAAAGGCTGCTGCAGTGAGTGCTCCCTCAATGTTGGTGGTCGTCTTGGTCATTGATCGGGGAGTGGGCTTATTCACATGCTTATTGGGTCTTCTTGGGCAAGTCACTCTGTTCTCTAGGCTTTAGATTTAGGAGTCCTTTGACAATTTATGGAGAGAATATACACATAAAGGGCTTGGAACCTGGCACTTAGGGCCCAGTCACGCTAGCAGTTATCACCAGCTGATACTATTACCATCAACAGCATCATTATAGTCAGTGCAGTTGCTGGTACATGGAAGGCCCTAGGAATGTTTCCAGTTACTGTTATCGTTAATGACTGATTGATGATTGATCAAAATTGTCCTGCGCACCCTTTATTTTGGGGGTGCCTGGCAGCTAAGGAGAGTCAGAAACGGTCCCTGCCTTGGGGGCTACCAGATGAGGGGGAGCCGCAGGCCCATAACCAGTGGGTTTCAATGAGGCAGGGGAAGTCTGAGCTACTGGAGGGTCCACATGGGCCCTGGGAATGGTGACCAAGGGGCACCTGCCAGTGGGCCTGGAGGCTGCGTGGCCCTCAGGTGTCAGAACGGGCCCGGGGATTCCCATCAAGTCTGTGTTGTCTGTTTCCAGACCGAGGAGATGCCAAGCAGATCTCGGGGGTATCTTTCCCTGGAGGGCCACTGCTGGTACCGCTGGCAGGGGGGCAGGATTTGGGGAAGGGCCACCTGCCACAGGTGCCTGCTGGAAGACAGGGATGTCTGCTGAGGGTGTTTCACTGTGGGATCAGAACTGGGGCCCAGAACTCCGGGATTTTGAGGGGGAGAGAGAGTGAGAGAGAAGGAGGGCTGGAGAGGCTGAAGGGAGAATCTGCAGTGGGGGCCCCTAAGGGGTCTCCTGGCCAGCTCCCCACAGAGGCCAGCGAGCCAGAGGCCCTGACCAAGATCACCCAGCTGCAGAGAGAAACATCTGAATGAGGATAGAGCTGTGTGTCCAGCTGGGGCCTGAGGCCTCTCCTCAAAGCCCTGTCTGTAGCAGAGAGCTCCTTTTAGAGGTGATTGATTGGTTGATTAAATTTGTCCTGAGCGCCCATTATTTCTGGTGTGCCTGGCAGCCGAGGAGAGTCAGAAATGGACCACTTTCTTAAGGCCTTTTGACTGAGCACAGCCTCTAGGTAAGGGTCCAGCGGTCACTCTTCAGAGGTCCTGAGCACAGTGCAGTCACAGCTGCCCAGCTCTGTCCCCCTGAGCCTCAGCTTGCTGCCAGCCAGTGTGGGTGGATTGGGGGGGATTCGGGCCCTGGAGTCAGATGGCCTGCGTTAAAATCTCCCCCTTCCAGTACCCACTTATGATTTGATCTCTCTGGGCTTCGGTCCTCACCTGTAAAGCCAGAGGGTAACAGTAATCACAATAGTAATAGCAATTGCAATAGTGTCTATCTCCAAAGCTGGCATCACCTGGGAGGGACCGGGGGGGCCGTTCTGCTTTTTTAACCAGCCTCTGCTCTGGTTGGCCGGCGCGTGTTCCTCTTCAGTTGTCAAATACTGTGACTGTCTCCCTGCTGACCTCAGTGTTTTGCCCTGAGGATTAAATGAGTAAAGACGTGCTGGGCATGTAGCAACCATCACTTGTTATTTTCCCATTTATAATCACACCTCACATTTATTGAGGAATAAGGATGTGCCAGGCACATCCAGGCACTTTCTATCTATTTAATCCTTACAGCACTCACTTTACAGATGAGGAAAAGGAGGCAAGGAACAATTAGGTAGTTTGCTGTGAGCCCCCCAGTTTAAAGAAGCAGGGAAGGGATTGGAGCCCAGGGAGTGTGTGGTGCCCCAGCCCGAGCTCGTGACCAGCCCTTCAGCCAGCACCTCTGGAGCCCATCCTAGTTGCAAGGGTGGGGTCCAGGGTGGTCAGCCTGGTGCTCATGCGGTGGGACAGTGTGGCACGGCCGGGCCCCTGCATGCCCTTCTCCCAGGTGCACTCCAGCCCCATCCCTGCCCACACTGGGGCTCCTGCCAGCCATGGGGCTGCTTCTAGCGTCCCCAGAGCCTTTGGCTATTGAAGCCTCCTCCATCCCAGTCTCTGCTCTGGATCCTGTATCAAGTACTACTTCGTAAAACCCCTACTGTGTGGGCACCCACTCTTATATTGTTTCCATGGCAACACCCTGGACCTTTGCCATGACCTTGGCTTTGGCAAAGAGGGGGTCCAGACTCAGAAAGGTGGAGCCACATACCCGAGGACGCACGGCTGTGCGTGGGAGTGCGGGGCTACGAGCCCGAGGGGGCTTGTCTTCTGGGAGCCTGGAAGGCCTTCCTCTCCCTGTCCCTAGTCTTGTGAGAGAGAAGGGAGCTGGCACTCACATCTAGAGGCCTGGGCAGATGGGCCATTTGCAGAAAGGAGCTAGACAAAGCCCGGGTACCTCCCCAGCGGAGGCACAGCCTCTGGGGCCTCGCTCCCTGCCTGGGCACGCCTGGGGGCAGGGGCCCAGCTGTCTGTTCGCCCACCCCTCCCTCCCCCAGGACTCACGCATACAAGAGCAGACTCTGGGGGCTGCACAGGGGCTTGGGGGCTGGCAGGCTGGGACCCTCGGGAGTGTATCCATAGCAACCAGCTCTCTGAGGACTGGGTTCCCATGGGGCCGAGGCTGCTGTCGGCTGGAGCGAAGCGGTGAGGTTTCTGCCTCCCCCTCTATTTACGGGTAATAACAACGTCACCCCAATTCCAGCCCCTTGTGGGCAGACCCCGGCCCTCATCGACTCACCAGATTGCCACGGTGCCCCGTCCGGCGTGGGGTGGGGAGGTAGACTGGGTGCTTTCACACTCCATCTTCCTGCAGGGTAAACAGACAGCCAGGTTCATGGGCTTGTTCAGGTGACAGCTTTCTGTCACCCAGAGCAGGACTGTCTGGGGCGGTCTGGGACATGGAGCCAAGAACGGCAGCTCAGACAGTGGCTCTGGAGGGCGCCTGCCTGGGGTCCAATCCAGTTCTCCTGCTCACCGGCGCTAGGCTTTGACCAGATGATTTAGCCTCTTGGAACTCCACTTTCTCCATCCCTAAAGTGGAGCTTGCAGAGTCATTGTGAGTATTCAGAATAAACAGTGCCTGCACATAGTAGGCTCATAGTAGGTGCTCAGTAAATGTGAGTTGCGATCATGATCGTGGGAATTCAGCAGCAGTGGCTGTCTTGCCCCTCTTCTTCCCTTTTCCTCTCCACATCCTCCAGCGTGTTCTCTTCCTGCCCCGGGACCCTCTGAGGTTGCTCGGGCCACGCTGGGGAAGGCAGGCCTGGCCAAGGTCCCAGGGTTCAGCTTTGGCTGTCCTGGGCTGGGCCCCGGGGAAGGGGCTTATGCAGAGGAGGTGCTTTGAATGCCAAGTTCTGTTTTTCTGTGATTATGTCTCCTAGCGGGGGCTGAACCTCCAGAGGAGGATGGAGTCTTTGGGGGATAGCAAAAGGGAGACGGACCCAGAGGAGGTGTTGAGGTGAGGATGGGGGGCAGCAGGAGGTAGACAGAGTGAGAGTCCTCACCTGTTCTCCCCATGCTGTGTTCCACAGCCTGGCCCGGGTGCCTGCTGCTCCAGACCCTGGGCATCCCTGGTCTCACATGCAAGGCCCAAAGGGCCATCTCTGGGTGGGGGCATATGGGTATACATGTGCCTTAGTGAGTGTTGGTACTGGTGAACCTGTGTGTGTGCAGGTGTGTGTATGCCCGACTGTGAATGTGCGTGTGTATACCTGTGAGTCTACATGTGTGTCCACAAGGGTCAGTGCACACCCTTGTGCCATAAGCTGCTTGTGCATCCGCGGGTGCATTGGGGAGTGATGGGTGTGGCTGTCAGGCTTCCAGGGAGAGAACTGAAAGCGTGTGTGTTACTGGGGATGCTCCGTGAACCTGTGGTCCATGAGGATGTCTCCACCTCTCTGAGGGTGTTACACTTCTGTGTCTGTGTTACAGGGAGCAAGTGGGTTGCTGGGTGTAGGGGTTGTGGGTGTGTGTGAGGGTCTTGCGTGTTGGTGGTGAGTTGGGGCGAGGTATGTAGGATGTTTGCAAGTCTGTGTGTATATCCTCACATGCGTGTCCATGCTTGCGCATACGCGCTGTGTGTGTGTGTGTGTGTGTGTGTGTGTGTGTGTGTGTGTGAACGCCCAGGCTCTTTGGTCAGCAGCTCCTGTGACCACTCCCCTGGGATTCCCCTGGAGCCTCTTGCCCCACGAGGCAGGGCCCAGTCCTCTTCCTGCCACTGAGGGGTGGCCATATGGTAGGGGGACATTTGGGGGTACCCTCTCATCCTGCCCAGGCAGGCTCCTGGTGATTTATCTTTCAAGCACAGTGAGCCTACTTCATTCATCTGCCCCGAGGAGGAACAGCACTTTGATCATGAACTGTCCCCCGCACCGGTCTGGACTAGCTGTGGCCGTGGCCGTGGCCTCTAGAGACTTCCGACCAAGAAGGTGGGGGGCACAGTCTTCCTTGTCCAGCAGGCTCCTCTGGGCTTCCTCCGCGTGGAGCTTCCTGGGGCGTGCTTCATTCTTGCCTTTACTTGTTCATTCACTCATTCATTCATTCATTCCTTCAATCATCTATTTAAGCATCAAAGACCCTTATACTTGCCAGGCAGAGTGGGTGAGGGACACATGTGAGAGGGAATGAATGATTTTGATGGCAGAGAAACCCAGGGTCCTTCCTCTCCATAAGCACAGACCAGGAGTTGAGCCGAGGTGGGTGCTTTGGGACTGTGCCCCTCAGAAGACTTCAGTCCCTGCTGTCTCTTCTGGCCTGAAATCTCCTCTGCCTGTTGTGAGGCTCCCCTGTTCTGTCCCCCCGAGACTCACCCATTATTCCCGGGTGTTTCCGTGCCGAATGCCTGCTTCTGGGCCCAGCGCTGCGGCTGCTCTGAGGACGTACTGAACGCCCAGGTCTCCCGAAGCCCTGGGAGCAAGGCCCTCTGGTCTTATCAGCACGGGTCTTGGAGCCCGAGCGGGGACCCCGCCTGGAGCCTGAAGCTCCCGGCACCAGCTGTTCCAGTTGTTTCTCCATTCATTTGTTCAACAGTCTCTCAGCAGCAGTAAGAATCATGATGAAAGTTCAGTGCTTATTAGGCACTCACTCTGGGCTGGGCCCTGTGTTGGGTGGTGGGGATCCAGGATCCCTAGTCACCGTGGGATGACTTCTCTTTGTCCCTTCTGCCCTCATAGAGGGCGTGGCACATGTTATTTCACAACTTTGCTCATTCGTTCAACAAATGCTTCCTAAGCACGCAGTCTTTGCTGGGACCTCACAGGTGGACAGAACGCGTCCTGGCCCTCTGGGTGCTCACGGTGCAGGGCGAGCAAACAAATCAATTGGCCACGACAGAATCGTATGCGGATCAACTAGATGCTTTCATCATAAGCTCAGGGGCCTGGGGAGATCCTAAACTCACTCTGGGGTGGGAAGAAAAGGCTTCTCAGAAGAGGTGCCATTTGAACAGAGTCCTAAGGATGGAGAGGGTATTCCAGGTGGAGGAAACGGCATAGACAAAGGCCCGGAGGTGAGACCAGGCCCTTCAGAAGAACTGCAGGTTCAGGTGGGGCTGAGGTGGGGCTGAGATGACTGAGCCCTCTGGTGGTTCGTCCTGGCTACATCGTTGAGGGTTGGGCCTCAGTGCTCAGCCAAGAAATCCAGAGTCTTGCCCTCTTTTCCAGAGGTCGAGGGAGGCCCATCATCCCAGGACCCAAAGTAGTCTTCAAAAAACTTGGATAGTTTGAATTCCCATACCACCCCTCCCTCTTCATAAAGACGCACAGCCACAGCCCTTCCCCCACTCAGGCAACACACCTCTGTCCACAGTGGGCTGGTTTCACACTGTGAAGCTCCACTCTTTGGAACCAGTCTTCGAGAGGCTTTGAAACGTCTCATGTTCTCCATTTTTCTGCCCCCCTCCCCACAAAAGCAGCTGGTAATAGCTCCCCGTGTGTGGAAGCCAGCTGTAGGATCACCTGGGGCCTTGTGTGTCTAGGGCAGAGGAGGAATTCTTCAGTCACCCCTGAGTGTCAGAGCTGATGGAAGCAGTCTCCCCTGCTTGGCCACTTGGTTCTTAGGGTAGGTAAATAGATGAGAGAGTAGTTGGATGGGTGCAAAGAGAGATGGATGGATGGATGGATGGATGGATGATTGGATGGATGGATGGATGGGTGGCTGGATGAATGAATGGGTGGGTGGGTGTGTGTATGTGTGTTTAGATGGATGGATGGGTAGACAGAGGGTAGGTAGACAGTGATGGGTAGACAGATGGATGAACGGACGGATGGATGAGTGGATGCAGCAGGCATAGATGGGTGGAAGATGGGTAGAGGGATTTGAGCATACCCCAAGCAGAACAGCCTGCCTCAGCTTCCTTTCTGTGGTTCTGCTGTGTGCCCTCACCTTGGGATGGGGCAGTTTCCCCGGGTCGAGCAGAGGAGCAGCTCCCTTGCAGTGGAGCCTGTCCCCACTTCCCTAGGCTGAATCTGAGCTGGATGCAGAGGCAGGTGGGAAGAGAATGGCCTGGAGAGAACTGGGAGCGGATCAGAGCCATTCTGGGAAGTCTTGAGCCATGGCCTCCAGGAGCTTTTGCTTTCTGCTCTGTTCTGCATCCTGGCTGTCTAATTCCTTTCCTTTTGGTTTCCAAACAGAAAAAGACGTACCAGTGCATCAAGTGCCAGATGACCTTCGAGAACGAGAGAGAGATCCAAATCCACGTTGCCAACCACATGATTGGTAAGCATGTGTTTCCTCCTACCTGTGCTGCGGCCACCCCTCGGGGTTGAAATGTTTGGGTCCAATCATCATTTCACTGGCTTTTAGCTCAAAGGATAGAGTCACTGTTGCTGTCTCTGAGACATTTCAAATGGGACTAAAAATGTCAGAGCTGGAGCACTTTCTCCATCCGAACCTTCCTTTCGCGTGGCTCCACTCACATTGCAGTCAAACTTTTGACAGTCTCTTCCATTTCCCAGCATAAATTTCCGTCCATTTCTGAAATGAAGTGCTTTCCAGTTGTCAAGCACTCAGGGGCAATTATGCTTCAATTTCGTATGTCATGACATCAAATAGATTTAACTGCTCACATTTCCCCACTAAACGTGGGGAATTCCTCAGGCACATTGTCAAAACAGAATGCTTACAAAGTTATTTCGCTACTTTTCCCATTCCTCTTCAAGCGGTCTTGGACTTTGGAAAATTCAGCCTTTTAAGGAGGGAGCTTTCAAAGTCCCATCGTGTTCTCACTTGGCCCGAGGGATGGAGGGAAGCCTTGAGGTCTTACTTGCCTTCTGTGGGTGGATGTGGTCTCCCTGGCGGCTAGGGAGGCCCTCGCTATAAGAGAGGGCACAGCGGATTTCTGGTGGCATGGGGCTAGCCCAGGGGGTGGGTTTGGCAGTGAGGGCCTCGAGAACTTCTGGAATCTTGGTGCCCTGGGTCTTTGGCGGAAGCATGAGCACCTTCTCCAAGACTCCCGCAGTCTGAGTGAAGAAAGATCAGGCCTGGGTTGAGCATCCCGACCCTGACTTTCTCTCCATTTTTCTGCCCCTAATATGTTTTCATTAGAGTCTTAACATCAGCCATGCCAACAGAGTACTGTTTTACAAAACCCTTGATTGCATACATTAAAAAAAGGTCCACTTAAGTGTCCCCCTCAGTGGATCCTCACGAACTGAGCACACCTGGGTAACCAACACCCAGGTGAAGAAGCAGACCATTCCTGCATCCCAGAAACCCCCCCTCGGCCCCCTCCAGGCCCTTCCCCCACCAACAAAAGGGCCTCAGCGTCCTGATGCTAACAGCATAGGTTACTTGTGGTTGTTTTGCATTTTATGTAAATGAGATCACACCGTCTCTGCTCATTTGTGTCTGGTGCCTTTTGCTTGTTCATATTAGTGCCTGTGGTTAGACACTGCCCCTTCTCACTGGTGTATGATATTCCATTGTATGAACACATCACCATTTATCTGTTCTTGATACACATCCTGATGGGCATCTGGGTAGTTTCCATTGTGGAATTGTTTCAAATACTGTGCTGCTGTGACCATTCTTGTATGAGTCGTTGGTGAACACTCACATACAGTTTTAATGGGAATATCTCTCCGACTGAAATTGGTGGGATTTGAGTAGGATATGAGTAGGTTCCCCTTCGGTAGATACAGATGAATACACTTCCAAAGTGGTCGGTTGTATGAAGTCTCCCTCCCATCTCAGCCTGTGAGAGTTGTTCCACATCTGTGCCGTCATCCACATTGTACATAAGAAGGCCCTTCTTTAGTGGAGCTGTGCTCAGGGTGGCTACGGTCCCCTGGTCCCCGCCAGCTGCTGCTCAGTGAGTTTGGGTACCTAGCGTCCCAGTGACTCGGGGCAGGTCCCCTGAAGGCGCTGAGCGCAACTGGGTGCCTGGTGGGGCTCCCTCAATGACGAGGGGACATGAGAAGCACGGGAGGGGCAGGGGACCCTGGGAATTCAGCCCGACAGGAAGATTGGTGACTTTTTAGTTCCTTCTGTTTGAGAGGCCCCTGCTGAAGTAGAAGAAGGAAACTACCCTGTCCGTCACTGGCTGCTGAGCGCGCTTTCACGGCAGTGTCAGGGAGGTGAAGATAAAGATATCTAAAAATGTTTGCTTTTGTAGCAGGTGTTAATGTGTGCTCCTGTTTGTAAGCACGAAGGGCGAGAGGCTGGCTAATTGGACCGCAGTGATTTCAAAGGTGTTTCTCCCCCCCTCCTTTCTCCCTTCCACCTTTCCTTTTGTGCAGCACCTGGAAGCTGTGTGTCCACAGGTGGAAGGCGAGGGCTTGCTCTTAACTAGAGTGGTGGAAGATGTGAAAGGAGGGTTTGATTGGCACTTGGGTCTTTGTGTGAGCAGAGGGCGGGGCTCCTGCAAGAAGAAGTCCCGGCTGGTGGCTGGAAAGGGCCCCTCACCAGGCTCGGCAGTGCTGTGAGCTGGCCTGTTCTCAGGATGCGCGGGGGATGGGGACCTGGAGAGCAGGCAGCAAGGAGCTGTTGGTCTCAGAGCCTGAGCGTCCAGGCAAGACGTTTATGCAGCTGCACGAGGTCTCACATGCAGGCCCTTGGCTCATGGCCATGAGGCACGGGCTGGGGACCTGCTGGAGCTACACCTCTGGTGGCAGGGCTGTACCTCTTCTCACTCTGCCCTGCCCCCCCTCACCTGCCCTCCCTTCCCTCGCCTCATCACCTCCATCAATCAAAGACCATGGAGCATCTGCTGCATGTAGAGACCTGGGGTGGTCCCTGTGGGTGATAGAGGGTGAAGGGGACACGGCCCCTCCCCTCAGAGACCTCACAGCATCCCGCAGAAGACACCACAGCACCACGCTGTGCAGTGGCGGGAGGTCACGCTGGGTAAGGATGCTAACAGCTGCCGTGGACTGAGCCCCACCACAGGCCGGGTACTTATGTAGCTTCTAGTTTTCCACCTCACAGAGGAGGTTTAATGACTTACCCAAGTTCTTCCAGCCAGGAAGTAGCAGAGCCAGGGTCTGAATAAAAACCAGGCTCCCTCCACTGTGTGTGGCTCCCCTGCCAGGGCCTGTGGTGGGAGAGACCCAGCCCTACCCTCAGGGGTTTCCTGCCCATGGGGGAGGCTGATGGGCGTCCAGTAAGCACAGTGTATTGAGGTTGGTGCTCCCGGAACAGGGACTGCTGGATCCAAATAAGTCCATCAGGAAGGCCTGGGTATTGAAGGGTAAGGAGGCGTTTTCTCTGTGGTTTAGGGCCATCCCTGGCAAAGGGAGCAGCCTTAGCAATGAAGGACAGTCGCTAGAGAACAGGGCCCTGGGAGAGCTGATTGTAAGGAAGAAGCAGGTCCTTGAAGGATGTGTTGTGGTTAGGCTGAGAAGGTGGGGTGCGGCCTCTGTGGGAGGACTGCGGGGTGAGCAAAGCTCAGAGGCAGGAGCAGAGGAGGTGCCTGGGGAACGGTGGAGCCCGACTTGACTAGGATGGAGGCATCACACGTTGTAACATCATGGGCAGTGAGGGTGGGGAGGTGGCTTGGGGCTGGACCGCAGAGGGCCTTGAAGGCCAGGTTAAGGGATTCGGGTTTGGACTTGACCCTGTAGGCTGGGGTCCAAATCTGGGGGCCCCTTGGTGGGTGTTTTATTTGGTTTCCCTTGAAAAACCAGGAGAGGTGGCAGCCATGGCCCGTATTCCCACACAGCGCAGTTGATGGGAGCTGGGCAGCAGCTGGAACCACAGGCCCCACCAGTCCCTGCTGTGAGCTGGGGGGATGCTTTGCTCATCTGTGGCCCCTGCCTGGTCCCTGCGGGCACCTGAGTGTGCAACCTTGGGCTTACACACTAGGGAGCCATTGAAGGTTTTGGAGCAGATTATGGCCTGGTTGTAGCTGGGTGCTTTGGGGAGATTCATCCGGGTGCAGTGTTGAGGGGGAAGAAAATGGGATGAGAGGGCACGGTATGGACAACTAAGTGGGAAGGTATCAGAACAAGGTTTAATAGAAATCCTTGAAAAAGTAAGCCAACAAACAGGAAACAGTAGTTAAATTCAACAGAAGAAAAGTAATAGACTCTGATGAAGATGATTATTGAATTTAAGATGTCTAGAGACTGGAACTTAATGGAACAATTCTAGGACAGATAACACTTGGGAGAAGTTAATATCTGATGGAATGTTTGCTTTGTTTATTGTCTGTATGCCTTTAAAAAATAAACTCGTTATGCAAACAAACAAAAAGCAAAAAAACAGAGACCTGCCCCGTCTGGTCCAGAAGTGAGGGAATGAGGCAGGGAGGGAAGGGAGGAGGGAGGTGATGGAACTTATATTTGGCCTGTGCTGTGTGCCTATTGGCCCTGGTGGCTTGGGGAAGGTGGCGGGGGTGACTGTGGGAGGTGTGAATGGAAGAGAAGCAGGTGCGCGAGCTCTGGCTGGGGGCTGGCGCTGCAGCCCCGGTAGACACTGTCCAGTGTCCCTGTGGACAGCTTCCCCTGCTAAATGGCCCGAGCCCAGAGTGGCTGCCTGGAGCTGGCGGGGGTAAAAACCCCCCTTAGTGGCACCGAGGGGACTCGGCAGATAGACGTGACGCTGTTCAGCTTGGTGGCGTTCTCATAAACTCGGGGCACTGGGGGTCTGAGGCAGGCCTCCCCAGGGACCTGGACTGTGGGAGCCCACCCCCGGGGGATGCTAAACTGACCTTTTTATAGCGGGGGTGGGGGTGCCTCATCGTGGCTTTGCAGCCTCCAGACCCCGGGAGTTATGATGACTCAGGGACATGTCTCCTTGGAAACATTTTCCCAGCACCCCTCTCCTGGCTGCCGCTGGCAAGGGAGTGATTTGGAGCTGATCGAAAGGCAAGGGTCTTTTGAAACCTTTCAGTGGCGGGGTCTCCTTTGAAATCCCCCCTCCCTACAGAGAATGAGGCCCTCCCTTCTCTGGGCTTCCCCCAGCTTTTGAAATGGTTTTAGACACTCCCTCCCCCAGCAGGCACATCAAAAACTTGGAGCAGTCCACAGTTCTGTTCTGTGACCTCCTGCGGGGACGACCTGGCCCCACCCAGCTGCCCCTTCCCCACCTCCCCCTGCGCCCCTCTCCCCCGAGATCCCCCGCTCCCCTCCCCCGCCCTCCACCCCCCCCACCCCCTGGAAAATGGCTCTGCAGGAGGCCCCCGCCTTGGGCTCCCCGGGGCCTGCTGAGGAAGGCTTGTGGGGGGCCTGGCCCAGAGACAGGGCCCCCCGATGGCTGGAGAAGGATGAGCATCTCCCCACGTGTGTTGGGCATGTTCTGTACAAGGCATGCACAGTCCCCCCAGGGCACTTGGGGCTTCAGAGCCCCGGGAAGCTAGTCTGCCTGCCCTCTCGTCATCTCCTCATCCGCTCGCAGACCTCTCCCCTCTCGGTCTCTGTCAGGCTGATGGCTGGACGAGGGGTCTGAGAACTTGTCCTTGAAATAACGAACTTGCTATGACCCAGGTTGGCCCCAAGGGAGTGACTCAGCCTCTGGGCCCTGGTGTCCTAACTCAGGGCTTCACAGGCCCCTGGGGGGAGCCCCGAGGAGGGGCAGAGCTGGGAAGGGACAGTCCTTGGGGGAACTTGTCAGGGACGTTTGCCCTCCGTGTCCTTGGAAAGTGGCTGTGGACCCTCTGGCAGGCAGCCAGGCCAGAGCTGGTCCCGTCCCGGTGGGGCATTAGTCATTCTGAAGATGTTATTTTCTTGGTCACGTCAGCCTCTTTCCCTGGGTGCCTCTTAGGGCCTGGGCTTTGCTGTCGGCACTGAAGAAATGGGGGGCATTTGGAAGATCAGCCTCTCCCACCTCCTGCTCAGGCCTTTAAAATGCCCCCCATGCTGGGCGGGTGGTCCTTGTCTGTCCTCCTGGTGCTGTGGCAGGATGGGCCCTGGTCCACCTAGAGGGGAAGGGTCTGCTCAGGGGGTGTGTGTGTGTGTGTGTGTGTGTGTTTGTGTGTGTGTGTGAGAGAGAGAGAGAGAGGGAGAGAGAGGGAGGTTTTCTTCCTTCTAAGTCTTTAAGAAGTACATCCCAGGAGACATGTTGAAACCCACTTTGCAGACCAGGTACCCCCTCTTTCTGAGGCTGTTTCCACACCCAGGACCCTTGCTGAAGACCTGGCCTGCAGTATTTTTGGAGAGGAAGGAAGGTCTGGTGTGGAAATCAGTGTTTCACTCTCACACCAGGGAAATACAAAACCCTCAAATATGACTGAAGAGAAAAACACGTGAAAAGGAAAAGGAAAAGGAAAAAAAGGTTCCTGTGCCTTTCTGTTGGGAACACATCTTGCTGGGCAGGGCTGTGCTAGCTCTTTTGTGGTGCTTTTGATGCAGGTAACACCAGACACCCAAAACATCTGTCTAACCTTAATATGTGATAAAACTGTCTCCCTCTGCCCCCAGAGATCATGTTTCAAGTTCTGGGACTGTTCTGTCAGGATAACAAGCTTGTACAGAGAGCCTATCATCTAATTCTTTCTTCTTCTTCTCCCCCTCCCCTCTCTCCTCTTCCTCTTCCTCCTTCTTTATCCCCCAAGTAGGGCACAGTCACTTCCCTCCTTAACAGCCCCCGTGGATGAGAGGACTCACTTTCCCTGACTTTGAATCTCATTGGTTGGTTTAAGGAGGCTGTTGATCAAGTACTTTGGTCTATGAAGAATCCATCATTTCTGGATTTTAAAATAGTGGAAATTTTCTCATTTTGATCGATTTCATCCTTTTTTTAAGGGCCTCCATAGGTGGGTTTCTTTGAATAGTAACCTCAGTTCAGTAAACATGATTGAGATCCTCAGTGAGGAACCTCTAGCCAAGTTGGGAAGGGGGTAACCTGAAAGGATAAGTTAATATCACGTCACTAAGTCTAAGATATAGAAGCTCAAAGGACAGGCAATTTGCCCAATCTGGGCATTCCAGGAAAGCTTCCAGGATGAGGTGACACCTAATCAGGCTCTTAGAAGGTGGAAGGTAAGGTGGGAGCGGCCTTCCAGGCAGAGAAAATAGCATAAGCCAGTTCATAGAGAAGAGACCCATGTAGTTTGTGGGGAAATTGTAGACAATTCGGTATCATTATAGAATAAATTTTGAGGCAGGAGGTAGGTGGGTCACAGAAAAGGCTGCCGTAGAGTAGGTGAGAGAAGATGAGGATATTGGTTAGGAGGGTGTGGCTTGGAGAAACACTTGAGAGGCAAAGCCAGCAGGATTTGGGAATGGAAATGGGAAGTAAGAGAAGTTAGGAATGACTCCAAGGTCTCAGGCGACCAGGTTCTGAGTGACAGGTAGAAGATGATACCATGCCTGAAGAAGAGCTATTGGGGGTTAGCAAAGAAGATGATGATTCCAGTAAGGATCGTTAACATCTAACACGACTTACTAAGTATCAGGCCCTGTTATCAATATCTACACATGTTATCACATTTAACCCCATGACAGCTTATGAGAGGGGCATTGTTAATTCTCCCCATTTTGTACATGGGGAATTGAGGGGACGTGTCCAATGTCAGTAAGTTGCAGGTGGGGGATTTGAACTCAGGCAGTGTGATTTCAGAGCCTGGAATCCTCTTAACTCCTACACCTGGAGGCCCATCACACTTAGTTAGCTTGAGTTTGTTGGCAATTTGGCTTTGCAGGAGATGCCTGTGGCCTATCTGAATGTTGGTGCCTGGCCAGCAGTTGGCTGCATGGGTGGGGAGCTCAGGAGGAAGGCCTGGGCTGGAGGAGAGGTTTGAAGGCCTCAGCGCAGATGGTGAGGCAGCTGGGAGAAGTGAGGGGCATGAGGAACGTGGGGTCATCTATACCCAGACAGCAAAGTGCTTCTGGGCAGCAGTGTGAGGGGCCACGGAGAGGCCCATGGAGGCAGGCTGAAGGGGGTCTGCTGGACTGTCCTGAGCACGAGCATCGTCAGTGGAATCAGACGGAGGAACAAGTTGAGGAGAGGTGGGGAGACCAGCAGTGTAGACTTGACTTTCCAGGTTCCAGGCTGGGAAGGAAGGGCAGAAAACAGGAGCCGAGGGGTCCAAGGGTCAGAGGAAACTTTTGCATTTTGAAGTGGGAAAGACCAGAGTATGCTTCTAGGCTAAGAAGAGAGAGCCAGCAGGGAGCAGAGGAAGGATGGAGAGGAGATGGCAATGGAGCCAGTCCTGGAGGGGCAGGGCCTGGGGCCCTCGATGGGCCAGCCCACAGGCACAGCCTTCTTCACTTGCTTTCCATGCCATGGACTTGGAGGCCTGTGTTATTGAGTTGACTTTGTTGAATGCCCTTTATGGTCATTTGGCTGCTTGGGAGCAGCAGACATGTGAGCAATTTCCCTTGCATCTGCTTCTGGCTGAGCCTCACTGGAGTGATGGCAGAAAACAAGGGCCCTGCAACCCCAGGGCTTGGCCTGCTCTGTCCTGAGCTCCTAGTAGGCGCCAGAGTCTCACACTGGGCTGTGGATGCCTGGCCAGGGCTCCCTTCCTCGCGGGTCCCTGAGCTTCAGTGTGGAGGAAGTGGGAGGCCTCCTCTTCTGACTGCAGATCCCTGCCCTGAAGGAGTCGGGGCGTCCCTCACTGGCTGACCAGTCTCACAGATGCCCCACCGGGTGCGGTTTCCAGCGCATTTCCCTGGGGAAACTGAGGTAGGGAGAAGGGAAGTGATTTCCCAAAGACACACTGTGAGTTGTGAGCCTGACTTGCAGTAAGAATCCAAGGTTGCTGATGGGAGTGTTTTCTAAACAAAGGCGCTTTATTAGGAAGTTACTGATTTTAGTTTATCCAAAAGATCTTTATTAAGCACCAATAGTTTGCTCAATCTGCTGTAGATATGAATATTAATTAGAAATGTGCACATGTGTGCACACACACATAGAATGTAGAACTCTACAGTGAATCAGAGTGGTTAAGAGCAGTTCCAGCTCATGATTAACTAAGTTATTTTGCCTTTTGTATGCTTCAGCTCCACATCTATAAAATGCCCCCATCTGAACATAGCTGTACTAACATAGCAGTTTAGGCAGGTCTCTTTCAGTGACACGTCAGGGATCCAACTCACACTGACTACAACATTCAAAAGAGAATTATTGGCTAATGTAACTGAAAAGTCTGGGGATACATTAGGTAACTGGCTTCAGGCATGGCTGGATCCAGGGGTTCTAAGAAAGTCATCACCAATCTATCTTTCTTCCACCTCTCAGCTCTGCTTTCTCTTTGTTGCCTTCATTCCCAGGTGGGATCCCCTGGTGCCAGTGACAGCCAGCAGCTCCCCACTCAGTGGTCCCAGCAGAGAGGGGCATGTGCTTCTTCATCAGCAGAAAATGTTTCAGGACCAAGGCTCACTGCCTCAGAAGCCTCCTAAAGCTGCCCAGGAGGCAATCATTGTAGCCAGGGAGTTGGAGTGGGTTGAATGGTTGCGCTGGCACTACCCACCCTCCCTGGACGCTGAGGTGGGCCAGTATCTGCCCCTCCTCCCCCCACAATGGGAATGGGGAGGGCGTTCTTGAAAAGAGAAAGGGTATCTATTTTTCACAAGGAGGGGGCAGCACAAACAGTAGAGGGTCACCACCGCTACCTTTTGGGGGCTGTTTGAAGAATTAATGACTTAAAATATATGACAAGTGCCCAGCACATGTAAGTTCTTAGTAAGTGGTAGCTATTAATATTAATATTATTATTATTAGTCCCTGTGGCAGGGACTCATTAAAGATAATGACGCTGCTGCTAGAGCCCTTGTTTAGAGAGGACGAACTGAGCCCCTCTGTGACCACGCTGAGCCTACAATCCCAGGTGCCGGTCCACGGCGGCTCAGAGGATGCTGCTGAGGGCTTCCTGGAGGATGAAGACTGGCCTTCTGCCTTTACCAAGCTCCAAGGAGCTGTGCCTGCAGGAGAGCTCCAGAAGGGGTAGCTTTCATCAGAAGGATTTATTCATTTACTCCTTCATTCATTCAGCACTTTTTTTCTTTCCTGAACACCTACTGTGTGCCAGGTACTAGGCGTAGATGTTGCAGTAAGACAGACAAAGTCCCTGCAATCCTGGAGCTAGTGGGGATCAACTGTTAAGCAAGAAAACAAATTAAAAATCCCGACTACTTCAAAAAGTGATATGTTCTGTGAAGAAAAGAAGGGGCGACCACGTGTGTCCAGGAGCAGTGTAAAAACGTATGATTGGCGATGGCCTGGCTAGGAGGTGACTTTTTGGCTGAGAGCGAGTGCCCAGACTAGTTTTAGTTTTGATCAGGTGCATGACTGCCCACTGCCCTGGACACTTGAGCCTGCTGGTGTGCATGCCCTTCCCCCATAGGAAGGGGAGATCCTAGAGGGTGGTGCCACATCACGGTGAGAACAGCCCCGGGTGCCCAGGGGACAGCCTGGGGTTAATCGAGTGCTGCCTCTAGTGCCTAGAGCCCCCCCCCCGCCCCCCTTGGATGGTCTGTCAGGCTCCCTCCAGCCCAGATCAGCACTGGAGACTCAAGCATCCACACTTTTGCCTTTTTTCTGGATTCTTTGTGGACCACCCACAAAGGATCCTTTCACCAGAGCTCCATAAACCCAGCAGCTTGGGAACCTCCCATGCTAGTGTCTGCCTTCCCCCTCTCTTAAGGCACTGCCCAGTCTGGGGCATCTTTGTGGTCCCCCGGCATCCCTTTGCCTGCTGTCTGGCCTCTCTCCTTAAGTCTTTCTTACTTCTCCCTGGGTCCACCCTACCTCTTTCAGTCTACAGCCCCCATCTGGCTCCAGATGCCTGTGTCCTGTTCTTCCCTCCTAGGGTTTCCAGATTTAGCAAATAAAAATACAGGCCGGCTAGTTAAATTTGAATTCCAAATGAACAACAAATAATTTTTTAGTCTAAGTGTGTCCCCAATATTGTATGGGACATACTTAGACTAAAAGGTTATGTGTTGCTTATCTGAAGTTCAGATTTAGCCAGCTATCCTGTATTTAATCTGGCAACCTCATGCCTCTTCCCTCACAGTCCCTATGCCTCAAGCCAGTGAGCTCCCACCCCACCTTCTTTTCAAGCTTTTTATGGTCCTTTTTTCATCCTTATAAAATTTTTACCTATAAAAAATTAAACTTTTAATTTTGAGACAACTGGAGATTCAGTTTCCTCTAACCGTAACAATGTGTAAAATGAGAGTACAGTATCACAACTAAGATATTGACACCCATACACTCAAGCTACAGAACATTCCCATTACGTAAGAATCCTTCATGCTTTCCTTTTAAAGCCATAGCCACTTGCATCCTGCCCCCGCTCCTTCCTTAACCTCTGGAAATCACTAATCTGTTCTCCATTTCCATATTTCTGTCATTTCAAGAATGTTATATAAATGGAATCATATGTAAGTCTATGTGATCTTTGGGATAAATTCCAGGAGTACAGTTGCTGGGCCTATAGCACTTGAATGTTTGACTTTTTAAGAAACTGCCAAACTTTTCTAGAGTAGCTATGCCATTTTACATTGCCACCAGCAAGTTTCTCCACATCCTCACCAGCATTTGGTTTGTCACTGTTTTTTATTTTAACCAATCTGATAGGTAGGTGGTGATATCTTATTGTGGTTTTAATGTGTATTTCCCTAATGGCTAATGATGTTGAACATTTTTTCATGGGCTTATTTGCCATCTGTTTATCCTTTTTGATGAAAAGCTTTTTTATATCTTTTGCCTATTTTCTAATTGGATTGTTTACTTTTTTGTGGTTGACTTTTGGAGTTCTTTGTATATTCTAGATACTAGTCCTTTGTCAGATATGTGGTTTGCAAAGGTTTCCTCTTGGTCTGCAGCTTTTCTTTTCATCTTCTTAACTGGGTGTTTTGTAGAGTAAAAGTTTTAAATTTTGATGAAGTCCAAATTATCATTTTTTCCTTTATGGCTCCATGTCTTTGGTTCCCAGTTTAAGAACTCTATGCCTAACCCTAAATCCCAAAGATTTTTTCCTATTTTTTTCAAAAAAGTTTTATAATTTTACATTTCACATTTAAGTCCATGATCCATTTTGAGTTAATATTTATATAAATTTGGGTTGAGTACCACCCACCCCCATGTCCAATTGCTCCTGAACAATTTTTTTTTAAATTAATTAATTTATTTATGGCTGTGTTGGGTCTTCGTTTCTGTGCGAGGGCTTTCTCTGGTTGTGGCAAGAAGCGGGGGCCACTCTTCATTGCGGTGCGTGGGCTTCTCATTATCGCGGCCTCTCTTGTTGCGGAGCACAGGCTCCAGACGCGCAGGCTCAGTAATTGTGGCTCACGGGCCCAGTTGCTCCGTGGCGTGTGGGATCTTCCCAGACCAGGGCTTGAACCCGTGTCCCCTGCATTGGCAGGCAGATTCTCAACCACTGCGCCACCAGGGAAGCCCCTCCTGAACCATTTTTTGAAAAGACTATAATTCTTCCATTGAGCTGTTAATTATCAGTTGGGCATATTTGTGAGGATCTGTTTCTGGGTTGCATTGATCTATGTGTCTATTCCTCTGCCAATATGACACAGTCTTAATTGCTATAGCTGTTTAAGTCTTGAAATCAGACTGAATCCTCCTTTTTTATTGTTCTTTTTCAAAATTGTTTTAACTATCCTAGGTCCTTTGCCTTTTCATATAAATTATAGAATAATTTTATCTACATATACAGAAATTCTTGTTGTAATTTTAATAGGAACTGTGTAAACCCGTATCTTGATTTGGGGAGAACTGATATCTTTACCATGTTGAGCTTTCCAATCCATGAACATGGTATATCTCTCAATTTATTTGGATCTTCCTTTATTTCTTTCATTATTGTTTTGCAGTTTTGTTTTGTAGTCTTGTACATGTTTTGATAGTTTTACATCTAAATATTTCAATTTTTGAGTGATTATAAAAGATATTGTATTTTTAATTTCAATCTTCACTTGTTCATTGCTGTTATATAGGAATACAGTTGGGTTTTTAAAAATAAATTTTATTTATTTATTTATTTATTTTTGGCTGTGTTGGGTCTTTGTTGTTGCACACGGGCTTTCTCTAGTTGTGGTAAGCGGGGGCTACTCTTTGTTGTGATGCGTGGGCTTCTCATTGTGGTGGCTTCTCTTGTTGTGAAGCACAGGCTCTAGGTGCTCAGGCTTCAGCAGTTGCAGCAGGCAGGCTCAGTAGTTGTGGTTCGCGGGCTCTAGAGCATGGGCTCAGTAGTTGTGGCGCACAGGCTTAGTTGTTCCGTGACATGTGGGATCTTCCTGGACCAGGGCTCGAACCCATGTCCCCTGCATTGGCAGGCAGATTCTTAACCACTGTGCCACCAGGGAAGCCCTACAGTTGGTTTTTTTTTTTTTTAAAAAAGGGGTACAGTTAATATTTTATTGTCACTTATCAGATGGCAGTTAGGTATATAGTCTTCTTACTTGATCATCTTTCCTTTTTGTAAATAAAAAAAATTACAAGTTTTAAACAGCCAAAGGCTGGTCATGTCTTCAGAAAACATGATTAGATTAATTCATTAATGGTGGCTTAAGTTTTTTCTTATTAGCTCCAGAAAATTCACCCACCTTCTGTCCCTTTTTAAAAAACTGGAAGGTTGGCATGCATTTGTCTTCACACTCTGAAGCAACATCCTGACAGTCATCCACATCTACTTCAAGGAACACTACGTTGGAATACTTTTCAGAGAGAGAATGAAAGAAAGGCTTGATCATTTTGCAAGGCCCACACCACGTGGCTGAGAAGTCGACTACTATGAGTTTCTCTCCTGCACTGTTCAAGGCTTCCTGAAAAGCATACTTGCTCTCAATCTGCTTCACCATCTTGGCTGCTGGGGTCTGACTAGCGACCTTACACTGGAATATACGGAAGTGGATCCAAGGCGCCGGACGAAGCTTGCACAGTTGGTTTTTGAATGTTGATTTTGTACCCCTTAACTTTGCTCAACTCAATTGTACGAGTTTTTTTGGGTAGATTCCATGGGATCTTCTACGTAGACAATCATGTCATCTGTGAACAGGAACAGTTTTATTTATTCTTTTCCTATCTGTGTGCCTTTTGTTTCCTTCTTCTTGCTTTTTGCTCTGGTTAGAACTTCCAGCATTATGTTGAGTAAGAGTGGTGAGAGTGGACATCCTTGACTTGTTTATGAACTTAGGGGCAAAGCATCAGTCTTTTACGATCATATATAATAACAGGTGTAGGTTTTTTATAGATACTCTTTATCAAGTTAAGGAACTTCTCCTCTATTTCTGTTTTCCTAAGAGTTTTTATCATGAGTGGGTGTTGAATTTTGTCAATTTTTTAAAAACTGCAGCTATTTATATGACCATGTGATTTTTCTTCTTTAGTCTGTTAATATAGTGGATTATACTGATTGATTTTTGAACATGGAAATAGCCTTGCATCCTTGGTGTACACTCCACTTGACCATAGTTTATAATTTTTTTTAATATATGATGCTGAATTTTCTTTGCTGTTCTGTTAAAGTTTTTTTTTTCTCTGTATTTATGAGGGATATTGGTCTGTAGTTTTCTTTTATTTTGTCCTGTCTGCCTGGTTTTGGTACTGGGCAATATTAGCTTCATAAATAAATTGAGAAGGTTCTCCTTTTCTTTTTTTCTGAAAGAAATTATGTAACTATGTAGAATTGGTGTTGATCCTTCTTTAAATATTTGTTAGAATTCTCCAGTAAAATAATCTGGGTCTGGAGACTTCTTTTTAGGGAGTTTTTAATTATGATTTCAAATTCTTGATATCTATTTTATATCTTGAAATAGATATCAGGTTATCTATTTCACGTTGGCTGAGTTGTAATAGTTTGTGCTTTTCAAAGAATTGGTTTTTCATAGTATTATTCTCTTATTATCCTTTTGATGTCTGTAGGGTCTGTAGTGATATCCTCAGGTTCATTCCTGATATTGGTAATTTGTGTTTTCTGTCTTTTTTTCTTTGTTAGTCTTGTTAAAGATTTGTCAATTTTTCTGATATTTTCAAAGAGCCAACTTTAAAAATTTATTTTCAGTATTGGTTTTCTGTTCTAACTTTCATGATTTCTGCTCTTATCTTTATTATTCACTTTCTTCTGCTCTCTTTGGGTTTATCTTTCTCTTATTTTTCTAGGTCTTTGAGGTGGAAGCTTAATTATTGATTTGAGACCTTTCCTGTTTTCTAATGTATGCAGTTACTGCTATGAATTTCCCTCTTAGCATTGATTTATCTGTGTCCCACAAATTTTAATATGCTGTCAGTTTAATTTTTATTTAGTTCCATTTTTTAAAAAATAAATTTTTTAAAAACTATATTTTTATTTAGTTCCATTTTTAAAAAATAAAATATTTCCCTTGAGCTTCATCTTTGACTTGTGATTGTTTAGAGGTGCTTTGTTTAGTTTCCAAGTGTTTGGAGGTTTTCTTGTTATATTTCTGTATTTAATTTATGGTTTGATTCCATTGTGATTGGAGGAAACACTATGTATGACTTTTTTTTTTTTTTAAACATCTTTATTGAAGTATAATTGCTTTACAATGGTGTGTTAGCTTCTGCTTTATAACAAAGTGAATCAGTTATACATATACATATGTTCCCATATCTCTTCCCTCTTGCATCTCCCTCCCTCCCACCCTCCCTATCCCACCCCTCTAGGTGGTCACAAAGCACTGAGCTGATCTCCCTGTGCTATGCGGCTGCTTCCCACTAGCTATCTATTTTACATTTGGTAGTGTATATATGTCCATGACACTCTCTCACCCTGTCACATCTCACCCCTCCCCCTCCCCATATCCTCAAGTCCATTCTCTAGTAGGTCTGTGTCTTTATTCCCATCTTGCCACTAGGTTCTTCATGACCTTTTTTTTTTTTTTTTTCCTTAGATTCCATATATATGTGTTAGCATACTGTATTTCTTTTTCTCTTTCTGACTTACTTCACTCTGTATGACAGACTCTAACTCCATCCACCTCATTACAAACACCTCCATTTCATTTCTTTTTATGGCTGAGTAATATTCCATTGTATATATGTGCCACATCTTCTTTATCCATTCATCCGATGATGGACACCTAGGTTGCTTCCATGTCCTGGCTATTGTAAACAGAGCTGCAATGAATATTTTGGTACATGACTCTTTCTGAATTATGGTTTTCTCAGGGTATATGCCCAGTAGTGGGATTGCTGGGTCGTATGGTAGTTCTATTTTTAGTTTTCTAAGGAACCTCCATACTGTTCTCCATAGTGGCTGTATCAATTTACATTCCCACCAACAGTGCAAGAGTGTTCCCTTTTCTCCACACCCTCTCCAGCATTTATTTTTTCTAGATTTTTTGATGATGGCCATTCTGACCGGTGTGAGATGATACCTCATTGTAGTTTTGATTTGCATTTCTCTAATGATTAATGATGTTGAGCATTCTTTCATGTGTCTATTGACAATCTGTATATCTTCTTTGGAGAAATGTCTATTTAGGTTTTCTGCCCATTTTTGGATTGGGTTGTTCATTTTTTTGTTATTGAGCTGCATGAGCTGCTTGTAAATCTTGGAGATTAATCCTTTGTCAGTTGCTTCATTTGCAAGTATTTTCTCCCATTCTGAGGGTTGTCTTTTGGTCTTGTTTATGGTTTCCTTTGCTGTGCAAAAGCTTTTCAGTTTCATTAGGTCCCATTTGTTTATTTGTGTTTTTATTTCCATTTCTCTAGGAGGTGGGTCAAAAAGGATCTTGCTGTGATTTATGTCATAGAGTGTTCTGCCTATGTTTTCCTCTAAGAGTTTGATAGTGTCTGGCCTTACACTTAGGTCTTTAATCCATTTTGAGTTTATTATGTATGACTTTAATTCTTTTAAATTTGTTGAGATTTGTTTTATGCCCTATGATATGGTCCATATTGATATATCTTCTCTGGGCACTTGAAAAGAATGCATATTCTGCTGTTTTGGGTGACATGTTCATCAAAATCAATTAGATCTTTTTGGTTGATGGTGTTGTTGAGTTTTTCTGTATCCTTGCTGACTTTACACCTAGTTGATTTATGAATCACTGAGTGAGAGGTGTTGAAATGTTCTACTGTAATTGTGAATATGTCTATTTCTCCTTTCAGTTTTATTAACTTTTGTTTCACATATTTTGCAGCTGTATTGTTTGGTTCATACATATTTAAGATTGCTATGTTTTCTTGATAGATTAACTTCTTTATCAGTGTATAATGCCCCTCTCTGTCTCTGGTATTTTATTTTATTGTTTTGCTCTGAAGCCTACATTATCTAATATTAATATAGCCCTTCTGCTTTCATTTGATTGTTTGAAGGATAATCTTATTCCTTTTACTTTCAACCTGACTATATTGTTATATTTTAAGTGAGTTTCTTGTAGATAGAATGTAGACGAGCTACTCCCTGTCCTCATTCTGCCAATCTCTGTCTTTTTAATTTGTATATTTTGACCATTAATATTTAATGTAATTAATTATATGTTAGAGCTTAAGTTTGCCATTTTATATTTTGTTTTCTGTCAGTTTTCTCTGCTTTTCATTTCTGTTTTCTACTTCCTGCCTTCCTGTGGGTTACTTGAATATTTTCAAGAATTTCATTTTGGTTAACCTGCTGTGTTTCTTTTTGTACAACTTTTAAAATGATTACTTAGGCATTACATTATATAAACATAGCTTACCAAAGTCTTCTGGTGTCATCATTTTACCAGTTCAAGTGAAGTGTAGAAACCTTACCTTCCATTATTCTCCCCTATTTATAATCTAATTGTTTAGAACATTTCTCCTATAAATATTTAGAACCATATCACATAGTGGTAAATTTTTGCTTCAACCATCAAACATAATTTAGAAAACTCAAAAGAGGTAGAGAAATTATCGTATTTACCATAATTTTGTTTACTGTGTTTTCTTCCTACTTACAAGAATTCTTGTATCATTTCCTTTTCTATTTAGAGGAGTTCCTTTAGCGTTTTTTTTTTTTCTTTCTTTTTTTTTTTTTACAGTAGGCATTCTGGTGACAAATTGTCTCAGTTTTCTTCATCTGAGGATGTCTTGATTTCCCCTTCATCCCTGAGTGGTAGTTTTGCTGGATATAGATTTTGTGTTGCCAGTTCTTTCCTTTCAGCACTTGAAAAATATTGTACCACTTTCTTCTGGCTTCCATGGTTTTTGATGAGAAATCTGCTGTCATTTGAATTATTTTTCCACTGTGGTAAGGTGTGATTTTTCTTTCTCTGCTCTCAAATTTTTTCCTTTGTCTTTTTTTTCTTTTGAGTACTTTTTAAGTCCACCCCCTTTCTCCTCTCCTTCTAGGACTCTGACCACATGAATGTTAAATTCTCATCAATCTCTGAGGCTCTTTTCATTTGAAAAAATCTATTTGCTTTCTTTTGTTCAGATTGGGTGATTTTTATTTTTCTATCTTCCAGTTCGCCAATTCTTTCCTCTGTTTCCCTCCTCCCTTCTGATGTTGAGCCCATCATTGATTTTTTAAAACTTTTGTTTTGTTTTATTTTCATTTCTACAATTTCCATTTAGTGCTTCTTTTTATCTTCTATTTCTTTGCTGAGACTTTCTCTTTTTCCATTTGTTTCACACATGTTCATAATTGTTGGGAGTAGTCTATGATGGCTCCTTCAAATTCCTTGAGAGATAACTGTAACATCTCAGTCATCTCAGTTTTGGTATGTAAGGATTGTCTTTTTCCATTCAATTTGAGATCTTCCAGGTTCTTGGTGGGACAAATGATTTTTGACTGAGGTGGGAAGAATTCCAGGTTAGTCTCCCTACTAGGTCTCCACTGATACCTCTTTGAATAGTGGGAGGAGTGCCTCATTTCTGTCCCCCACCTGACTTTCCCTGACACCAGGAGAACGGGTAGGTGCACCTTGCTACTGCTGGGTTGGGGTGGAAGTCCAGGCTCTCCAGATGGTCTCTAGTGACACCATGAGGAGGGGCCATGTTACTGCCCAGCAAGTATGAAAGTCTGGCTCCCTACTAGGCTTTTTTGACACTCCATGGATATGGGGTATTGGATGCCTTGTTACAGCCTTAAGAGCATGGAAATCTAGGTGCCCTGCTCAGCCTTTGCTTGAGTGGGTAGGGTGGAGGTAAAACCTTTTCTATGGGTTTGGTTGGAGCAAGCTGTTATTGTCTACAAGTTTTCTGTCTTGCCAGGCTGTACCTTTTCTGGTCCTTTGGCTAGAGAGCCCAGGCTTTTTTTGGGGCTTTTAAAATCTTATCTGTCAGTGTTTCCTGGTTGCCAACTGCTTGAGCTCCAATCTGAGATATATGAAGCAAAAGGAAAACCCAAGGTACTCACTACCATGTCATTTGTTGGGTCCCAGTGTCCCTGGCTATTCTGCCTTCTTTTCTCCACCTTTCAGAGTATTCTTATGTTTCTTTCATAATGTCCAGGGTTTTTATTTGTACTTAGCTGGAGGAATAGAGAAAATTATGTCCAGGGGAGAAATCTGGAAACTGAATAGGCAACTAACAGTCTCGGGAACATTTAGAAAACATCGCTTTATTCCACAGCGACATTTTTGCAATGTTGCTGGGTCCAAGGGCTTGTGGGGAAATTGGAGCTTAGACTGGAGGTTTGTAGCTCAGACCTGGGCCAGGACCATTTCGAGGACCCTCCTTCTTCCCTCCCCTCCTCTTCTTTTGCAAGGGGAGAGAACAGTGGGCTGTGTGAGACTCTTGACTCACTGGTTGGTGGCAGTCATAAATCAAGCCCAGCAGCACCCAGTGTAAAAGTTGATACTAACGATACCTTGTTTCTGCATCCGTCCAGCATTGCCTTTTGTTTTCTTCCCTCTAATGATCCTTCTCACTCTGATTTTATCTCCTTAGGAGGTGATGAAGAAAGCCGGGGTGGGGTCCTACCTGACATATCACCTAGGTGCACTGATGGTATGAACCAAAAGTTGGCAGATGTGGGCCAGTGTTGGTGCTTGAGGGTTAGGGAGAGATGCAGTGATGCAGTGGTGGAGATGTGGGGTGGTAGAATGATCTCAAATCCATGCAGCCGAGTGCTGGAAGCTGTCATGGGAATTGGGAGGGAGCAGAGCAAGATTTGACTGGTCATCTGGTTGTCTTGTCCCTTAGAAGGAGGATAGCTCTTGCACAAACCTCACTTTTCCCACCTGGGCATTCTGACCCCCCTCCCTAGTTGCCACCAGCAGAGTCTCAGGCAACTGTAGTGGAATTGTAGCACTTGGGTGGATACTGGAAAGTGGTGATGTTTCTGGGGCGGTGAGGCAAATAAAACCATGACAGATTGTTTTCAAAGCATCGAATGCAAAATTGTCAACACAAACATATTTCTGGACCGAACAGTCGAATGTGTGAATTAATTACGGACCTATTAAGAAGCAGAATTATTCTTCATTTCAGGGACTAAAACAACCCTGCTGCCCAACCCTTTCACTCTGGGAAGAGGATTCCATGGGCTGCTCCTTTTAAAGTTTCAGGGGGCTGGTAGAAATGCAAGAGACTCTGTAGCACAAACCTGGCTTCCAGCAGCCACTTCAGTTTTGATGGTCTGTCCCCAGGATCTTGATTAGGGTTGGAGTCCCATCAAACGTTAACAAGCACTGTAAAGGGCCTGTAGCTTTGGGAGAAATCATTGTTTCTACTGGTAACGCTGAGTCCTGAGAACATGCTGAGGGTGAGGTCCTCTGTCCACACTGCGCCCAGTTATCTTCCCATGTCCACGTGCTTGGAATTCCGTGGGCTGTTCTCCACACACAGGGCTGCAGTGAGCCACAGGAGGCACCTTTCAAGTGTACGGGTGCTGCAAAAGCACTTCACTGGGTGACGTTTCATGAAGGATTTCTAATAAGGGGTAGTAGCCTCCTAAAAAGTACGCACACAGGGGCTTCCCTGGTGGCGCAGTGGTTGAGAATCTGCCTGCCAATGCAGGGGACACAGGTTCGAGCCCTGGTCTGGGAAGATCCCACATGCCGCGGAGCAACTAGGCCCGTGAGCCACAACGACTGAGCCTGCGCGTCTGGAGCCTGTGCTCCGCAACAAGAGAGGCCGCGATAGTGAGAGGCCCGCGCACCGCGATGAGGAGTGGCCCCCGCTCGCCGCAACTGGAGAAAGCCCTCCCACAGAAACAAAGACCCAACACAACCAAAAATAAAAATAAATAAATAAATGAAAACATTACCAAAAAAAATACGCACACAGACACACACAGACACACATACAAACACACATACAGACACACACACACCCCTCAGCATCGCCTGCATGAAGAGCTTCACTATCTCAGCATGCGCCCTCAAGATCTGTTTTACCAAAAAAAAAAAAAGATTTAGCATCTCACTGTAAAACATTTTTGGGCTTCTATCTGCAGCATCAGGATCAGAATCTGGTTTCAGATATCTTGCTCTGTCCCTCACTCCTGGGGCAGTTCAGCTTTTTCTCCTGGTGACCTGTTGGCGGCCTTCATCCCCTGTAGAACCCTTCTGTTTGGACCCTGCTCGGGTTCGAATGGCGTTTGCAGAGTTTGCACAATCTCTGCTTGTCTGCTTGGAGGCTTGGGTTATCTCTCTGGATGGCAGGAGCATTGCTCCTCGAAGCAAATGAATGGATGAATAAAAAGATAGTCGGAACATGTCCCTCACCCTGTTCTAACCCAACTCAGGACACTTGTGTCTGGGCACTTGGTGGAGGGTTGGTTGAGATTTACATGGTATGCACCAGTACCACTGTACTGTTTCTTAAAATACTGAAATAGCTCCTGACCCGCTGGCAAAGGGTTTCTGCCCTGAACCTGCTGCTCATAGATCCTCCCCCTGTGCTTGGAGCCTTGGCCCCTCCCTAGATCCAGAGCACAAGAGGAGACCTCCTGGTCCATCAAGGCCACCAGCCTACAGCCGGGGATGATTGAGTTGGTGGGGACCCTGGTGCACCGGCTGTTAATACATTTGCTTATCAGCCCTGCTTGTTGCCCCACTTCGTACTCACTCTCTTCCTCTCCACTCGACAGCAAGTGTTTCCTGGATCCTAGCCGTGTGCTTGACGTGCACGGCTTCCTTACTGAAGCCAGCTTCTCTTGGCCCCGTCTCATTTCTTCCTGACCGCATCCCCTGCTTCTGTGCTGTGTCCCCACCACGTGGCCCTTTTCTGTGGCGCCGGTGAGTGTTGCCAGTGCTGCGCAGGAGTCGAAAGAGGCCTTTCTGTTGCTCTCATGCTGACCCCCACATGATGGGACTTCGCTGTAGGAAGTTTACTCATTTGTATGCCTTTGCCGTTTTTATTCCGTTTACAACTTGCATGATAGCTGCTTGGTTTTCCCTGGCACTTGTGTCACTGCTGTGACAGTAGTGGGGGTGTGTCAGCTGTGAGAGCAGCCCTTTCCCTCCCGTCGCCACTCAGAGTGGCGCCCAGACCCCGTTCAGCGGCCCCGCCCATTTCCATCGAGCACTCGTAGTGACGCTGGCTCAGCCTTTTGCTGGTGTTTCTCTTATTCCTCCCATTACTGGGTGGAGGAAACACCTTTTGGAGCCTCTGTTCCCGGCTCCCCCTGTTTTCTGCGCGAGGCAGCTCTGAAAGCGTTGTCATTAGCGCATCTCTCCTTGTTTCACAGCCGGGCGGCGTGGTTTAAGCTGTGAGCTGAAAGCTGACCCTTGTAGGTTTGGCTTCCACTGCCCGTCAGCGGGGCCTTCCTCCAGTATCCCCGCTGCCCTTGACAACGACTCCGTTTTCAGAGTGGCAGTGTACTAACGAGTGAGTGTCTGCAGGAAGGCACCTCGCCCAGCTCGCAGGCTTCCAGGCTTGGGGCTGCGCAGGAGGCTTCATTTATTTTTAGATACCTTAGCTCTCCCGAGGGAGGGTCTGTGCACTGGCCCCCCCAACCTGCCCCCTCCAGAGATGGGCCCGATGGTCTGCTCTGGGGAGTGGAAGGAGGTGGGGCAGGCTCAGTTCTGTTTTGGGAAGGTGAGCTGGAGTTCCCTCTTTGTTAGGAACAATGTCTGGGAGGGTCTTGCTGTTCTGCAGAAGCCATGAGGAGGTCAGAGCTGGAAGCTTCCCCACCCCCTGACCCGTTTTGCTCATCCAGAAGCTGAGGCTTAGAGGGGGGCAGGCACTGGCCCAAGGTCACACAGATGGCCAGAAGCTGGGGCAGACGCAAACCAGGCCTGTGCGTGCCCAGGTGCTGTCTCTCCGCTCGTCCCTTAAATACTCACTGAGTGTGCACTCCACGCACATTACCCTACTCATTCATTCAACAGGTGGAGCCCCCAGACTGGCCTCCTGGTGAGAGTTTCCAGGGGAGGGGCCTGGAAGGCTGTGTCGTTGACAAGCACCTCCACCCGCGTCCCCCGGGTTTGTATCATCAGGGAAGTTTGGGAAATTCTGGTCTATACCACACCTGCTGGTGGTGGGTCCAACCCGGCGGGAGTCCTGGAGCTGGGACTTTGGGAGACTGTGGCTCAGACCCAGGAACAGGACTATGGTCTGGAACCCTCCAGTCTCTTGGCAAGGGGAGAGAGGAGCCAGGCAGCATCCAAGATAAAAATAATACTTTTTTGGGAGACTAATAATACCTTATCTGTGCTTCCATCCGAGTAGTTTTGTTTTATTTTCCATTGCTCTTTCATCCTCTGATTTTATCCTCCCAGGTACTAGCCTCCCAGGAATCTGGGAAGTTGGGGGTCAGTAGTGGGGAGAGGGTACTGCTTTGCTCAAACCAGTTAGTGCAATGGTCCTGGCACCCAGCAATGGGGTGCTGGTGGTCAGACATAGGGGAATAGCTGCTGCGGCTTGAGGATGGGAGAATAATCTCAAATTGAAGGACAAGGGGGCTGCTGACCGTGATCAAAGGAGCTGAGCGCTTCAGTATGCCCCTTGTATGGATGCAGAAATGGAGTGAGACTTAGGGACCCTCTGAGGTGACACAGGTATTTGGTATTGATGGAGGCTAGAAATGAGGCCACTAGTTCACTGGTTCTCAAACTGCGATATGAGCAATCCTGGCTTTCCAAGCACGTGCCATGGGCCTCCTGGATGTGGGGGCCAGAGGGTGGGACATGGGGGTTGGGAGCAGCTCTGCTCTGTTCTGCTGTGTAAGTTGGTGTCTCGTGTAAGATTTCGCTGGGAAGGTCAGAGACTCTGCCCTGGGCCACTCTGTGTCCTCAGACCTCACACTAGTACTGGAGTTAGGAGAGTGGTATGTCAGGCCTGGGCTGGTGGGCACTTCTGGGTGATTCTCCAGACCTCGATGAACCTCAGGCTCGTCTTCTAGATGGGGCGGACGCTCTGTCCCAGGTTGCCAGCAGATCTGATGAGGTGTCAGTGGCAATTGGTGCTTCACATCTTGGTTGAGGGTCAGTGGTGAGGGACCTAGGTGCTCGCTCAGTCAGTGGGTTGCCGACATGGCCCTGTTTCCTGCCTGGCTGTATTCTTTGACTTGCTTTTTGTTACTTACCCTCTGCCAAAATCCAGGAGATTTTCTTGCAGCTCAGACATCAGTATAACATGAAAAAACCCAAGGGCCTTTAGTCTCAAATGGGTTCCTTGCTATCAAAAGCTTCTTCCTGCATGAGGGCACAAGCCTTGGAGCTTTCTGGCACCCATGTGCCCTTGCCCATCACCAGGGCTCCTCCAGCCCTGCCCCTGCTCCTGGCAAGCCTCAGAGGTAGGGCCCACATTTGGATGACTTGGAGGATGAGGAGGGATGGAGGCTGGATATTTTCTTACTTTTTTCTATCAGTTACTCAGTGATGAATCAATCCACTGGGTGATTGCTCAGTCCTTCTCTCTGTGTCCACGCTGTTGGCATGGCCCTGGTGCTCTCAAACATGGAGGGAGGACCAGCTCCGTAACTTGTGCAAAATGAAAATGCAGGGCCCTGTGTTAGAAAATGAAGAATTTCAAGATGACAACAGGAGGATATCAAACCAAGTGCAGGGCCCTTCTAAATTCCGGCCCCTGTGCTGCTACACGGGTCACATGCCCACGAAACCAGCACTATGTAGGCGCAAGATGCTTTGAGTGGCAGGCACCCCACAGGGCTCAGGCCTGCAGGGTATGGTTGTGCAGGTTGTATACTGCACAACTCTGGGGAACACTCTTCCCCATTCCGTCTGCATGGCAGCCCTGCCGGAGGTGCCTCCAGCCAGCCCTTGACAGTGGCCATGACCCACAGCTTTGGGACAGAAAGGCTATCTTGGCGATGGGCTGGTGTCCTCACATCCAGATTCTCCCCTCCAGCCACGGTTCTGGAAGCTCCTCCTTCGCTCCTCCCTTTCTCCTTGGCATTTCAGAGACACGTTTCTCCACGAAGCTGAGGTGCCCAGGCTCCACGCGGGTGCTGCTGGGGAAGCTTCCGCTCCTCCGTGTGGATCGCCCGCTGGCGGCTCTGCTGTTAACCTTTGGGGTTTGCTCATAAAATAGAAACTCTCTTTGTAGGTCAGTTTGTCAGTAATTTTGGCAGCCGCGGGGCCACTGAGGGAATGAGGCTTGGTTCCCACTTGTCTCTCGTGCTCGGTTTGGAGACTTTTGCGGAGCCCTTCCCCGGGAGGAACGCTCACCCCTGCCGGAAACGAGAGACGGTTTTCTCTGACCTGGTTTTGAATCGGCAGAAGCAATTCCTGTATGCTGGAAATGTACGGCCGCTGAGAAGGAATTTGGTCCAAACCCAGCCTGCAGAGCCTTCTGCTTAGGCCCCTGTTTTCCTGGGCGGGTGGCACTTGGGTGGGGCCACCGGGGTCTGTTTCTGCTCCCATGATAGGTGAAGTGGAAGGTTCTGCTGAGACTGGCACCCACCCGAGCCTCACTGGGCTCGCCGTGGTCTGCAGGATGGCGTCATGGCCTGCCAGCTGACCCACTTGCTCCTGTACCACCCCTCTTGACACATCCTGCAACCCCAGCCTGGGTTGCCAAGGCTCTGGGCATCTTCCGTTGTGATAATAACCTCCCAATGCCCAGCTCTGTACTCTGTGCTGGAGGGGAGGGAAAAGATGAATAAGGCCTCATCAGACCCTGCCTTCAAGGGCCTGGCAGTAGGATGGGGGTGAGGGCAGTTAGGTAACGTGCAGGCTGGTGGGATTGGTTGTCAGAGAGAATAGTGTTCAAGGAAGGCTGAAACAGGTGGCCTGGAGAAGTCAAGGAGGGCTTCCTGGCAGAGGCAGTGATGAACTAGACTCTGACCCCTCTCTCTATTATTTTTGAGGCCTCTAGGGAGTAATACTGAGCATCTCTAGTCCAGTGAAGGAAGCCTGGGGAGGCTAGGCTGGGATAGTATTATGGCCTGGAAATTCAGTCCCACTCAAATAATAGCTGAGCACCGTGTGTAAGACGCATTGCCAGAATCAGAGTTGATTCAGAGGTAGAACAAGACTTGATGACCAAAGTTAAGGTTTGTAGATTGAGAACTTCAGATCAACCAGAGAGATGGGTTGAGTGCCAGGGGAGACGATGCTGAGGAAGGAGAAGAGGGCAGCTTGGGGTCTGGGGAGAGCCCCAGGAGTGTCGAGGAAAGAGACCCTGGCTCCTGCCTCCTCCAAGAAGGCAGGCAGGCTGGGAGGATGCTCTGCAGCTGCTTCTGTGTTCCTGAGTGTTGCCTTTAGGTCCCAAGGTCTGAGCATGGACCCATGGGGCAGCAGGGCCCAGAAAGAAGCCTGGAGCTTTCCCTGCGACTCAGAGGCCTGCTCACAACTTCCCTGGACAGACCTCTGTATTACTGATGTTTGTAGAGAGTGCTGCCTTTGGAGGCTGTGGGGTGAGAGCCTTTTATGGGAACGAGCTGCAGCCTGGGATGTAGGAGGTCTAGATTGCAGTCTGTGCTCCGCTCATGTGCTTTGTGACCTTGAGCAAGTAATTTGCCCTTCCAGGAACCACACTCTTGCCATAGCATGACTGAAGCGAGCATGGAGTAAGTGAGCATGTCACTACGTTAACCAGATTTCTTTCCCGTAGGACTTTCAGAATGTTAACATCATGGTGATTACCGTGGTGATAGTGATTGCAAACTATCCTATAGCGCTTACTTATGTGCCAGGCCCTGTTCTGAGCACTTTACATCAGCTGTTCCACTTAATTCTCACATCAGCCCCCAGAGGGATTCTTTGAGTGGCAGGAACACCACAGCACTCAGGTCTTCAGGGTATGGTTGTGCAGGTTGTACACTGCACAAGTCTAGGGAACACCATTCGCATTGTGGCCTACATGGCTGCCCTGCCAGAGGTCATGTCAGCCAGCCTCTGACAGTGGCAGGGATCCAGAACTTTGGGGTAGAGAGACCCCTCTATTCTCTCATTTTAGAGATGGGGAAATCAAGGGGCACAGAGGCAAAAGTAGCCTGCCTAAGGCTACTCTGACTCAGCCAGCAGGAGTCAGAGCCAGGGTTAGGACCCAAGTGATCTGGCTACAGACTCCATGTCCTCAAACACCATGCCAAATTGTACCCATACAGTCACGGAGCCCCCTCTTCATGGAGCATCTGTCTACAGGGTGCAGTGTTCCCTGGAACACACTTTCCAGATGCGTTCCGTGGGCACTTCCTGCTGCCAGCTCTGGACTGTCAAACTCCTGGGGGAATCTCAAATGGGGATTTTGCTCCAGTCTCCAAATTTCCACCTATGTGGAATCCTGCAGCGTTGTATAGATAAATAGTCATCTGTTTTTCTTCTTTCCATCCTTCCTTTATAAACACTGTATCAGAGAAATTCGCTGATGATGTGTCCACCCGAGGACCGCCTCGCAGCCGAGGCAGCTGAGTATTAAGGGGAAATTCGTGAAATGAAGTTTGGAAGCCGCTGGCCTCGCCGGAGCCCCTTCTGAGTGCTGATGATTTATTTCGGCAATGTGGTAGTCATTAGTATCTTTGGTGTTGGAGCCCACGAGCTCTGGCCTGGGTCTGTGACTGAGGGAGCCTTCGGGGCCATTACGAGCTAATGGCTCAGTGTGGGCAAAGGAGGCCTGCAGTCAATCTCGCTGCCGGCGAGTAATAAATGTTGGCCGGTTCCCTTCCTGCTCCCGGAGAGGGAGGGGGCCTCAGTGCACCGTGGCCTGCTGGGCCTCGGAGTGGCCTGGCCTTGTCTCCACAGCCGTGGGGACCAAATCACACCTCTTCTTGGCTTGGAGAACTGAGGTGAGAAGTTGCCCAGAATTTTGTCTGACTGACCCAGACTTTAGAAACCTGAGGTTGGTTTGAGGGCTCTCGGTTCTGCTGGTCTGGCTTTGGGCTGTCTTCCTGCAGGGTGTCCTCAGATCATCATGTCCTCGTGGAGAGGGCGTGCGTGACGCAGGGCCGGTGCAGGAGCCACCCCAAGGGAGGGGTCTCTGCTGTCTCGATATCTGGGGAAGATCCCTCCATGTTGCCCCCTTTTAAGTGAGGCCTCACTTACATACAGTCAAGGGCACGAACATTCTGAGTATTGAGTGATGTTCTGTGACATACATGTGCCCACCCAACCCACATCAACAATAGCCCACTTCCCCCCGGCAGTTTCCCCAGGGCAATTGCTCCTCTGATCTCTACCACCTGAGGGTAGTTGGACCTGCCTCTGAACGCCGTGTCAACGGAATCCTACATTGTGTGGTTTTTGTGTCTGGCTTCTCTAGCTCACTGTTACATTGGTGAGGTTCATCTTTGTTTGCGTTATCAGGGGTTTGTGCCTTTTTATTGCCGTGTTATAGCCCCCATATGAACATGTCCCAGTTTGCCGTGTGTCCTACTGATGCTGGGTGTTTGGGTTGCTCCTGGTGGGAGCCGTTATGAGTAGTGCTGCTAAGGCCATCTGCAGAGGGGTTGTATCTGCGGACAGGTATTCTGTGGTCACACGCACGCGTGCCTTTGCTTGCATAACCGGGAGGTTCCTGAGCTACTGGCTCATGGGCAGGGAAATGTTCAGTTGGAGTAGATGCAGCCAGCTTTCCAGGGTGCTGCCCACCCTCCCCGCCTGCGAGGCCCTGCCCGCCTCACGACCTCACCTCCTACCCTTCCTCCTGCTCACCCCGCTCTGGCTGCACCCGACTTTTTCCTCTTCTCGGACACTCTGTGCCCTCTTTGTGGAATGTTCCTCTCCAGCCCTCCACACCACTGCCTCCTTCACAGCCAGGTGGCACCTCCTCTCCGGACTGACCCCCACTCCAACCTCGTCACTCTAATCCACCCTGTTTTATTTCCTTCGTAGCGCTTCTTGTAATATGCAATCGTCTCATGTACTCATGTGTTTGTCTGTGTGGTGTTTGTCTTTCCAGGTGGACCAGGGGCCTTGTCTATGTCGTTTTTGCCTGTCTGTCCAGTGCCTGGACCAGAGTCCAACACTTAGTAGGTCTCAGTAATGAGAATAAGAAGAATTAGTGGACTTGAACTTTTCAAACTCAGATGTCACATGTATCTTGTCTTTGCATCCTAGCCACATTCCTGTGTGGAGGATGAGGTCAGGACCATGGTCTCCACCTGACAGGTGGAGGCAATGAGGCATGAAGAGTGATTGATGAGTCCAGACAGGGACCCAAGCTCCAGGTCTGAGCCCAGTGTTCTGCCCAGCCTGTTGTTTATGAGCTTTGACTCTGAGGTCTTGGGATCTGGGTTCAGATCTGGCTCTGCCACCCATTTGCTGTGTGACCTTTTGCAGGTTCCTTAACCTCTCTGGGTCTTGATTTACACATTTGTGAAATGAGAGGATTAAAGTATCCAATGTCAAGTGCTTGGCCTGTCAAGGGAGCACTCAGTGACAGAGTCTCTTCTCTTATTAGTTGGTTTTGCCTGGACCCGCACTTCTGTCCACTGATTGCAATGGGGACAGTGTATGGGGAAAGGGCTTCCTTGATTTTTAAAGAGTGCCTAGTGAATCCCAGCGTTTTTCTTCGGATCATGGAAGTTTGCTGTTGCATGGGCCTGATGGGACTGTGTCTCCTCCCTCCTCCTTCCTTCCCTCCTTTCTTGTTTTTTTTTTTTTTTGTAATCTGTAGGTGAATTCAAAGGCAAACAAGCTAATGTGTGTGCATGTCTGTGTGCGTACACATTTGGGGAGGGGTTTCTTTTCAGCCCAAGGTGTGCAGGGTGGAGTTCAGAAACTGGGACTTCCTTAAAACAATGCAGCCTTGCATTCCCTGCAGGGGTCAACCTGCTTTCAGGTTTTAAAGCTATTAGGTTGAACATCCAGTTTTTGACCTACAGAAAATGGCAGTTTCATATGGTCCCCCTAACACTTGGGGACCCTATAGAAGTGGCCATTTACAGCAAACAGTTGCTGCATTAATTTTAAATAATTTCCATCCAGTCCTAACATTGCCGTCCCTCACCCTGGATATTTCCCTGGTGATACACCATCAAAAATGCTTGGAAGTAAATCAGTGGGTTTCTTCAGCAAACAGCCCTCCCCTTGGACTTTCTGAGTGTCTCTGCACACCCAGGAGTACAGGGCCTGAGTCTCTGGAGGGTTGGGCACCCCTCCCTGAGTTTCTTGTGCAGTGGAACCTCTGCCCAGGTCTGTGCTCACTGGCCAGGGTCTGCCAGCACTGAGGTCAGGAAAGGTCTTCCAGGCCCCTGCCCTTTTTCCTCCACACAGGCCTCACTCTGGCTTTGCAACCAGTTCCCTGCCCCTGCTTCTGCCCCTAGAATGATGGTCCAAGTACCCAAGGACTTTGAGTCATGGGACAGCTCTGGTGTGAAAAAATGATAATAATAGTAAAAATATTAAGAGCTACTATTTATGGAGTGTGTACTATGTCCAGGCACCTTGCGTGCATTATTTCAACTTTCCCCCCAAATTATCTAAGGTGTATTTTTCCTATTTGACATGTTAGGAAACTGAGGCAAGGAGAGGTTCAATAATGTACCAAAGCTCTCACAGCTGGGGCGGGGGCACAGCCTGGAGTTTTATCCAGGTCCCTTAACTCCAAATGTGCCCTTCTCACCACCCCCCTCTGCTTCCTGGATGTTTTCTTCAAATACACAAATTTGAGGAGAAGTTGAGGAATGGTTTCCAGGGGGAGAAAAACACACGGGTGAATGCTGTGTGTGATTGACAAGCTCTCCCAATAGGACCTGTTCTGCATTCTGGGCAGAGTGAGCCAGGGAGGGCAGGAGTCGCTGGGGAGGCTCCTGGGGGGCGTGGCGAAGGGAGGGCTGAGCTGTGTTTGGGCTCATGAGGGGGTGGGGGAAGGGGGCTGTGATTGCCAAATACTTGAGCTCTTTTTGATTGAGGACTGGGCAGGACCCTGGCCAGAGGACTGTCGTTGTAAAGCCTTTGTTAAATGCTGGGGAGGAATAGTGATAGAATCTCTTAGCATCACAGTGCTTTCTTAGAACTGTGGACATACGGATTTATGGAATCATAGCATCCCAGACTCTGAGGACTGTAGAGCTCTCGGATCGTGAAGCTGGGGACCTCCTGCTCACACAGTGTGTAAGAGAGCCGCTGACACGCGTGAACACAACACGGGCTTATACACAGCAAGCCAGAGCCTTCTCCGGAGCTGGCCGTCCAGGGGAAATAAGACGCGAGCCACGTGTGCAATTTTAAATCTTTACTAGCCGCCTTGAAAAGAGGTAAAAGGAAACAGATGGAATAAAATATTTTTATTTAACCCAATATATCCAAACTAGTATGATTGTACCATAAAATCAACTTAAAAAGTTATTAATGAGAATTTTTTACATTCTCTTTTTCATAGTAAGCCTTCAAAATCTGGTGTATATTTTGCGCTGGGAACCAGCCACATTTCAAGTGCTCAGTAGCCACATGTGGCCGGCGGCTGCCGTAGTGGACAGTGCAGGTCTAGGTAGGAGAACCCCTGCATTCCTGACGGGATGTGCATGGGAGGTGTAGGCTGTGGGCCCATGAGGGAGCAGGGGTCCCCTTGCTGGGAGGGACCGGCTCTTGGGGATCACTGGCAGAGGCCTTAATCTCTCTTTGGTGTTTGCAAAGAGGCATTCCCAACTTGGAACACTCCAGCCATCTTGCCAGCTGCTGCTGTTCATTATGGCAGCTCCAGGGGTGGCACTCAGAGAGGTTTCTCCTTACCCTGAAGGAGCTCTGAGGTGGTCAGATGGAGCTCGAGGCCCAAGAAGGGCCAGCAGGGGAGAGAGGAGCCACACCGCCAAAGCTCCTGCCTTCACTCAGCCTTGGGGAACAGAACACTGGGCAGCGTCTCCTAGCATGGGGCCCCTGCCTGTCAGTTCCCGGGGGTGGGTGGTGCAGATGGTAGGTGCGGGGGCACACAGCTCAGGGCCTGAAGTACCCCCCTGCCATCATCTGAGGCCGTCTTCCCGGGCTGATGCTGTGAAAGTGATTCTCTATCTCTCCTGCTGCAGCCACGGGGAGATAAAAACCAGGGCTGTGGGGATGGTAAAGGGATCCAAATTATATTTATAATATTAAAGTGAGTGCATTTGTGCTTGCTGTTCTCCAGGGTTTTTCATAAGTAGAAAAACACAAATTAGCATTTTCCATTTCCATATATTGACTAGAAAAATCGCCTGCTCTCAATTAAGACCTATAGCTTTTGGGATGTATGCAACAATTTTATAAAATATTTACTGCGAGATTTGCATTTTACACGGTGTTACAGTTTTTCTTGTGTTTAGGAGAAAGAGCTGAGGCCTGTGAGAGGAAATACATTCTCTGGAATCGAGGGGAAAGAAAGCTGCGGGCTGTTTTTCTTGCCTTCTCTATGTTTCTGACACTGTCTCTGGTAATTACCTAAGGCTGATCCACCCATGAGCTATTTGTTAGTCTGTTCTCAACGCCCTTACCCCTTTGACAAATCCATTACTTTCCCTTTAAAACTTGCCGGAATGGAGCTGTCTGTGGCTTTGTACGAAGAGATGGAGAAGGAGAACATTTTTTTCTGAATGTAAAAGCATGCTGTAAAGAACATAGCTATTTCCTGGATAATTTGCAGTTGTATATTTTATGTTAATTTCACCGAAAATACTGCACCCCTGCCAGGTTTAGTAGCGGCTCACTGTGATATGAATAATTTCTAGTGAATCATTTTTTTTCTTCATTTAAGATTTGGCACCTTTTTAAGATTTTAATAATAGCAACAAGGAGGAAGATTTAGAACAAGTGAAACATTAGTGCCAAAGAAATTCACGTTGAGCGCTAATGTAAAATAGCAAGAATAATTACATGGAAAGCAGTTTCCACAGATGTTTTTCCTTGTAATGTAATAACTATTTACTAAACTGTTTATTTTAGGCCTTTGGTTTATAATAAAATATTTATACATTCTCTGCTGTAATAAAAAAATATTGACAAAATACTATAGAGGTTTAAAAAGACAATTGATATGTTTATTTTCCGGGAAGCGAGTGTGGTATGAAAGTTTGGTGCTATTTTCAGTGGATGTTTCAAGATTAGTGAAACCGAGTTCAGTATTTGAGGTCATCCCTAATTTACTTGTTAAGAACTGACTAGATGCAAAAATTAAAATTTTATCAGCTTATTGTTGGGTAGGGATATTGATAGATATTGTATTTTTTAAATAGAATTCTTATCTGTGAATCCTGCCGGTGGAGTGCTAAATATCAGAGTTGCCACTCTCCGTATAAATCAGACGGGCTAAAGGGGTCTGTGGCTGGGAGGGTGTGAAGATGCTATGGAGTGCTTTAGCAGAATTCAGATGCAGGCAGGATCCGGGGCTGTTGGGAGCTCACTTAGTCTTGGGGTTTATAAAGATTTGACCTTGATTCTCACTTTCCTTCTGCAGCCAGTGAGGTGTGGGTTTGCCCCATGGGAACCCCCATCTGGAGCCTGGGTGGCAGGGAGCCCTTCTTTTGTACAGTCCTTATTTGGGAGACAAACAAGCAAGAGGAGACACAGGAGAGTGCCACCCTGCATCACTCCCTGCCCTCCACTGGGCACTGTGATGGGAAGCGTCCTGTCGGGGTCTCTGAAAATGGCCAGGGTTGGGAGGGGGAGTTTAAGGACCTGAACAAGAAAGAGGTCACCAAGGAGCTCTGAAAGAGCCTGTCTGGGCCTTGCCTGCATGCTTGGAGCAGCTGACCGAGGTCCAGTTTTGTAATAACCAGCCTGCTTCTACCCTCCTTGCTCTCCCGAGACTTCTGAGTTGACAGCCTTATCTAAGGGTGTGTCTCTGAGCCTGGGTGTTGGTTTCTGTGTATGTGATTTGTTGTTGTTGAGAGTTTGTGTGTAGCTTGTATTTACCCGTGTCTCTACATTTGCATGCCTGTGGGTTTGTTTCTGAGTCTTCAGTTTATGTGTTTTGATGTCTTGGTGGATGTGTGTTTTTTGGGTCAATGTGTTTGCTGTCTGTGGGTTTGTTTCTGTGTTTTGGGTTTGGGTATGTTTGTGGCCTTGTATTATTTCTTGATTCTATGTATTTGCACCTGTGGGGATTCTTCTCTGTTTTTGTGCATGTCTCTGTGTGTATATGTCTGTATTTCTTTTAGCGTGTGTGTGCGCACATGCGTGTATCTGAGTGTGAGTGACAGGCAGCTCCCTTTGCTGTGTACCTGTGTGTTTCTGAGTCTGTGAGTGTGTGTGTGTGTGTGTGTGAGAGAGAGAGAGAGAGACGGACAGACAGACAGACAGGCATCCTTCTGTTGAGGAACCAGCCCCTTCCTTGAGAGAGGCCTGGGGGCTTCTCAGCACCGAAATTGCTGGCTGGGCCAGTGCAGGTCTGTGGTCATTTCTTTGCACCAAACTTTCTGGTGGAAGGGGAGGCAGGGTTGAGGTTCCAAAGGGAAGGGAAGTGTGGAATTTTTCATAAAGAGAGACAACTGGACCCTGGTCTCAGAACACCCAGAGCAACCTGCGAAAGGAAGTCTGCTGCTTTTGGTTCTTAATCCAGAAAATATCCTTTTTTCATGCTGGGGGAGGCCAGTACCAGGGCCTCTACTGGGAACCCACAACCCCCTGCCCAGCTGAGGGCAGGCAGCTGGGGGAGGGGTTTTTTCAAGGACTTGCCTCGTGCTGCTAGTGATTTTGGGGGGTTCTCTTCTCCTGGTTTGACCCATCCAGGGTCAAACAGTAATCTAGGACAACATTTCGTACTGATCTCCTGCAGGGGAGGGGAAGCTGCCTCTGGGGGCCCCTCAGGCGCTGTGGGAGGCCCTCTGCTGGGTCCAGTGATGAGCTCACCACCTTTCTACCAGGGACCCTGGAGAGCATCTCAGATAGAAACTGCTGCCTTCTGAGTCCCTGGCAAAGTTCTTGGTCTCCCCTCGTGTAGGAAGTGATTTTTTTCCCCTTGTGCTTTGCTAAATAATCTTCACTCGGTCTCTGGGCTCCTTGGAGATCCAAGGCCCCCTCGTAACCTAGGAATGTGAGCTAGGGCTCCAGTTTAGCTTTTCCACTTGACACAGGGAGAAACAAGCACAGAGGCAGGGCAGAGTCTGGGAGCCGACCTGTGGGAGGTGCTACAGCCCCATCAGAAGTATGTCCAGATGGGACTTCTTAGAGGGAGGGTCCTGCGGAGGTCCCAGCAGACTTGAGGGATGAGCTTTCCTAACAACTTCCAAGGGGCGGGGGCTGCTCATGGCAGAGCTTTTGTTCTGCTGGGTGCAGATAGGTCTGGGGTCAGCAGTGGATTGCTGGGGATAGCATCAGAGAGCCTGCAGTCGCCACCAGGGGTCCCCCCTTCTTTTCACTCTCCCAACGCAACCTTCCCTTCCCCTCTAAACAAATCTTGATTAGGTATTTAAAAGATGCTGGTTTGGGCTGGGGGCAAATGATTAGTCGGCCTGGATGCCCGGCATCTTCCCCTACGAGCTGCGTCTAGTCTGATACCTGGCTAACCTCCTATATCTTCTCACCTGTTCTTTGAACATCAGTGGGAAATTGGGCATATGAACTGGGGAATAGAGGAGTTGAGATGGATCTGTTAGAAAGTGATCTGAAATGAGCAAGGAGGGGTACAGGGGTGGGGAGGGGATAACCCTGTGGGTGGGTGGGTGGGCCCTGGCTGAGCGGGGGTGGGGATGGGGTGGGGTGGTCACCCACCTTTGCCAAGTGGGTCTGAACTTCTCGCGTGCTTCGCCTTTTGTCTAACCACCTTCCCGTCGCATGTGGCGGCTCCTGGACCGTGTGGGTGACCGTGATAAGCTCTGCAGCGATGAACTGGCACGTAGGGCTGTTTATTTACATTTTGGTTCACAGGGCTCAGGGGCTGGGCCAGGGAAAAAGCAATTCACTCTGCAAGTGACTTCTGCAGAATTCTGTCTCCGTTTTTCTAGGGGAGCATCCAGAAGGCTTGGGCGGAACGGGTCCCAAACTACATTTGAGTAGTTCCTTTGTTGAGCAGATGACGATGATGTGGTGGTTGTTATTATTTATTTTGCTAATTGGTAATGTTCCTTATCATTTCGGGCGAGTCGCCCCTCTCTTTCTAAGTTGTTTTCTTTCTTTTTCCTCAAGTAATATATTTTCCTTACCAGAAAAAAAATGCTGATAAACAGAAAGAAGAGAGAGAAATCACCCTCATTTTCACCTGCCTGGGGAAAACTGCTGTTAACAACTTGCTGTTTACCTTTCCTGACTCTGTGTTCACATACACGTAAACACTGTTTTAAAAAACATATTGAAGTTTGATATTTATAGAGAGAAGTACACATATCAATAAATAGGTAATGACTTGTTATTGATGCATAACTTACAGGAAACCTCGCATGTCATAAGCGTATAGCTAGCTGCATTTTCCCAGACTGAACCTATCAACTCAGATGGCGCTGGATCGTGACGCAGCGTCACCTACACCCCAGAAGACCACCTCCTGCCCCCTTGCAGTCCCACCCCCCAGAATAACCAGGATCCTGACTTCTGACAGCAAAGACAGTGGTGCCTGTTTTTGTTCCTTTATACGAATGGAATCACTGCGTACTCTTTTGTACACGTGTTTAGTTTTAAATGGATTTATAATGTCCATACTATTTTGTAACCGTTTCCCCCAACAAGATATGGTGATAACGCCCCATGTCAGCACACACACCTCTACACCATCATTTTTAGTGGCTGCTTGGTGTTCCACTCTCAGAAGTGCCACGATGTATATTCCCCGTTGGAGCTCTTAGCTTTTCACTCTTATAAACAACTTCCTGTGAACATCCATGCTAGGTGGGTGACTTTCACCTTCTCCGGGGAAAGGGTGGCCAGAACGGCCGTGGAGGGAGGGGCCCTCGCTGGGGCCTGGCTGGAGGAGCCCAGGTTGTCGAGTGGAGGATGCTGGCATCGCTTCAGTTTGCCAGCTGGACCTCATCAAGTGCGGGTGTTAATTACTGGGAGGCCCCTGGTTCTGTGAGCAGGCAGGAGACGCTGGGGCTAACTCGCGAAACAGGGTCACCTTGAAACAGACGCTTCCAGGGGAAGTGAAACCGAGGAGAAGACCACGGGGAAGTGCAGGGCTGGGCGCCGGCTTCTCAGCAGTCTCCTCTAAGTCACCCCCGTGCCCTGGAGCCTCTGTGTGGGACATGCATAGGGTCCCTCTGGCCCTGAATAACAGTACGTGCGTCTTTGTCCCCAGCTTTAATGGGGGTGAGCGGGGAGCAAGAAGACCCATATCCGTGGCTTATGCCTTTCCAGAAGACCCTTGGACTCTGAGGCAGCTGGCTCTCCCTGCATGTTCTGAGAAGGCGGCCTGAGAGAGCACTGTGGCTCGGGGATGGAACCGGGGTTGAGAAGGGGGACTGTCTGGCAGTCCCAGGTGGGAGCCCGGCTGTGCAGCACGCCCAGGCCAGGAGGCGCCGCCCCGTGGCCCCAGCCAGGTAAGCTCAGGGCTGCAGGCGCGGCAGGGCCAGGTTGGAGGAGAATTAGGTTATTGAATTTCCTCTGTAATTCTTCATCAGGGCTGCCGCCTGGATCTGTTGCAGGAAAATCAATGTGTTCTGACTCCATAATTTCCCAGGTTGCCCTACTCCAAGTACATTGTGCACGGAAAGGTGACATCTCCGGTCACGTCTGTATGGACCAAATATATATGTGTGTTTGTACATACACACATACACATACGCACACACACACACATCCTCTTTCCTCCCTTCCCCCCATCCCCGCCCCATCTCCACCTCCCAGCACAGGATTCACTGGAATTTCACAACCTTTGCATGCTTTTGTGAAAACACTCATTTGTGTTTGTGCCAGGCCGCTAATGGCGGACACCAAGGTCTGCGGAGCTTACCTCTGTTCAGCTCTCGTTATGGCGAGGAATGTGCCGTTAATAATGCATCTATGGAACTCAGCTGTGTGGGAGCCAAGTAATTATCCCACTGTAGCGTTCCCGGCTTCAGTGTCATCACAACTGGGGCTTCATTAAAAGTCCTACCAGAGACGGTGTTGTGTGCTGCAGCCTGTATATATATTTTTTCATTTAAATTATCAGCCTTGCTATGGCTCAGAGGTAATTTGACTTTTTGAAACCGCTGAGCCCCTGTGAATTCCCCTCCCCTTCTCCCTCTCGCTGCTCTACCAGCTGATCAGCCCCAGAAGAACAAAAGGTTTATCTGAAGCTATGAAGCATATATTCACCAGCTTCTGGCGTCTAGATAAAAAAAAAATCAAAGTACTCCATTGAACATGTTAATACGGAGCAAAATGCACACAGCTAGACACTAAACCTTTACAGGGATTTGGGCATTTGAAAAGTGATACCCAGATCAGGTCTTGAGCTACGTTTCTTAGCCCAGAGAAGAGCAAGTAGCAAAGGAGGAAGAAAGAATGTTTATAAACGAATATTAAAGGCAGCCAATGAATTGCATCAGAGTTCCCCACCTTTCGTCTTATCTCTTTGTCTGATTTTGGTTGGGTGGGCAGCCAGAAGCCTGGATAAGGGCACATCCCAGGGAGATGGGGTTCCCTCTTTGCTCTGGACTTTGAGCTGCTGAAAACTAGAATGTCGAGTGGGAAGAAGAGTCACGGTGACTCTTGGTAGAAATGCTGAGAATTGGGATGGTGGTCCTCTTTTGTTTCTCCTGATTCTCTGTGACCTCTTCAGCTTTCGACAGAGGGGGGCTGGGGAGAACCTCAGAAAGGGACACCATCCGAGCACTTTGCCACTCTGAGCAGTCCCTTCTTGGGCCGCCCGGAAGTCTTGCATTTCCCAGTTCCTTCTGTTTTGTGTGGAGAGCAGCCACCAGATAAAATTGGCGGGAGCTATCCAGTTCCCTGAGTGAATCATTCATCACAGAGAGCAGATAGGCACCTGATTGGCAATGTCTGCCACAGGTAGCAAGGCGGCACTTTTCCTGTCCAGTCGGCCCTTCTTATCCACGGGTTCCACATCCACAGATTCAACCAACTGTGGATCAAAAATATTTGGAAATAAAAATTCCCGAAAGCTTCAAAAAGCAAACCTTGAATTTGTTATGCACCACCAACTATTTACATAGTGTTTACAACTATGTATATAGCATTTACATTGTATCAGGTATTATAAGTAATCTAGAGATGATTTAAAGTAAAAGGGTGGATGTGTGTAGGTTGTATGCAAATACTAATGCCATATCTTATAAGGGACTTGAGCATCCTCTGATTTTGGTGTCTGCAGGGGTCCTGGGACCAATCCCTGGCGAATACTGAGGGACGGCTGTCTCTCTGATACTTGTCTGTCAAATACACTTAGTGAACTCCTGTACTCCTGGATCAAGGAAGATATTGGAAAGGTGCAGGAAGCTTTTGACATGTTTGGGAGGCAGGCATAGCTACAGAAAACATCTCATGTTATAAGCAATTTATCATTAAATGATGGAGTACATTTTTTCATCAGGAAAGAGAATATGGAGTATGGAGTGGTCCAAAAAGACGACCAGAAGGATGTAGCATGTTTGGGCACTGAGGAGACCAGCTTGGGTGGAGTTTAACCTACCCGTGAAACCATGGGAAGGGTGTAGCCCAATTTGCAGCAGCTCATACCCAGATGGAGGGAAATGGAGAAGAATTCCATTTTTACTTTGCATGGTCCTCATGGGACCCTAAGGGAGTTCTGTCCTTTGGGGATGAGACTTAGCCTCCGTGTGTGCAAGATTGGGGCTGACTGCCACCCATCTGGGCAGAGGCCAGGTGTGCTCAGCGTAGGAAGGTGTTCATCCCCGTGCACCAGTATATCATGCAGGATCCCTGTGGCCTTCTGGCAACTGGCCTCTTTGGTTTAGAGAGTCAACCCCAGACACAACCTCTTGAGGCAGCACCCCTGCCTTGGGGAAGATCTACAGGATCTCTGACTCTGCCCCAGGCTTGGACTCTATTTCCTCTCATGCCTAGTCTTTATCTGCCAAATTTGTGCCAGGCTTTGCACTGAGTGCTGGGGACCCTGATCCAAGGCAAACAGAGCCTCCCCCCCCCCAACTTTAAAGGAATTTCCAGTCCAATGGGAGAGGTAGACACGTGAATGTGTGAATTCTTTTTTTTAAATTTTATTTTTATTTATTTATTTATGGCTGTGTTGGGTCTTCGTTTCTGTGCGAGGGCTTTCTCTAGTTGCGGCAAGTGGGGGCCACTCTTCATCGCGGTGCGCGGGCCTCTCACTATCGCGACCTCTCTTGTTGGGGAACACAGGCTCCAGACGCGCAGGCTCAGCAATTGTGGCTCACGGGCCTAGTCGCTCTGCGGCATGTGGGATCTTCCCAGACCAGGGCTCGAACCCGTGTCCCTTGCATTAGCAGGCAGATTCTCAATGACTGTGCCACCAGGGAAGCCCTTTTTTTTTTTTTTTAATTTTATTTTGTGAATTCTTAATACTAATGAATGGGTTGGGGAATTATGTGTGGGTGGGGCAGATATGTGAGGTTAGAGAGTGGTCAGTGGAGGTTTGAAATGGAGGGGCATTTGAGCTGGGCCTCTGATGGACAAGTAGGAGTTTACTAGAGGGAATAGAGAAAGATAATTCTAGGTGGTGGGCACGGCAAAAGCTCAGAGGCATTAAAGAGAGCATGATGCTCCTTGAAACTCTTTTTTTCCAGGGTCACCAGTGACTCCTGATTGTGGAAGCTGATGACTTTTGTAGTCCTACTAGGCCACTGGACCCTGTTGACCACTCCCTGAGCTATGTCCTCATGCATATCTGGCCCCCAAATCTACAGTCTCCAGCCCTAGCTTCCTTCTCTTTCATGGTCCACCCTCACAGCCAGCTGCCTGCTGACCATCCAGCTCAACGTGCCTGAAAATGTCCTCACCCTCTCCCACACCCCAGCATCAAAGCCCCTCATCTCAGTCCTCGGCCTCAGCGGCATCCCCGCGACCCCTACCCACTCGGTTGTTGGACCCCTACCCACTCGGTTGTTGGACCCCCACCCACTCGGTTGTTGGACCCCCACTGCTTGTAAGCTGGCCAGCCGAGCTCCAGCTCTGGTCCAGGAGGCCTGCAGCTCTGTTTGCTAAAGAGGCTGCATCCTGGATGCCTCGTACATGTGCGTGCATTTGCCAGACCCGAGGCCAGAGGCGTTCCATTCTTTGCTTTTGTTTGTCTAAAGCCAGGGACCATTTCCAGGGCCTGTCTGTCACGGTCAGGGTCTGGGGAGCCCTGTGGGGGAGAGGGATTCAGACTTAAAGGAGCACTTTGGAGGCTAAAGACAGTCTCCTGAGATGTACACACGCTTGGAATTAGCCGCTCAGGTCAGAAGCCTCTACCCATTTCTGGGAAAATGGGTCTTTGCCTCCTTTTGGGACAGTGAGTTTATGCTTGTGTGAACCATCTTGGAATCATTTTGGCATTTAAACCTCTACAAGGGCCGCTTGTCCCCATCAAAGCCTAAGACGCTGTGCCCGGCGATGCTACACCCACCAGGAACGAGGTCGCTCCGCCTCCCCGGCAGCTGGGGCTGGGCTTTCAGAAAACAAAGTGCCTGCCTCACTGCTCTTCTCTCCAGCAAGGACTCAGGGCGAGCAGGAAAAAATCAGCCATGCACGTTTCAGCATCTGGGGACCAGCTCGGAGGCCCTGGGTCCTGGTTCTCTCTGGTCCGGAGCTGGAAAGAAAGAGGCAGAAGAAGTGTTTGAATACTGTGCTGTGAAGGGAACAGTCCTGCAGCGAGGCAGTTGTGATATTAGAGCAGGCCTCCTAAGAGATCCCCTGGCTCTGAGCTGTGATCCACACACCACATTCGCAGACAGCTGGTCGCCCAGCGTGGGCTGCGCCTGCCGCTCGGAGCTGGCACACTGGCGGGGACCAGGTAATGCTCTAATTTCCCTCGTGCAGATGCGGCCAGGAATATCTTAATTTATTGGTGTGCTGGCATGCAAGAGGGAATGCTGCTGGTGCAGCCTTGCATAACTATTAGCAAAAAATGGAGCTGATAGGGGCTTGACTTTTCCTAAAGTGGGTTTGAAATAATCATCGCCTTTTGTTGTGTTTGGAAGGGCTTGAACAATTCTTAATTATTTAATTATAGATATGCAAGTAATACACTGGGAATGGCCCTGCCATTCCAGGGATACTGAGCAGAGGAAAATGTTTAGTTACCGGAGGAAAAAAAAAGGTGGTAATTAAATGGAAGTGTGGTTTGTATCATGCCACGCTACTCCATCAGTGACGCGGGCCCAGTGAAGTCTGCTGGGCCTCACCGTGAAAATTCTTACGTAATAATTGTAACATCGACAGCAATTACCACCTTCCTCCGGGCGAGGCCTGCAGAGTCAGCAAACCTCTCTCTTCTTCATTTGCTTGTGTTGTGCCAGGTTAGGGATCTGAGAGGCATGTGCTCTTGTTCCCATTTTACAGATGAGGAAATGGAGTCTCCGGGACTTGTCCAAGGTCTCCCTTTATTCCACGTTTGAAACCACAATTTGTGTGTTTCAGACACCATGGCAGCCTGCCTTTCCTGCCTTGTCACCGGAAGAGGCTGAGCCTGTGAGTTCACAATGGCCCCACGATGGCTTTTCTCTCTCCAAGTAGCCTAGACCAGCCTCTCGACAACTTGGGTGATTGTTTGCCTGAATTGTGTGTCTGACTCCATGGCAGCTTCTCTTGACGGACACCTTGTAATTATCCCTTATAAGCACTCATTGTATTCATATCATTAATTTTGTTTGGGCTATTACATTTGATAGATACATTAAGCATTATATAGTGCTCTTTATACAAGAAATTGAACTGCCTTTGAACAGTCAGCCGGCTAATTGCCGGTAATTTGTGTTGCTAACGAGAGGCAGAATAGTGGTATAACATTAGACTCAACAGTCAGTTAACAAATTTGCCGATTCAGATTGCAAAGCATGCCCTCTGTGGCAGAGGCAGGCTGCATCTCACACGTGAATAGATTTTTAAAAACGCATACAAAACCAACCACAACAAATTCTTCCCCTGCTCGCCCCCGACTGTGCAACACTGGCTGGCTGCTCGGGGGCGATTGGGTGATAGTGGGTGCCTGGGTCTGAAGGATGTGGGATTTCAGGGGAACCTGGGAGTAGGAGGGGAGGTTTCAGCTGCTCCTCCGGGGTGGGGTGGGGGTGTGTGATGCTGAGAGGCTGAGTTCTTGCCTCTATCTTGAGTGATCTCCCACCCCACCGCTGTCCGTGATCTGGGGGCACCCATGGCTCTGTCCTTTTGACCATGATTAGATTATTTCTAATTGCACTGGGTCTTCCATGTGGGCCTTGTCACCCTGCGGGGCTCTTGGAAGGGGGCTGGGTGAGGTTATATTCATGTTCCTTCAGGCACAGTCAGAAGGTAATTTGGAAAAGGGGACAGCTAACGTGTCATCTTTCCCTGGCATTCCACCACCGTTTCTGATGCCCCACCTGGAGAAGCCTGGGGAAGGTGCATCCCATAAATGAAGTGATGAGGGCAGGGGATGACCTGGATGAGAGAGGTGACCTCTTTCCATCTGGAATGACAGAGACCTGACGACGTCTCCCCAGATGTGTATGTTGAAGCCACAACCCCTAGTACTTCAGACTGTGACTGTATTTAGAGACAGAGCCTTTCAAGTGGTGAGCAAGTTAAAACTAGGCTGTTAGGGCGGCCCTAATTCCGTATGACTGGTATCCATATAAGAAGAGGAAATTTGGCCACACAGAGACACCAGGGATCTGTGCCCACAGAGGAAAGACCATATGAGGACACATCGAGATGGAGGCCATCTACAAGCCAAGGAGAGAAGCCTCAGAAGAAACCAACCCTGCTGACACCTCAATCTTGGACTTCTAACTTTTAGAGTGTGAGAAAATAAATTTCTATTGTTTAGGCCACCCAGTCTGTAGTATTTTGTTATGGCAGCCTGAGGTGACTAACATGGATAATCCCAGCAGTTCCATCAGAATGGCTTGGGAAGGGTGTGGTATGGATTTGTTAGAAAAGTCCAAGAAAAGCAAAGGTCAGCAGCCTCCATCGACTTTGAAAAATATAGTTTTAGGACAGAGGAAAGGATGCCCTAGGCTTATGCAATAGATAGCGGCCACTCAGAGATCATTCCATGGTAGAGGCCCCGGTCCTAATATGGTATTGACAGGCCTATCCTGTACACCCACAGCTAGTTACTAAGGGACGCAGAGGCTACTGGGGAGGGATCTTCTTCGTTGTTTGATCTGTACTAGCCATTTACAGGCCCCATTTCCATGGGGGAGGTTTGCATTCCCGTGTCTTACTTCCCTGGGCATGTGGGTATTGGTGCCTACAAACCAGCATCTAAGAAAGGGACTGTTTAAGCCTGCAAGACCGTGCATGTGGTCATCTGAGGTCATTCCAGCATCCTTCTAGGCCTTGCCTCTGCTCAGTGAACAAGCCAGGTCTGTGATGGACACAGTCCTCAGCACCCCAGGCTCTAACTTCCTCTGGCCCGTTATTTCAGCCCTTAATTTAAAATAATTTAATTTTGCTTTAACTTACAAAACAAAGTAGCAGAAATCATTTGTATTCTCAACTTCTGGACAAATTGTTGCTGTTCCCAGGGTCACTGTACTTGGTTGTACAAGTAGCCTAAACATGATCAATGTATGTTATGGATTGTTCCCTGGTGCTGTGTCACACTGTGCTGGCCACCTTGGTGTTCCTGGGTATGGATTTGGTGCAGTCTCCAGCCTCAACTACCTTACTCTCTGGGCAGCTGAGCTTGACGATATATGTCTGTGTGTGTGAAATGCATATATAGTGTGTGAGCACTTTTGTAAGTAATGTATTTGTAAAGACAGTTTTGTCATTAGAATAAAATTGTTAGGTTTAATGTTTCTGTGCCTAAATGTCTTTTTTTTCAAATAATTTTGGTCCATTGACATTTCATACAGAACAGAAGTGTTGCTGCCATTGTGCCTTTTTTTTTTTCCCATTTAGGGTGTAATTCACTAATCACAATGTATTTTTCTAATATCAAATGGCAGCTTTATCAAGAACCCAAATGTCAGTGCCCTAATGGTATTCCTGGCCCTATTGTTCTAGCTATTCTTTTATCCAAGGGTGGCAACATTCAGGAAATGAGAAAACCCATCAACCGAAGTTGGGCAGAATGTTCCAAAGACTTGACCGTTGGTGGCCATCAGGTCAGTAAGGCTCTAAGGGTCCCACCCCTTTTCTGTTGCCTGAGATTGTAGCCCAGGAATGGCCTCTGAGGTCACATTGTGGTTCTTCTTGGCTGGTCTTTCCTTCTATTTTCTAGCCAGCCGGATATAGAGGGAGGAAGTCGGAGCTTAGTTTTGAGTAGAGAACTAAGAGAATCTCATCTTTAGAAGGTTTCCTTATATACAATAAATTAGTACTTGTAATGTTGGCAAGACACTCACATATGGATATAGACAGGGAGTGTGGCCCATTGCGAAGGTTGTGTGATAAGACTGATGGTGATGGTGATTGGTCCTACAGTGGCATTTATTCCAGTGAGTTAAAAATAGAAATTCAAAATGGCACTACTAAGTCTTTTTCATCAACACAGATGGATTTTATTATTTTTAATCAGGAAAGTAATCCCTGCTCATGGAATAAAGACTCAAATAACATAAAAGATGATACATTCTCCCTTCTTCTTGGCTCCTCCCCCAATTTCCACTCCCCAGAAGCCACCCCGCCCATTGATTTTTATGTGTCATCCAAGAGTTCTCTATGCATATAGACATGTATTATTCAAATAGGATCAATTATATTTGTTATTATGCATCTTTCTTACTTCACTTTTAGCATTTTACCATGGACATATTTCCATATTAACCCACTTGGTTTCATGCCATAAAAAAGCAAAAAAGAGTATGCATAGTGTTTTATCGGATGGCTGTACCGTAATTTATTTAATCACATCTTTCTGGATGGAGTCAAAGCATTTGCAGGAGCATGGATGCCTTCGGATGCTGGGGAGGGCTTCAGAGAGGAGGTGACATTTCATAGCAGGTTTTGAAGAGTGAGTTGGAGTTTGTGAGTTGAACTGCCTTTGTTGATGACAGTGGTATGGAGGGAAGTCACGTAGGATGGGAAGAGGAATAAGGGGGACTCGGTGGATTCAGGAAGGGACTAGAGCAGGATCTCATGCCCCTTTCTGCCTGGAGGGGCTGCCCGAGAGGGCGAGTCCTGCAATTGGAGAAGGGGCCAGAGCCTCCCCAGTTGAGGGTGGGTGTCAGGCAGGCTCAGGAGACTTGAGCATGGTAAGCTGCGAGAGTGGGGGAAGACAGAGTACGTGCAAGTGACTGAATATTTGAGCCAAGCAGCCCAGTGTGTCAGCTAAAAAAAAGAAAGAGAGAAGGAAAAACCCACTCCGCTTGCTAGTAACCCCGGTTATTGCTCAGGAAATGTTGCACAGCTCCAATGCCTGGTGACATGTCAACCCCTGAAGGAAACCCGGGTTGGCAGGCCCCGTTTTTTAAGCAGAGTGCCTGTCTGCCAGATCGCATTTGGATTGAGTGGCTGGCATTCCTCGAGCCTCGCTTAATAGGATTGAAAGAAAAGAAATGTTACTTTTCATCATGCAAGACAACAAAGAGAAACGGGCAAACGAAAATATTATTTCGTTTGAACAAATTACAGGGAGACTCTCTGGGGCGCTTTCAGGGAGTTAGATGAGGAGAAGCACTTAAATATCATTCCATCAAACTAAATTTTTAACTACAATATTTTACAGATAAAATGTGTTGGGAGGATTCAAAGAAGATTAGAGCTCACCTAAGAAACAGTATTCAAATTTTACCAGCTAACGGAAGCCCAGCAAAAACTGTTAATGCCTATAACTTTCCTCCAAGGGACAGAGATTTCAGTATTCTTATAAAAACACATTGAGCTGATTTCATTTCTGTGTCTCTGCAGACTTCATTCGTGTAATTTCAGTAAGTGTTATAAATGTTATTTTAAGTATTATAATGATAATCCCTACTGACAATGGGGCTGCACATCCCAGCTTCCATTCCTCAGGTAATGTTTACCTCGGATAGCACATAATTGTTTGCTTTTTTCACAGTAAACTCTCTGCTCCCAACTGCTTAATCAGCCGTGGAAAAAAGAGAAGACTTTAGAAATGTTTAATGTTCTTCTGATTACATGAGTGTAATGGGTAAACCCACATCAGTGGGGCTGGAGGAACAGACAGCCTGTCTTCCCCCTAGGTTTTTTTGGGTGAGGATGTGTTTGTATTTTGTCCACGGTTCTTAAGGAGGACTGCCGTGAGCTGTGGCAATGGTGAGAATCATTTATTGTTATAAATGTCACGGCCGGGGTGTAGATCTGCTCAGTTCATAACCTCTCGGGGCCCTTCCTCCGTGCCTGCGTTGGACCCGGCCAGGCCTCAGGCCCTTCTCCTGGCGGGTCCCACTGACTTCTGTATTCTAGTCACAGTTTGAGTTTCCATGCTCTTAGGATCCAGAGCGCCCGTAGGCTCTCTGAGTACGGTCTCCGCGGCCTGCTTGGTGGAAGCAAGATTTTATTAGGCTTTATGAAAGTGAAACTTTTCTAACCTTGAATGCAGAACCTCAGGGGCTTTCTCAGGACACGGTATAACATTTGCTTCTCTAGCTTCTTAAATATCTGAATCCAAATGTGATCAGGAATTAAGACGGAGCACGGAAAGTTGATATTCATTGCAGGGTGGAAGAACGTTTGCTTCTACCCGTCTGGAATGTTTAGACGGGTAATGGAATGTTTCTTCATCTCTGACTGTAGGGAAGTTCTGCTTTGAGCTAACTCACAGCCATGTATTCTTTGATTCATTCAACAAACATCTATTGAGAGACTGCTCTACTCCAGGCATTGTGCTGGGCTCTAGTGAGTGGATAAATGTGTTCCCCTCACATTCATGTAGCTTACCGTCTGGATGGGAAAGCCAAGACTGGACAGGCAAACCAGCCAATGGTAACTACGAACGGAGAGATGCGTCACTAGTGCGGGGATGGAGAAAAATGGGGAGGATGCCAGCTAAGCCAAGGTTTAAAGGGTGAGAAGGAGCCAGTCAGGGGAAGAGGCTGGGGCAAGAGCACAAGTCCTGAGGCTGGAAATGCTGCGACGTCTTCCAGGAACTGAAAGCCAACGTGTGGGCTTGGAGGGTGGCGAGGGATCAAAACCGTGGCTCTAATGAAGCGAGAGGCTGGGCAGTGTGGGGCCTCGCGGGGTGTGGTCAGGAACTGGGACTTTATCCTCTGCAATAAGAAACCGGTGCAGGGCTTGAAGTCATGAATGACATTTTCCCATTTTAACATTGTAAAAAAAATTGTTCTGGCTGCTGGGCGTAGATGAGATCACCAGGGAGAAGAGTGGAAGCTCAGTCTGGTGGGTGGCCACTGCTGTTGTCCTGGCTGGAGAAGATGGCCATGGTGGTGGCAGGGGGTGAAGGGGCTGATTCAAGACATGTTTTGGACAAACTCACTGGTAAAGTACATGCCAGGCGGGGAGATGTGTTGGCCTTGAATGGCTCTATGCCACTGAGTTCCTACAGTTGGTCAGCCTCTGTCTGTGACCCCTGTGTGCTCCCAGTGGGGAGGTCCTCTTGTTTTCCAGGGCTAACCACCCAGGGTGTCTGTCTTCTCTCCCCTTAGACTGTTTGGAACGGTTCATGGCAGTCCCCCGAGGAAGGATGGAGCGGGGGGCTCCTGGATTCCCTTTCTCCCTGCCCCCCACGCATTATGCTACTCACTCTCTGGCCTCGGTTTCCCCAGCTCCTCTTGGGAAGGGGATGGAAGCATGTTCAGTGTGCCCGACCCTTCCTTCCCCCCCCTCCACACCCACCGACAGCCCTTCCTCCAGCCACCACTCCGGAGATCCCCAAGGTCTGCGGTATAATTGAGCTCGAGCCTTTAGTTAACGACCAGGGCCAGTAGGTAGCTGATTTCCTGGTCCTTGGGGTGGACGCTTGACGGGTTCCCGTGATGGTGGCTGAGGAGCGAAGGGAAGGAGGTGGAGTGACTGCTAATTAAAGCAACCCAAGGGCCCCAGTCTGGTCCAGTGGCCCAAGAGGGGTCCTCCCGCTGGGGCCCTGCGCAGTGCACATGTGTACACCTCTGGAGGGTAGACAGGCTTTTTGCTGATGCTGTGGCTGGGGCGGTGGATCGGGGGAGGGGGCAGGGATTAATCGCTGGGGCAGAGTATTCCCGGTGCCCAGCTTTGGGTTGAATTAACTTCCAAGAAAACATCTACTGTCACTCCCCTTTCCCTTGGAGAGGCAACAACTAGTTGACTCCATCCATCTGTGTCTCTCCCACTCTCTGCCTCCCGGATGGTGGAATCTCAAAAAATGTTGCCAAAATCAAGGCGGACCCTCCCAGGTGGGCTAGGGAGCAGAAGATGAGGGGGAAACAATGTTTCTGTTTCCCTGAAACATACACACACTTACCCACACATAATACACACGGACACCTCTGCCCCAGCCAAAACCAGATGAGTGTTTTAACACCAGAGCATCTTGTTCAAGCCGGGAGCACACCGCACTCCTGGCAAGGCCAGTGAGTGACCTGAAAACCTGAATATTTCAGAGAACAAAAGGTCCTTGGGTCTGCTTTCCGAGAAGGGCCTCGGTCCAGGGTTATTTGAAGGCCACGTGGTTCGGGGCGCGGGAGGCAGCGGGAAGGGCTTCTGCTCCTTTTCCTCCTGGTCCAAGGCCGCGAGCTGTGGGAGTCCGTGCCCTGCTCCTGGCATCAGACAGCCGCGTGGAGCCACGAGGCCCCTCCTCCAGCGGTGTGCCAGGCAGAGAGGAGCAGGGAAGCGGGGAGGGAGGGCGGGCGAGAGGCGCGGGGGTGGGGAGGCGCGGCGGGGGCGGGGGCGGGGGCGGGGGGCGGGGGGGCTGGGAGATGGAGAAACAAACTCTATTTTCTGCTCGTCTGTGGCGGGAGGGCTCCCGCGGCCCACAGGCTCGCAGAGTGAAGCAATTTCAGATAGGGATGAGTGTCTGTTTTTCCCTGGAGCGGAGACTAAAAACCCCGAAAGCCCTTGGTTTCTCTTCCCATAATATCCTGTTCTGGAAAGTGCAGTGTGAGAAGGTGGAGGAAATGAGGAAGATCCTTCACAAATGGAAGAGGCCCTTCCCCAGCTTGAACGGGCAGGATGGGGAAGCCTGGCTGGGGCTGGAGAGAGGCCACCTCCGGGGTAGGAGAGGGGCTTGTGGCTGAGGGGGGGTCCCGGGCAGGTGGCCACTTGCAGACAAAGGTTCAGATTCCTGTCCTGTCCCAGGGGCTGTTTGCTGGGACTGGTGCCACATGGGTGGCTTCACAGGCCGTGGACAATGGCTTGCCCGGCTCCCTGCCTGGAGAGGAGAGGATTTTGGAATTCTGTTGCTTTGTCTCTGCAGTTCCTGCCCTCCCAAAGCTCCTAGTGTTGATGCCTTCCCTCCAAACACAGGCGCTGGGCACCCAACCCTCCTGCTCTCTCTTCCCCGCCAGAGTGTGTGCCTGGCATGTGTCCCGGCCAAGCAGATATGGACCTTGACTGCCATGTGAGTGCAGAGTTTCGGGATCAGCCCTGGTCTGGGGTTGCTGGGAGCTGGGTCTCTACCGGCAAATAGAAACCAGAGACATTATGCCTTGGAAGGGCCGCTCTCGCCTGCCGTGGTGGAAGGACAAAGGGAGCTGTTCCTACAGAGGGGCCATCACAGGGACACAGGGGAAGCCCCCTCCCTGACAAAGGAGAGCTGGCGGCTGCTGATAAGGTTTCCTGCCAGGCCCCAAGTCACTTCGGGGTCCTGGCCCCCCTGCACTTATGTGCTGCACCATCTGCAGGGGGTGGGACTGCCTTACTGTTACCTTTCCAACATTCCCACCCCCCTCCCGCCTCTGGGAATGGCTCACGTGGGGTACCAGCCCTCCCTTTCTCTCTGTTTCCGGAGATGCTGGCCTCTAGGGCCCTTGGCCTCTGTAGAACCAAGTGGTTGGGAATGTGGACTCTGCCTGGGTTTGCATCCCTGTTTTGCTCCGTATGAGCGGCATGACTGTAGGCAAGTCACGGAAGCTCTGTGCCGTTTCCTCCTCAGTAAGATAGTGGTGATGGTGGTACCGCCCCCTTCAGGTGGTCCTTAGAATTCAATGGGCTAAGTATGTAACGTGCTTAGAACACAGTTGACACCGAGTGGTAACGATTGGGTAAAGTCTGATATTACTATTGCTGTGGTTACAGATCTTCCCCGTTCCTGGAGACGGCCCAAAGCACCCCTTCTGCAGAGAGCCTTCCCAGCTGGCCTGTCCCCAGGTCTCTCATTGTCTGACCAGGTGGTTTGGCACCCAGTCACTTACTGCCTTACTGTCTGTGTGGTCTCTGGGGGTTGTCGAGTAGGACTGGTTTTCTGATGGGCTGGTGGCCAGATTACTGGGGGTTGCCATGGGCCAAGTCCCTTTCCCCAAAATCTTGACAGACTACTGAGTCCCCAAGTCTGTGACAGAGTGCCCACCCTGGCTCATGTCCAGGAGTGGTATGAGGGTCCCCTTTATTACTGGTAGTAAGCTTAGTGCATTGGGGCTAATATTAAATGGACTTGAATTCCCCAGAGCTCAGGGTGACTGGCAGTGCCCAGCCCAGGCCAGCTTCCGCTCTTGCCTATGCATCCCTGGTCCCCACTGAGAGCCCACCCGGAACCTTAGACGGCAGCAGCTCTTTCTTGTGCACTAGTCAGGTGCCTGCGGACAGGTACCACATCCTGTCCCATGTTCCCACAGTGCTTGTCTTGCTACATGGTAGGTGTTCAGTGTAGGCAGCGGGGAATATGATGAAGGCCAAAGGGATCTGCCTGGTTCTGAAAATTTCTGACAATCGTCAGAGAGCAAAGGTGACTTCTTGTTCCATGGCTGGGCGTGGAGTTTAAGAAGCCAGATGAACAGGGTACTGTGAGAATACTGGCCTCTTAAATAATGCCTCCTCCTGTGCCTCTCCTGGGAGTTAGGGCTACTACCTGCGACGATGGTGAGAGGGCCGGGAGAGAGCCAGGGCCACCAGCCCAAGATGGAGCTTCAGGAGGAGGCCCAGCATTCCCAGGCCTTGCTTGATCACTCTGGTCTAACGATGCTGGGGGCTGGCCTAGGCCTTCCCTGGGCCCTGCTTCCCAGAGCCTCGCCCCTCCAGGTGTGGCCCACTGACCAGCAACATCTGCATCACCTAGGAGTGTTCTAGAAACACAGAATCCCAGGCCTCACCCCAGCCCTACTGAACCAGAGCTTGCATTTTAAAGAGTCCCTGGCGATTCACATACTTACCAAGTTTGAGAAGCTCTGGCCTAGAAGACAGTTCATTCAGGGCCAACACCAAGGAAGGTAGGATAGGGCCCTTGCTAAAAACATGCCCTCCTGGCTTCCTATCCCAGCTCCCCAGTACTAGCAGGACACCTGGGGCGGGGTGGGGGGGGCGGGTATAGCCTCTCTTGGCTTCAGTTTCCTCCTGGTTAAAGCGAGGACCATACAGTTGGGCCTTTCTCCTTGGGCTGCTGAACAAGGATTCGATGTAATAATGTATAACATATGTTCTGTCCTTAGCACACAGCCCAGGCATAGTGAGTGGTGGATAAATGCAATGTTAGCTAGCTTTAAGAATGAGAGAGTGAAGGGGGCTGCGGCGAGTGGGAGGGAAAAACACTGTGATTTGTGACGTTAGTTTTGCACTGGGCTTGTTTAGTGTAGCTTAACTCAGGAGCTAAATACCAGCTAGGACTCCCTGCAGAATTATTACATGGAGTAGCAGGGAAAGGGAAAGCCAGAGTTAATGTTTGTGATAGCAAGTTTTAAAATTTGAAATTAAAAAAGGTGTTAAAAGCAAGTAAAACCCCTGGTGATCGCAAATGAATTGCCTAAGTCCTCTTAGCAGATCCACTTTCCTGAGTGATGACTGTGTGTGCCGGAATGAGTGGCTTTTCCTTTCTTAAGGAGGGAGCGGTGGGGCCCCCCGTGATGACGCCTGGCTCCGACTCCGGGTCCTGCGTGCTCAGCGTGGGGAAGCCACGCCCACGTGGCGTGGGGAGGAGGTGCTCCGTGGGCAGGGCTGGGCATCTGGGCCTCCTGGCAGCTTAAATACCTACGATTAGCAAGTCGGGCGGGAAGAGGTGCTAAAAAGAGTCCTTCCCGCCTCCTCCGCTGGCATGTTTTGAAGGGAGTTCAGTTATGAGACTATTAAAATGTTATTTTGATAATTAAGCCCACAGCTGTTCTGAGGGCGGCAGGGGCAGGCGGCGCGCAGGCGGCGGAAGGCACGGTGCTCCTCGAGAGAGAAAGCAGGCGGGGAGTGCACGGTGGAGGGAGGGAGGGTCGGCACAGGGCCCTGGGGCAGGGATGACTGCAGGGCTGCGGACTGCCCTGCTCACCACGTCCGAGGTTGTCCCTGGGCGACCGGAGGGACAGTGCTCCAGGAAGCCCCCTATGTGGGGAAGGGTGAGGTGCCCTCACATGGGATGCCTACCAGGTTTCAGCACAGACTGTCAGAGAAGTGGCCGACGGGGATGCTTAGATCAGTGGTTCTCAGAGAGGGGTCCCAGGACCAGCAGCATCGGCGTTACCTGGAAATCTGCTAGAAATGCAAGTTCTTGGCCCCGCCCAGACCTACTAAATCGGAAACTCTGGGGTGAAGACCAGAAACCTGTGTTCTAATGGATCTTCCATCTGATTCCAATGCTTGCTAAAGTTATAGACCACTGTCCTTCGTGGTCACCTGGCAAATGGGGCTCAGCTTGCAAATGAAACCTTAGAGATTGGTAAGGCTTGGCTAGTAAGGCATAGGTGAGGGCGTGGGGATAGAGAGCACACAGGCCTCCCTGACCCAGTCCTGTTCCTTCATTGTACTGATGACAAAGAGAAGGCCAGAGAGGTTAAGGAGCTGGTCTAAGGCCACACAGCAAATCGGAGCAAAACTGGAATTAGTAAGCAGCCAGCTCTTTTGATTCCAGATCTTTCTGTTAGACTATCTCTCTGAATGCTGAGGGCAGGGCTGGGAGAGAAGAGTTTTCAGCTGGAAGTGATGAGTAAGCCAAGGAGAGGCCCAAGGGTTATCAGCCCAGAATATAAATATTTACCTGTCTGGAGTCTCCCAGCATCCTCCAGTTGTGTTCTGCTAGAGTTGCTGTCAACACCCACATCCATCTACCCACTCATGCACCCACCTACCCACCCATCCATGTATCCATCTGTCTCCCTATCCATGCAATGTCTTACTGCTCCCTCCTGCCTTCCATCAGTCTCTCGTCTTTCACTCATACGTCTTGTCCACATATTCGTGCATCCATCCAAGTGTTCAAGTGGCCATTCACTCACCCATTCTCACCCATTCATCCATCTATCCATTTCATTACTCATCTATCGATCCCAATTTTCCCTCTCCCCGCTCCCCCATCTTTATGAAAAGCCTACAATGTACCAGGCATTTTCTATCATTCTCAGTCACAGGAGCTTTTTTATCATTTTATATCTGGTCACATGAGCTGGCCATGTTCTTTAAGATACTGTTGAGCTGGGACCCTGACAGTGATCTAGTCTGCCCACAGCTCTGCCTGGGTCCTCTTCTCCCACCCCTCCCAGTGCCAAGCTGGCCCCACTGTGCCTTGTGAGGAGGCTTGACTTCCTGCCACTCCTCCGTGCATACTTCCGTCCCTGTTCCTCTGAGCTATGGTGGTGCTGAATCTCCTGGTCTCCCCTCAGCCAGCCTCTCCCAGCTCTGTGCTGTGATTCATATTCTGCAAGTGTGCCCCCCCTGGATCATGCCATTTCTCCACTCAAGACTCCAATGACTCCTCATTGCCTACAGAGCAAAGCCCACAGTTTTGTTCTGCCATCAGATGCAATCCATGCTTGTTCCCAGGCTATTCACCAACCTTATGACCCTCTGGTTCCCAACCTGTGCTCCAGCCTGAGTAATTTGCTGTTTCCAGACGTCTTGGCACATTTTTGCACATGCTGTTCTCCTTGTCTAAAGCGCCTTCGCCATAATGATGCTCCTTAATCCTCCATTAAAACCCTTCCCATGCTCGGTGGCCCGCTCTAGTGTCCTCCCCCGTCTTACTCATGAGATCTGCTTTTGTCTTCTGCTGGGATGGGATGTCCCTCTGCAGAACCCTGTGTTGTCTCTTGTTCCATGTTGTCACGTGTCTGGCTCTTGTTTGCAAGGCTTATGCTCACAGTGGGTCGCGGGCCATAGCAGGTCTGTGTCATCTCCAGCACAGCTGCCTACATGGAACCTGACCCACAGTAGGTGCTGCTTCGGAAGTGAGCAAATTCATCACTTAGTTACATGTGTCTAAGATGCATGTTATGAGTGAGAGCCCTAGAAAGGGCTATTGGGGCTGACTTTGGGGTTAAAAGGCCTTAAACCTCGTTGTTTCCCCCCACGGGACACACAGGACCTGGCACATAGTTGGTGCTCAATAAATATTTTTTGAATGAAAGAATGAACCAAAATGTTCATCCTCCCCTTTAATGTGGTTTGTGATGTAAAAATAAATATTGACAGATAAAACAGGAATAATATTAAAAGTTCAAAAGCTAACTTACCCCATGAGGTGCTGCTCTCCTAGGATTGCAGCCGCCTGCTGACTTGTCTGTGTGTTTGGAGTGACTGTGGATTCTAATGGTCAGGGGCTGTGTCTTATTCATTTATGAACCCCAGTGCCTGGCACAGAACCTGACATCCTCCCTGCTCTTCTGGGATCTGTTCTGTTCCCTCCACCCCTAATCTGTTGTCTATGTTGGACTTGAAGAGGCCTTCTGAATGTGGCTCCCCATCGCCCTTAGGTAGAGACCCTTAGTGCAGCCCCCAGGCCCTGCCAGGTCAGTGCTTCCCCCTCCCCTGTGCACACCAGCTTGTCTCCACACCTGCCCTCACTCTGTCCCCATTCCAGCCACACTGGCCTTCTCTCTCCTCTCCCAGGGGCCGGCCTTTGGGCAGGCCATCCCTCTCCTTGCCCCTCACTGGCTCTGACTGGATGTGCTTGGTGCTGTCCGAGCCGCCGCCTCTCTCTCTGCCCTCACGTGCCTCCATCCCTCAGGTTGCATGGAGGTGCTATCTCATTGCATCTGATGGTGAATATCTTCCTCCCTGCTGGACTCTGAACTCCATGTGGGCAGGTGCCACCGAGACCTGGGGCTTTGCACGCTGCAGACTTCTGATCTGTTTTTTGAATGAATGAATAAAAAAAGATATGTGGTAGGTACTTAGTAAATGTTTAATGAGTGAATACATGAATGGCACATAATAGGTACCTGGCAAATGTTTGTTGAATAAACAAACAAATGAGTGAATATGAAAGGATACTCAGTGCCTTCCTGGGAAAGCTCTGGCCAATTAGGGCCCCTCTAGATAAGGGAGACTGTGTATCTGTCCTTTCAGCCCTCCTGTGCTCACCCCATCAGCTCCAGGAGCCTTTGCCTTCTGAGCTGCCTGCCTGCCTCTCGCCCAGCACTCACAACCAGGAGCTGTGTGAGGGGTAGAGACAGTGGCCCTGGAAGCTGCTGCTGACACAGTTGTGCTGGGGCTCGGGGTGGGGAATGGGCTGGGGGGTGGCCTTCTGGTGAGAAGCAGGGTGAAGCCTGCCCCGGCCTCTGGCCCCTGGGGTCACAACTGTTTTTGCACTTGTATAATCCTTTCAACTCTGCAGCCACCCGGTCCAGCCCTAATCTGGAAACATCTTCCAGAACATCTGTTTTCCTCCTCAATCAATACACTCCCCAAAGAGGGCCAACTTGCAAAATATTATATATAGCATCAAACATGCTATCTGAATTCAATTAAGCGATTTGGTTGGGGAAGAGTTTGTGGTAATTAAGCATACTGTTTTGGAGCAAATTGTAGCAAACTATTTCATTCTTCATTAACAGGCACCTCTCTTGACTCCCCAGGAGCTAAAAAAAAAAAAGAGTGAGAGAGAGAGAGGAGGGAAAAAATTAAATAAATAGCCAAATAACCCCCACTCAGATGGCATGATTTACTGTAACCATTACGGGCTTTGATTTCCAACTCTCTTGTATTATGTGACCACAGCGAAGTCACATAACCTCTCTGAGCCCCAGCCTTCTCATCTGTAAAGTGGGGCTAGTAATACCCACCTCACAGGGCTGCTGTGAGGATTAAATGGTATCATAAATAAAAAAGCACAGTTCCCAGCATACAGTGGCTTTTCTTTAAAGGGTCACCATGGCACGGAGGTACACTGAGGCTGGATGATTTATGTTCTATTGGTCAGGGCCTGAAATGCATTTCAGAGTGCTCTTTCTTTTTTCTTCTTTTTTAATTTTTAAAAAATTTTATTTATTTATTTATTTATTTATGGCTGTGTTGGGTCTTTGTTGCTGCACGCGGGCTTTCTCTAGTCGTGGAGAGCGGGGGCTACTCTTCGTTGCGGTGCGCAGGCTTCTCACTGCGGTGGCTTCTCTTGTTGAGGAGCACGGCTTCAGTAGTTGTGGCGCATGGGCTCAGTAGTTGTGGCTCGCGGGCTCTAGAGCGCAGGCTCAGTAGTTGTGGCACACGGGCTTAGTTGCTCCGCGGCATGTGGGATCTTCCCGGACCAGGGCTTGAACCCGTGTCCCCTGCATTGGCAGGTGGATTCTTAACCACTGTGCCACTAGGGAAGCGCCCCCGTCAGAGTGCTCTTTCTTCCCAGAATATTTGTGAGGTTCTGGGAGCAGGAGTGAGGAGCCTCCTGTTTTATTTCCCTTCTTTATCACCTGCCGTCTACAGCTCAGGGCGGCTCAGTAGGAGAGGAGGGGCAGTGCATAGGCTGGCTTCCAGTCCTGGCTGGCCCTGCGGCAGCTCTTGAGTCTTTTGGGCACGTGCTTAAGCTCTTGCTGCATCCATTCCCTTCTCTATAAAACGGGGATAAGAATTATTACTCTTCTCCTAGGATTAAATGAGTTTAATAAACGGAAAGCACTTAAACAGTGCCTGATACATAGTAAGCACCCAGTACATGTTGGGTTTTGTTATTCGTTTATTTAAGTTTTCGATTCAGAAAGGCTCATTTAAGTTGCCGGTGTTTTCTGTAGGCACTTCCCTGGTCAGGCTGGGGACATTCACAACCACCGTGACAATGATAGTAGTTGCCACTTATCAGGTGCCTACTGTGTGTCATAGAAGACCTAGAGGGGGTGCTTAGCATCCATTTTTCATGATTGTTGGAACAAGCGTGCGATTACTCTCATCTTCCCAGTGAAGAAATGGAGGCTCTTAATATCACCTAGCAGAGGCCATATGGGGGACGTAGAACATTTTAGGGCTGGGTTTTGTACCCAGGCCTGTGGGACTCCAAAGCTGCCCTCTTTTTGCTTGCCATGCCACCACTCAGGAAGACATGCCTTCCCAACTTGACACTTATTGGGCATCTGCTCTGTGCAGACCATTTTCTCATCTGCAGTCACACTGGGCTGTCCAGAAGTCTGGAATGTCTCTCTTGCGCTCCCTGTGGAGCAGTCTCACCCTTAGCAGCTCCCTTCTCCGGGGGGCCCATAAGAGGCTCACTCAGGACAGGGACTCCTGGAAGACGGGAAACCGGTTAGGAGGCTGTTGTCATGTAGACAAGAAAAGATGGTAGCCTGTAGCGGGGTTGCTGGCAGGTGGAGAGCAGTGGGTGAGTTCTGGAGAAATCATGGTCACTCACCAATGGTGTGCACAGTAGGTGCTGGGGGAGTTCCTTGGAGGGAGCGGGGTCGTTGGAGAGATAGTGTTCTGGGAAATCTTTCTAGAAGGTGCTGGTGGGGCTCTATCTGACTCCCTAAGGAGGGAAGGGGTCATTTCAGCAGGGGACATGGAGAGCAAAGGTTTGGAGGTGAGAAGCCCTGTGACCAGCTGTGGGGACTACAGGAGGAGGCTGTGATGAGGCCTCTGCCTTCAAGGAGCTCCCTGTGTGTTTTGGGACAAGATGCCTGTGGCCCATAGTGGCTCAAGTAGAGTGACCTCCAATACCAGCTCTTCCACAGAGTCAGGGCAGGTTGTGAATTTCAGTGCTCAGGAGAGGCCACCAGGGACAGGCGTGGGGGTGGGACGTGGTTGGGAACCCTTACTGCACCCAAATGACCTGCCTGAACAGGGAACACTGTATTCATTCATACATTAGCTAAGTCCATCATTGTACTTGATACTGTAGGGCAGGAGGGCAGAGGGAGGGAGGGAGGGAGGGAGAAAGGGAGACAGACAGATGGACCAGGAAGGGACAAATCCCTCTCTGGGAGGAATCGAAGGTTTATGAGAAGCACACTTGTGAGGACCCTTTGAGTTGCAAGAGCCCGGACCCTGCCTTAAACTGGCTTAAGAAGGAACCAAGGGAATGAGTTCACTGGGCCTGAAACAGGAAGTTCTCAAGGCCCGGGTGGGCCCACCATCAGGACATGGCCTCCCCAGTTAGGAAAAAATGGCCATCAGCCCCTCCAGGCTTACATCCTGTTAGCTCAACAACTTCAGGGGCCAGAGTCTTTTATCCCTAACCTGAAGATTGATTGGCCAGGTCTGGGTCACATGTTCATTCCTGAACCAATCACTTTATCCAGAAGCATGGAATACACTGATTGGCCAGGCCTGAGTCACATGCTCACTTGGGGGAGGTGGTCAACCTCTGGTAGAGGTTCCCTAAAGGACATCTGGGTGGTTGTTCCCAGAAGAAGGGAAAATAGATGCCAACAGGAGTAAAACCAAAGTCGGCTCCAGGGGGAGTAAGGGCCAGCTCTGCCCTGCAGGTCATGAGTAATTCGAGCTCTCAAGTGAGAGGTCAGAAGCTGGCCAGCCACAGAGGGGTGGCTCCATGGGAAGAGGGGTCTTCTGGGCCAGGAAATGATGAATCCGGTAGAGGCAATGTTTCCTAACATCTCACGCACTTGATTTTCTTGCACCTGGACTGGATGTCCACTCTTTGCATCCTTCCCAGCTGTCCCTGGAGACCGTTCCAGGATGAGATTGGAAGCTTTGCCCCAGGCCGCCAGTGGTCTGATTCCTGTTTGGCCACCATGAACGGTGACTGAGATGGCAGATCTTGCTTTTCCTTTTGAACCCTGTGGGCATCTGTCTAGCCTGGCTCTGTCTGGGTAGTGTGTGGTGTTTTCTGGGCAGAAACCCAAAACTTACCCCTGTTCCTGCTTTGTGGAACTATTTGTCAGCATCATGGGGGATCGCTGTGGAAGCTTTGTACCTCCCTTTTGTCCCAAGAGGGAGACAGGTTGGTTTGGGAAATGAAAGGGTCAGCTAATGCCATCCTGGGTCACATCAAAGCCAGCCAAAGCCAGGTGAGCTAGCGCATCACAGCTTCCCAGGTGTGGAAGTTCAGGTTGTCAGAGGCCTTGGCCCGAGTCCCAGCCCGGCTTTGACTTGCTGCATGGTCTTCGGCAAGTCTCCCTTTGTTTCTGTGCCTCAGTTTCCTCATTTGTCCACACTGGAACATGAACACTTTCCAGAGGTAAAAGTGTACACATGAGTGATGTCATCAAGTTTGGCCCTATTTCCTTCTGTCCCTAGAGACATCGAAACACCCTGTGAGATATGGGGCCTCACAACATGTGGCCCTCATTTTAGGACTAACACCTCTCTCTGCTGGGAGAATCAGCTGTGAGATTTGTAGACTGGCTGCCCCCGCTCAAGCATGCTGCCTCTCCCCCGGCCCTCCCCTGGGTCCTCGCTCCAGTCACCCCCTCTCCCTCCCCACTCAGTCCTCCCCTCCTTTCCCCCCTTCAGGCTTCCTCCAGGGCTCCTCCCAATCCTCCTCCATCCTCCCCCATCAGACCTCCTCCATGCCTCTCCCTCACCCCCGCCAGTCCTCCCCCTAGCCCTCCCCCTCCCCTCTCAGTCCTCCTCCTCCAGGCCTCCCCCCCGTCCTCCCCCCTCACCATCCCTCCCAGGCCTCCCCCCCCATCCTCCCCCCTCACCATCCCTCCCAGGCCTCCCCCCCATCCTCCACCCTCAATCTCCCCTCCCCAGTCCTCCCCCCTCATCCTCCCCCCAGCAGTCCTCCCCCTACTTCGTCTCCCCCCCAGCCCTCCCCCTCGCCCTCCCTGCCTTCTGAGGCGAAGCTCGGCCGCTGCCACCACCTCCCAGCGCTGGCTGCTGAGCCATTAGCCTCACTTCTCACTGGCTGCGCATCAGCACAGTAATCATTTTCAGATTTACAAGCATTAAATATTTTAATTTAATGCCTTGGCTCTCTTGTAATTCATGCACTTAATTATATGATAATTACTCAAATGAAAGAGATACAGCTGCTGCCGTATCAATTCTAAGGGAAGACTGTGTTTTGAGTTGGACTGAGTTTGGGAGGTGGGCCCACCTCCCTTGCCCTCCCCCGTCCAGCCCTTCTTTTCTCTGGACCACATAGTCTATAACAGCCCCTCCTCCACCAACCAGCGCTGGGGCCAGGTAGTCTGCTCCCATCTGCTCCAGGCGCAGGGTGTGGGGACTGCCCTGGCTGGTGCCCCAGACTCCTGTGGGGTGGGTGCTGCTCTGTGAACAGAAATCTCATGGCTGATGGGCAGAGAGGGAGGAGTCTTGGGCTCTCCTTGGGTGGTAGAGAGGAAGGTCCCTTTCTGTGCCTGCTCTAGGGAGCAGGGGCTGTGAATGCCTTCTGGGCTCCGTGCCTGGTGGCAAAGCCGGGGAGCCTTTCTCCTCCTTAGCGATGAGGTCTGGGGGTGAGGGGTGGGAAGTGACTGCTCCACTGAGCATCTCCACTGCAGATGGACAGGGGCCTGGGCCTCCTCCCACTGACCACCAAGGGCTTTGCAAAGACAGAGTTGGAGGTGGGTGGAAGGTGCTTTCTAGTGGGAGCACCTTCCTTGTTCTTGTCACCCTCGCTGTCCCCTGCCTCCCCTCCCCTCCCCTCCTCTTTCCTTCTATCCTTCCCCTTTCCTCTTTATTTCCCTATTTTTCTTCCCCTTTTTCTCTTTCCCTGTTGACATCTAAAATTGTATTTAATGCCTGAAGGGTACTGGCTGGTCTGTAAGAACGGGAACTATTCATATTTGCCAAGTGTTTCAGCTCCTCCCTCCCCACCATGTTTGTGGAGCCCTGTTGGGTCCGTTGCTCCTGAGTGGATCAAGCAGAGGCCCTTTACAGTTGATGGCACCAGCAGATTGAGAATCAGGTGGCGTTGCCTTGGGCCAGGACTCTTTGGGTCTGGGGATGACGGCCCTTGGGAGGCCCTCTGCAAAACTGAACCTGCTTCCTTGGGAAGGAAAGCTCCTCCTCTCACCAAGCATCAAAGCCAAGTGCCAGGTAGAGGAGTCCTGGGGCGAGGCCCCGGTGACAGGGGTCCGTGGTGCTCTGGTCAGAGCTTGTGAAGAAGTTGAGTCAGGAGGGTAGAATTTCCAAGCCAGTGAGTTCAAGCTTCTGAAAGTGTCCTGGTTTTTAGGGTGAGGAAGCTCCCGTGGCGGGGAAGACCTCGGCCTCTCTGGACCCGCACATTTCCTAGGCATGGGAGAGCAGGGCGGTGCATTTCTGCTGAAGTGCACGTTTGCACTGAAAAGGGTTACAAACGGTTCGCCCCGTATGCAGACAATTTTCAGCTAGCTTACAGCAGCTGTGGCGCCGTGCTGATAGATTAAAAGCAGCAGCCAGCCCCAGAATGAAGTGTATTAGAACTCCTGCTGGGTCGAGCTGGGGAGAGGCCCACACAGCTGTCATCTAGGCCAAGTTTCCAACCGAAACCTCAAGAACAGGCTGGAACTCGGAGAAAAAGTTAGCTTTCTAAATGAGGTGGCCGGCTGTTAATCAGGAGAGCGGGGAGGGGGACCGACGGAATGCTGGGGATTTAGAACAAAAGAGGAGGAGGTGATGGTCGGGGGTGTCCTGCCCAGACCAGAAACTGTGCACAACCGTAGCTCCTGGGGCCAGGAACAAAGAGGCTGCTGCAGGTGTGCGCCCCGGGGCAGGGCACAGCATCCCAGCCCCTCTCTGTGTTTTGCTCCAGACAGCTGGCTTGGGAGTTGGGTGAATAAGGACACTGAGGTGTTTCCACGTTATGTCCAAAAGGCCCCAAGACCTTAGTGCCACTGCACCATGCCCAGGGCTCCCTGGCTAGAACGATAGGGTGGCTCTCAGGTCTGGGGAGCTGCCTAGGTCTGTCTTTGCCCAGGAAACATTTGCTGTCACGGTCACCTGCGGCCAGTTTCCCCCTTGCCATAGCACGGACGCCTGGCTTTGGACTTCAGTTTTGAGGTCTTTAAGAGATGTCTTCTCTTGTGATGAGAAAGGCTCTTGACAGGAGTCTGGCTCTGGCCCCTGAGTCTAACTCGAGGCTGGAGGGGGGTGGGTCACTTGGGGGCCCATCTAGACCACCCAATTATTAGAAAATTCAGAATGCCAAGGTTAGAAATCTGTGTATCATCTCCTCTTCACCCCCTCCTCCCTCCGCCTCCCTCCCCTCCTCCCCCCGCCTCCCTCCCCTCCTCCCCATCCTCCTCCTCCCTCCTCGCTCCTTCTCCTCCCCCTCCCCTCCTCCCCCACCCCCTTCTTCTTCTTCTTCTCCTCCTCCTCCCCCCCCTTGATATGTTCCTATTTTTGAGAAGAGCAAAATGCTTCCCACTGCAAGGGCCAGGTGAGTCTGCACTGCAAAAAAAGGAATATATCCAACTACAGCATATGCCCATAATTCAGTTGCAGTTGTCTATATGGTACATCACAGTGAATTCATCCTTTTGACAAACATTTACAGCATCCTCATTTGGGCAGGCCATCGGCCGAGTGTGTGTGTGTGTGTGTGTGTGTGTGTGTGTGTGTCAGGGAAGGTGGGGGCTTGTGTAAGTATCAGATGCGCTTAATTATTGGGGAAACGCAAACCCTGGTAAAGAGCCTGCTGGTAAATGCCTCTGTGTTACACATCCACTGGGATGGTCTTATGCTGGAAAGAGTTCTGGTTTCTAAAGCTGCCAGGCTTTCCCCCCCGCCCATCAGATGGTGGGAAATGAGTTCGGCTTGTCGGGGGGCATGATTTGAGTCCCCTGAGCAGACGTGGAGACGGTGGCTTCTTCCCTGATGTGCAATCAGGTTTCAGGTGTTTGCTTGGATTCCCGAGCTGGCCCTGCTGCTGGAATGGGCTGGTCTAGTGGCAGGCTGAGCGAGGCGGGGGTGTGGGCAGATGCCATTGGCTTGGTCCTCTGTGGTCCACGGGTGTGGGTGAGAGTGGTGCAGACAGGTATGTGGGCCTAGGATCCAGCTCTGGGAGGCAGACCACCGCAGTGTGAGTCCCAGCTCTGCCTCTTGGTGCCTGCATGACCTTGAACAGACTACTTAAACTCCCTTGTCCCATGTCCTTGTCTATAACATGAGGATAATGAATGTCTCTCTCATAGGGCTGTTGTGGAGATTAAATGAGAAAGCATGTAAAATGCTTACAACGACATGTGGTTGCAAGTACCTAATGAATTGTAAGTACCCAATGAATGTGAGCAATTTGGTCAAATTCCTCTTTAATCTAGAGTAATTTGACAAGAATCCTAGAACCTCAAATCATCTAATTTTATCCTAGAATCCATTCACGAGTCTCTTCCACAGATGCTCAGCTTTCCTTGAATGCCTCCCATGGTGGGGAACTTACCCCAGTCTGCCATGACAATCATAGACAGCTTCTTTCCAAACTCTGTACATTTTGGCAGTTCTTACCCCATACAAAGACTTTCCTGACTTCCTCTTCAGTGTAGAGACCCAAGAAGGGTCAACAGCTGCCACCCATTGGGTGTTTACTAGGTGCCAAGCACTGTACATACATTATCTCATCCATCCTCCTGAGTCCTATGGGGAAGGTATTATTTTGCCTCTGTTTTACTGATGAGGAACCAGAGGGTCAGCGAGTTGACTTGTTTAAGGGTTACACGGATCTAGTGGGCTGGCTGGGACTGAGATCAGGTCTGTCTGATGTCAAAACCCTGTTCTTAACTATCCAAGCAAGCTTAAAACCAACCAAGAATTCTTTGGTCTTTTCCCTGCTTCTTCCCTCTCCATCTCAGTCAGCCCACTTTCCCCCAGCGGCTTCTTCCCATCCATGTTTTAGTTGCATGATCTGGGGAGGGTGCGTCGAGCTGTTACATTTAGCGACGTGTCATATATCCAGTTCCTCACGGCACCATTAAGCTGGCAGGGTAACTTCTGTCTGCAGGAGACAGAAACCACTTGCCAATGTTGTATAGTCCCTTAAATTAATAAAAGTAATAATCGGATAAACTGGTTATTGTAATTTATCCACATAAAGCAGAGCCATGTGCCTGAATTGTCACTCGGGCCTCAAACCAGTAGAAAATAGCCAGCAATTACCAGAGGCTCAGCGAGCAGGGCAGCTGCAATCCTGTGGTCTTCAGATTAGGAGAAATAATGAATGCATCCAGACACATCCATTTCAGCAAGTGCTGCATGGATTATAAAATTTATTACCAATAAAATTATTCATTTGTGCCCTATACCACACTTAATGCACCTGAAGTGAGAAATTAGAAGTGTGTTTAATTCTGGGGATGGAAGAAAATACAAGTGCAGCAAATTTGCAGTCACAGGAGAAAGTTAATGCCCGGCAAAAAGGAATCAATTTAGCTCTTGCTATTATATTTGAGGAGAACAGGTTGGTTTTTCTTTTTTTTATTATTATAAAAGCATACAGAGTCTCTTGGATCCCTGGTTCTAGTATTACTTTCAAAGAATATTTAAAGAGAAGTTATGAATTAGGGGGAAGAGACAAATGTGAATAATGTGTGCATGTAACCTCTCTCCATATATATGTATGTATATCTATAAAATTTATATATACCTGTGTATATCTATATCCATATACATCTATATATCTATTTATCTCTCCATCCATCTATCCATCCATGCACACAGTAGTGTGGTATGCTAGTAAATATTTAACAATGAGCTGTCTGGAAAAAAAAAAAAAAAAGGAAATTCTGTTTGCCAATTTCTGTGGTGTAAATACTCCCACTATGGCTGATTTCAGGCTCCCAATCTGACTTCACTGAACGTTGGGTTGGGAAGAGAAGCACACGATCAGCTCTTGGGAGCTAGTACAAGCTGGCTCCAGTACACCAGTGGTTTATATACACACATATACATGTCTATGGTTTAAAGGGACAAAAGAGAGGTAAATCATATGCATCAGTTTGGGCCCTGAGTATCATCTGTGTGTTTTTCCCAACCATCAGCCTCCCTGGGTGAGCTTGCAATATATTTTATGCAAGTAGAGAGCAGGTCTCTTCCCCTGGAAACATGGAGACTTTATTTTCATTAGGTTCCAAATGTAAGAGGAGAAAAGACGGAAAGAAGAGAAGAGGTGGAGGGGGGCAGATTCCGGGCTTGGCCTCCCCTTGCATCAGCACCACTGGTTGTCTTCAGTGTGCTCGGTGGACTTACCTCAGTTTTTATCCAGCTATTGTTCTTTTTTACACTGCTTTTGCACACTGTGGCACGTCTGGGGAATTTCATTAGCTGGAATATACGTGCAAAGAGTTCTGTTCCACTTTCATAAGGTCCCTGGATGGCTTGGACGAGGCCTTCAGGCCCCATGGTAGAGCCGGTACCACATTCATATTCCTTCCCATCACCATACACATGGTAGCGCGGAGCCCAGACCAATCGGAAACTTGACAGTAAGCCTTTTGATTTTGCGGGGAAACCTTCATCACGCTGCGAGAGGGAAGGGAATATAGCCCAAACTGGACTTCATACTGTGGCAAGCTTGAAATCCCAGCCCCACTGCAGAGCCGGCTGATTGGAATAGTTAGAAACTGTATCCAGGAATTCGGCTGCAAGAACTTGGCTCACAGCAACTTCTGCCTTTTTGAAAGAAAACTTGTCAACTGGGGGAGCCACTTGGGGCCTGGGTTTAATCTGTCCAGGCAGTAAAGATTCACGGAAATGATTGGCCAAGTTTCCCTAAAATGTTTAGAGCTCCTGCCTATGTGAGGACTCTGGCGGAGGGGAGAAGCAGGCTTGACGGCTCTGTGTCATCACTGTCACAGCCATGGCAGTTGTTACCGGCTTCGACACTATTGCTATTTTGCTAACCGCCAACCTGCTGCTTGTGAGATAGCAGAGCTGGAGTTTCAGATAGAGCCACACAGAGCACATGTTCTGCTTGGTACCCCCAACCCAGGCTGCTGTGATGGGGTGGTGTTTTTTGTACACCTTTCACCCTGGTAGCATCACCATGACATTTAGGGGGTCTGAGGGTCAGAGAGAGACTGACATTGAAATCATGGTCGTTTACTTTGTAAATCACAATCAGTGACACTGTCTCTACTTGGGGGGAAGGTCCACGGGTTGGCTTACCGGGGATGGTGCCTTTGATTTCACTCTTCTTTGTCTGAAGATGTTAGTGAATGAGGGACCCTACTATGAAATACCCGTGAAATTCAAGGGTCTTTGGTGCCATTGCCCAGGAATGTCCTGCTGGTCCTGATGCAGGAGACGTTGGTTCACGTGCACAAATGCTGGGGCTTGGCAAATGTCAGCGGAGCCGGGAGTCACGGTGTGCCACCTGCAGGAAAACGTATCACTGTCAACCTCTTTTTCCTCGACAAGGATGTGAAGTCCTAGTCTTTTAAGGGGGGGGAAGAGGAGGCTGTTGGGAGAGAGAGAAGTCGGTGATGGTGAGATGTGATTGAGTTAGAGAAATGTCTACGGACAGAACCTGATGAGTAGGTTGACTGAGACCTCCTGGGAAGATTAGAGGGAGTCTCTAGCCGTCCGACCCTGGGCTGATGCTCGCGTTCCCCTTACCTCATCACCAAGGAGGTCTTTCTTTTCTTTTTTTTCTTTTTATTTCCCATGCTCTGCTCCCATCCCCTGACCCCCCAACTCAGAGACTCCCTCTCTGTCTGGCCTAGCCTTTTCAGGTGACCTGACACTGAGTGTGGCCATGTGTGCCGAGAAGGAAAGCACAAAGTAGGAAGTGAGAATACCCTGGGTGGAGCCCTTTTGTGTGGCAAGGCCATAGATCAGATCATAGACCTCTCTGGGCTGGGCCTCAGTTTCCTGATCTGTGAGACAGAAAGCACCCCACCCCAGATACACACCTGCCTCTCAGAGTGGCCCAGAGGAGCTGAGGGGCACAGGGGATGATGGACAGTGGAAGAGGCACTTAGACCTCCAGAGTTACCCATCCTGGGGGCAGCCTGGTCTGGGAGCGGGTTCCCGAGGAGCTCAGGACTTGGGCCCACCTTGGACAGTCCCCGAGACCCACTTTCCAAGTGGTCACGGCAGCCACGGCCAAGCCTTGCCGAGTGGATCCCCCTTCCTCACTCCCAGGTACACCTTGGTGCTTCCCGATGCCAAGACGATTCAGGGACGTGCGGGAACCTAGTAATTTCTCAGCTGGAGAGCGTTGTAAAAATAAATGTCTTCTGGAGGTTGAAAGGTTGTCAAATACACACTGAGCCTAATTGGGTCCTCAAAATGTGCAGTTCCCGCTGATTTTCATGGAAGATGTGGATGTGGGATGGTGTGTGTGTGTGTGCGCATATGTGAATTCACAGGCAAATTTGGGCAAATGATAATTTTGAGATGTGTAGATATGCACGTGTGCCTGAATCTGATTGGTCCACTGTTGAGCAAAGGGATGCTGTCCCCTCCACCTTGGGAAGGGTCCACTGGGCCACATCTGGGCCCACTCCTCTCATCCTGGATCAGCCAAGTTGGGAAGGGACCTCAGAGCCAGACCAGCCCGGAGCCACGACCATGAACCTGTATAGGTGCCGTGGGACTTTCTCCCCCTGCAGAGTGAACATCACAACACTAGTTAATACTTCTTGGGTGCCCAAATGCCAAGCACAGTTTAAATGCTGTACATATGTTAACTCATTTAAATCGCCACTTAGTACAGCACAGAGGCTGTGAGGATCAAATGCAGTGCAGCCGTGGGCTTTGTCCCGGCGAGGTCCATCCGTGAGCCCAAGTTCTGGGCACCTGCCCTACAGAGTTGACTTCGGGGCTTGGAATTGATTTCAAGAACAGTCCTTGCTTCCATCTTACTGCAGGCAAACTGATGTCAGAGACCGTCACACGGCAAAGTGACCCCGTGTGACTCTGGTGCCGGCTGATTCATTCCCTTTCTCTATGACCAGACAAACATCCTATCCCATCTCTGGGCTGTCTCCCCATTTGAGGATTGGCCCCTCTGGAGCCATCCCTCTACTGATTTGGGGACCCCAGATTCCCAGGCCCGGGGGCCCTTTGCTCAGATTTAGCATCCAGCACTTGACTTAGTTCATTGCAGGGTAGCTGCGACCTGTCTGGGTGGAAATGAAGAGCCGATGCTGAGGGAAGCTTCAGGATGGAACCTCTTCCCTCCTGGCCCTTCCCCGGAACTCCTGCTTGTGGCCTCCCTTCATCTGGTGGGTTAGGAGGAGCCCTCTGACACCCGAGGGCCCTTCCTGGGACATCAGCCCCCTCCTCTTGGTGAATCCAGTGCCTTTGGAAGGACTGGGTGCCCACTTAAGCACCACATCGCCTTATAGCTCCCCGGGCCCTGTAAGAGAGGGGCCTCCCCCTGCCCTTAGGTTGATGGACATCCCATTCCCTCATCTGGTCCAGCCTCTGGCCATGCCGCCCTTCGACACCCAAGCTCCTGTGTACCCACCGCCAGGCGATGGGGTCAGGGCACTGCGTGCCCAGCCCTGGGGTTCCGCCCAGCCTGCAGCCCTCTCCACCATCGCCTGATTGTTTGTTCAGCTAAGACAGCCAGCCCAGGGAGGAGGAGCCGGCATTGGGCTGCAGCGTCTGGCCCCGGTTCCTCCTGCCAGGGGCTCATTTGTATGCAGAAGGGATTAGGCGGAATTTACCATGGCCTCGCCCTGGGGAGCTGCTCGCGCCCTAGGAAGACTCTTGGAAGGCGGTGTGCAGTTGGTAAGATTAGAACAGGCCCTTCTGCCGCCGCGCACGCCCTGGTCACTCTCCAGGCCGCCAACATCGAAATCATTTTCATTTATAACCTTTTTGATCATCCAGCCTCAAAGAGGGCCTGCCTTGTGGGACAGCGGGCACCAAAATGGCCCAATTATTTGGAAGAGGAGGGAGCTGCTGAAAACAGTCAGATGTGAGAGACAGGGCACTTGATCTGGGCTCATGGCTTTTTTTCCTGCCTTCTCCCACCAATATTTTTACAGCTGTTGACATATATTGAGTTACATGTGCCTGGCCTCGATCCCCGCGGTACTGTTTCAAAGATCTGTTCACCATGAAGTGTACGGTTCTCAAGTAAATGACTGACTTTAAGAAAGCACAGTAGTTTAAATGTTACTATAAATACGGGAGCTAAGACATTTTAATTATAATTTTTGAATTATACAGTGTTCTGTAAGTACACCAGGCATTTACAAAAGAATTTGTGTGGGGCTCCAAGACTGTGCTCTCTTGTGGATAAAGAAGCAACTGCAGGTGGTTAATTCTGCAGCCTGGTGGCCGGACTCTTGTTTACTGATGGCCAGGAGGGGAGGAGGGTGGCTGGAGTCCTTGGAAGTCTCAGTTTGGGACGTTGGAGTCAATTGCACACATTTATTGCGCCCCTCTGCTTGCGGAGTGCTGAGCTGGGGCCTCGGAGTTGATGGGGCAAAGACTCCCCTCTCACGTTTATAATCCCGTGGGAGAGGACAGCTGGCACATCAACTAGCTCTCTCTTGGGGAAGGGGAGGGCTTTGGAGAAGAGGTAATAACAATTCTGCTCTGTCTTGAAGGGTGAGGAGAGCCACAGGGAGTATTTGGAAATGAGCAAAAACCCAAGTCAGTCTTCAGTGTGAAAACAAATATTCTGAGCAAGGTGGACTGACCGCCCCGCCCCTGTGCATGGCTCGCCTTCTCCCTGATGTCATTTAAGTCCTCCACCCCCCACAATTGGAAAGCTCCCAGGGGCAGGAAGATGTCAATGGCCTGGTGGGCTTTAAAGCTCAGCCCTTGGGTGCATTGGGTGAAGATAATTCCTAGGTGAGATGAGAGGGAAGCCAGCCTGTGGCTCTCATGTTCTTGTAGTTTTGATGGGAGCAGTCTTTTGGGTCACCTCCTTGTTTACGCTCTAGTGACAAGGCATTAGATTAAATGAAGGAAGCAGACCTGGGCTGGTGCATGACTGTTGCCCATCTGACACCCACCCCCATTCCATCCATCCATTCATCCATCCACCTGTTTCTCCACCATCCATCCATCTATCCATCCATCCACCCATCGTCTGTCTACCCATCTATTTACCTATACACTTAACCATCCATCTACCTACTCATTCATCCATCCATCTACCATCCACTCACGTCTGTCTGTCTATCTACCATCCATGTTAACCATTCATCTGTCCATCCACCATCTATCCATCCACATATCCATTTATAATCCCTGAGACATTATAGTGTAGGAGTTAAAAACAGGGGTTCTCTTGAATTCAAATCCTACCTCCATCACTTATTAACGTTATGTCCTTGGGCAAGCTACTCAACCTGTGAGTTAATCCTTTTCATCTGTAAAATGGGGGAAAATAGCAAATGCTAGTAAAAGCACGTTGCTAAAATTAAATGAGATAGTACATGCAAAATGCTTAGCATGGGGCCTGGAAAATAGTAAGGACTCAGTAAGTGTTGGTTTTGCTTACTGCGTGACACCTGTGTGCCCGACTCTGTCCCACAGCCTGAGCTGAACTCCTTAGAGCTTCAGGCATAGGCTGGAGAGGTTCCTCCTGGGAACAAGGGGCTTCTGCCTCATAGCAAGGTCTGGGATTCATGCAGGAGGAGCCTATGATGTGGGCATTAAGGACTATTATGAAATGGCCAGTGTATTTTGTTTTTAATCGCTGTTTTGAGGGGAAATTCCTATCTCACATATCTTCCCCTGCCCTATTTTTAATGTAGGCATGTTTGCCTCATGTCCATGAGGCCTCTTACAATTTTTTAAACAATTAATTATAAAATAAACATACAAAACACCAAAGAAAATGAAACTCCTTGTTGAAGTATCTAAGATCCCAATTATTGTCTTGACAAAGCCCTTAACACTTGAAGATGCTGTTTGGACTGTATGGGCTCATTGCTACTTACATTCTAATTCACCTGTTCTTTGACTGCTTTCTTGCATATTTCTTCAACGTACATGTGTTGAGTGCCAGCTGTATACCGGGCACTGTGCCAGGTGGTTTTGTCAAGATCACGTGTAACTTCTTGTAAGATTTATTTCTGAGGGAAGTGGATCAGAATCTCGACTGTGGGTTTCTGTGAGACGTAGAGGTGAGGGTGATCTTTATCTGTTTTTGTACTTGGCAAATGTCCTATATAACCACACAATGCTTTTGTATCATCAGAAAAGTCAACTAAAAACCATCCAGCAAAATCAGAGCCTCTGCCCTCACATGGCCAAGGTGATGCTGTAGGATTGTGCTAACTTAACTGTAATCTCTGAAAACAAGTGAAAAATCCCAAGTCGGTATCTTCTTTTTTAAATAATTAATTAATTAATTAATTAATTAATGGCTGTGTTGGGTCTTGGTTGCTGCACATGGGCTTTCTCTAGTTGCAGTGAGCGGGGGCTACTCTTTGTTGCAGTGCGCGGGCTTCTCATTGCGGTGGCTTCTCTTGTTGCAGAGCATGGGCTCTAGGCGCGTGGGCTTCAGTAGTTGTGGCACATGGGCTCAGTGGTTGTGGCTCGCGGGCTCTAGAGCGCAGGCTCAGTAGTTGTGGCGCGTGGGCATAGTTGCTCCGCGGCATGTGGGATCTTCCCGGACCAGGGCTCAAACCCCTGTACCCTGCCTTGGCAGGCAGATTCTTAACCACTTCACCACCAGGGAAGTCCCCCAAGTCGGTATCTTTTGAATGGCTGGCCCTCAGGACACCAGCAGCTGCCTTGTTGATTCTTGGCACTTAGAGCACCCCAGTCTAATTCAGATGGTTGAGACAGGGCAAGGTAGGAGAGGGTGTTCAGCCAACCTGTTCGGGAGGTAACTGGAATTTGGGGAGCTCTGTCACCTCTTAGGAGACATTGTTCAGGCATGGCCATCAAAGGAGGCTGTGGAGGCTGGAGGTGGCCTGGCTCCCGCCCCCCATATATGGCAGGTGTGTAGAAGCGGGTGTTTACTTTCTGCTCTCGGCACTCCCCATCCTGCTGTGCTGGGCTGCATCACCCTGGGGGTCTAGGATTGGGGGAAGGAGGAAGCACTTGGGCAGGTATTCGAACTCCTTGTCCATTTACTGAGAATGCAGAGTCAGCAGCTGTGGTGTTGCCTGCCCTCTCGTGGCCCCAGATTTGGGGTCTGCAGAGTTGAGAGCCAGATGGGATCCCCTTTGGTGTTCCCACAGTTGGATGTGTCATATTCTAAGTCCTTACAGAGACAGCGATAGGAGAGAGAAGAGGTCATTGTTTAGGGGAGAACGGGAAGCCCAGAACAGGAATGGGCACTGGAGGTAGGGGTCAGTCACTGCAGAGGTTTGGGGTCCTCCCTGCCTCCAAGGCAGGATGGAGGCATCCTTCTGTCCTGTCTCTGATTTGGTTCGTGCCCTTGGTGCAGTCCCATCAATTTTGGGGGCTTCGGAGTCCTGTCAAATGGGGAATCTTTCTCTCACTTCATCTAGTCAGCATCATTCAAGAAAAAAGTTATGGAAACATTTTGTAATCTGGGGAGCCCTGTACCAGTGAACGACAGTATTGCATGAAAAGTCTTAAAACTATCGGCTAATCTACTAAGAGTGATTGTGATTAAGAAATACATCTAAGATGGGAATGCTGTAATACCTGATATTTGTCTATATTTTTAATAATGATCATAATATTGAAACTGTATCAAGACTCAGTATTGTGGCGGATGCTGTGAGGTCCCACCTCCAACCCTTAAAGATCCCCATGGGGCAAGGTAAGTGCTGTTACCGTCATTCTCCAGGATGCAGCCAGGATTTTAACCCAGCTTCTTCTGCCTTCAGAGCCCTTTCTGTTGGGTCTTAATGCTTCCTAAAGCACGTTTGATTTTTTTAAATTAATTTTTGATCTCATAGCAATACCACGAGACAGATGGGACCGCTATTTTATGCCCATTTTACAGCTAGGAATAGACCTGGTATCCCAGGCTAGACCTCCTCTCTGTTCTTGTCCTCTCCATATACGCTGGTTTCCAGGACTGAGTGGGTCCAGGAGTGGTCGTAGAAGTGGGTTTCTCCTGCATCCCTGTCCCCTCTGGGAGGGGTCACAGAGAGCCCTTGGGGGCACCGCTGGTTTCTGTTTGCCTGGTGGCATCTTGGCCCCGCGTGAGAGCCTACCAGGCGCCTTCTACCACCTGGGACGCTGCTTGCGGCTTTTGCTTCTTGCTTCCTGCCCTTCCAGAATGACACACTTGCACTTGTCCCTTTGGTTTAGCCAGAAACCTAAAGTGTGTCTTCTCAAATGCAGACTGACGTGCTTCTTTTATAAATTCTTGGGCATTACTATTGATTTTTGGCTGAGGATTTCGAAATCCTATCTCCAGGACTCAGGAGATTTCCCTGCTGCAGTAATAATGCATTGTCATTCTTAATATCTCCTATCTCTGACACAATATTCATATCAAGCTGCCGAGGAGTGGCGTCAGCACAGCCTCAGGGATGGCGCCGGGCATGGTGGTGCTGACTGCGAGGGCCGCACGGGCACCTCCCTGTCCCCCAGCCTTGCTCCCCACCAGGAAACCACACCCGGCTCGCCCCGTTTGAAGGTGCCTGAGATGGTATCACGGGGGCACCGAGGGAACCAGTGGCTGATTTCTACCCCCTTCATTGCTCAGGTTTCTCTGAGGCCCAGAGAGGGGCAGGACCTGCCCAAGGTCACACAGTGAGTCAGTCGGGGAAGGGAGGGCTGAAACCCTGGTCTCCTTTGCTCTCTTTTCACCTAGCGGTTCAAGTGTCACCAGGCACTAACAAAAGCAGGTGACACAGCCTATGTGTGAGACAGTGGGGGCTGCCATGTCCCAGCAGAGAACCCCGCCTCCCATTGCTGTCCAGGGGGATTGCATCGTGGGGATCCCAGATGTCCTGAGTTTTCAAGAGAAACCAAAACTCCAGATTTTAATATAAAATTTCTTGTGTGTGTGTGTTTTTTAAACGTTGGCAGATAATTACAAAAAAACTCCCAGATGATGTGACCCCTGAAAGAGAACCACAGCTGTGGGCTGAGGGTGTACTGGCCACGCATTGTGTCAAGTGGCCAGAGCTGGAGGCCACTTCGTCCATCCACCTGCCCCAACACCTTCCTTCCAGGTGCCCCAGAGTTGGGGGTCCGCTTTCCCCTTCCCTCCCTGTGAGCTCACTCGAGCTCTCTGTGCTCCCGAGGGTCTCCTCGCCCTTCCAGTGGAGAAAGTGGCGGCTTTTCCTAACCAATTCCACTGTCCGGATTCCAGCTTAGATGCACCCTGTGTGTTTTGAAGTGTGTACAGGCCTGACCCCAGCCCTCAGGCCTGGCTGTCCTTTGTCCTCGTGCTGCTAAGAATACAGAGCTACTAGCCTGGCCTCCAGGACTTTCCGGGCGAGTCACTGAATAGGTTCCCACTGAGGGACTGTTTTTCTAGTTCTTGGAATTGATGCTGCTTAGACCATAAAAATAAAAAGACCGTGTCCTCAATACTTAGAGTGTGTCTTGTGAATAAGCTGATGTGCGGGGGAACGGGTGGAGTTGTGCTCTGAGAGGCTGGCAGGACCCAATGCCCCACACCTGGCCAGAGGGACTGATGTCATGGGATTGAAGGCAGGGAGGGGCTTTTGGAACTTTCCGGTGGGAAAGCTGATGGCTAGACATTGGAACTGGGGTTGCTGAAAATCTGTGAAAATCGGAGTAGCCAAAAGTGGTGTTTTCTTGGTTGCAGAATCATTTTGTCAAAATGAGAGGGAGTTGTAAGCAGGAAGGAGGGAGGAACCGTGCCCCTGGCCTATTGTCTCAGCCTGAGGGCCTTCCTTCGGGGACCCACCTGGAAATGGGATGTAATGACGTCCAGGGAGAGTCAGGCCTCGGACAGGTAGTGCCGCTTCGGCCTGCGGTCCTGCAGGGATCGCCTTGCTCCCTCCTTCCTCTGTGTCTGCGGCAGTACAGCCAGCTCCCCCCGCCCCGCCATGGAGGCTTCCGGTAGGAGGCAGCAGAAGGAGCGCTAGCCCTCCTGGAGGACGCTGATATGCCAGGCCGGGTGCCAGCCCTCTCGGTGGACTATCATCTGTCTCTGTACCCTGCCGGCTGCGGGGGCAGTGGGTTGTCACCCTCAAAGGTAGACTCTTTGGGTCAGCCCCTCCCCCAAATTGTCGACTGAATGAATTGGGAGCCCCTCTTGGGGGCCCTGTCCTCTCGCTGCCTCCTTGTTTCCCCCTCTGCTTCATCTCGTATGTACACAGTGCCCTCTCTGTCCCCAACTAAGGGCAGGGACCTGACGGGCCCAGGGCCCGCTTATCCCCGTTGTGGCCAGAAGTGGGCGCTGGGGAGCCCAGGAAGGGCTTAGGGATGACGTAGACTGGAAGGTTTGGTGGAAAGAGAGCTGGAGGCCTGGGCTTCGCTTCTGGCTGGGCCACAAACCTGTGTGGCCCCGGGCAAAATGGGTTTCCCTCTCTGAGCCTCAGCTTTCCTTCAGTAAAACGAGGGAGTTGAAATAGCCAGTGCTTTTCAAATTGTAAGCTGCAACCCATTAGCAAATCACGGAATCAACTTGGATGGTCACAGCCAACAAAATAAAAGAGGAACTAGATAGAGCAGAGCCCAGCAGTGGAATAGAATGGAAAGGAAGGGAAGTAAACGAAAGGAAGAAGGAAAAGCAAAAGCAGAAGGAAGGAAACTGCCAGAGTACATCACACTTAGTGAGCTTAAGTGTTATTTCATTAATTTGGCGGTGGCGGCGGGGTTACGTATATGTGTTAGTGTATGACTAGGTCATGGTGTATATAGTTCGTGCAGAGGGTTGCAGTTTAAAAATTTGAAACACAGGTCTGATGACCTACAAACATTCTTCTGAACCTTACGGTTTATAAGTGTAGTTCACTAGCTGAGCTGACCTTGGGCAAGTTATAGAAAATCTCTCCATGATTCAGTGGCCTTATCTGTAAAATGGGAATAATTCAGTCCCCAGCACAACGGTTATGAGGATTAGCTGAGGGAGTCGTGTGAAGTGTGCAGCGCACGAACACACAGTACATGCTCCGTGCCAGCTCCGTGCTGGCTGTTGGTGCTGCAGCCATACTTACGTTCTTAGACACAGAAGAGGAGGTGCGGGACCCTCCTCCTCTGCCAGCCTCTGGAGGGGAGGAGAGCCGTCGTGGTCTGCAGTGCCTCATTCTCCAGCAGGGCCCAAGGACTGTCCCGGGGACCCGCAGCTGAGGCGGGCTTGACAAGGAGTCCCCTCCCCGGAGCAGAGCCTCCAGCCTGCCCAGGGGAGCTCTCTGCCGTCTGGGTGGAGGCTGGGGTGAGCCACGGGCAGGGACATCCCTGCTGCCTTGTGCCACTCCCTGGGCAGCATGGGAACCATTCGTCTGTGGCGCTCGGAAGCCTGGTGGGCGGTCTCTGCCCAGATCTGTGACCTGTGGCCGCAGCATTCCCATCTCGTCTGCTGGTTCTAGCCTTTGTGCCCGCGGCTCCATTTGGAGCCATGTGAAGTGGGCACCCTATTCTCTATGACGATGACTACTTTTTTTCAGCCACCACCTCTGCCCCACCTTTTCTTAATGCAAGATGGGTCTGGGCAGGGCTTCCCTGGTGGTGCAGTGGTTGAGAATCTGCCTGCTAATGCAGGGGACACGGGTTCGAGCCCTGGTCTGGGAAGATCCCACATGCCGCAGAGCAACTAGGCCCGTGAGCCACAACTACTGAGCCTGCGCGTCTGGAGCCTGTGCTCCGCAACAAGAGAGGCCGCGATAGTGAGAGGCCCGCGCACCGTGATGAAGAGTGGCCCCCGCTTGCCACAACTAGAGAAAGCCCTCGCACAGAAACGAAGACTCAACACAGCCAAAAATAAATATAAAAATAAATAAATAAAAAAAATATTAAATATCCTGTGTCAGTAAGTTTACCATTAAAAAAAAAAAAAAAAAGATGGGTCTGGGCAGAAGTGCTAAAATTCCAAAAAAAAAGGAAAAGAAAAAGAAGTGAAAAAGTTGTAAAGAAAGCTCCCTGGTGAGTCTGGTGCTGCAGTAAATAGGACTCAGAGGCGAAAGCTCAGCCTCCCGCAAGGGCAGGGAAAGGAAAGATGACACCAGAGACTTTTTTTGGCCAGGGGACAGGAGTGTGGGTCTGGGTGTGGGCACCTGAGAAACAGAGGGAGGACCCTTCGGTCTTAGGGAACCTTGCCTGATTTGGGCCCAGTTGGCCTGCGTGTGGAAAGGTCATTGGTCCGATGTCAGGGGCAGGCTTTGTGCTTCCAGAAGGCGGCTCTTCCCTCTCTCCCTTCTCCCTGCTCTGCCTCCCCGTCTTCTCCCCTTCACTTCCTCCCGAGGTGCAGATGGCCACATTTGCAGGTTAACTGGAACAGCTGGAGATGCATTATTAGTTTCCCGCTGCTCCTTCATATTTGCTTGGACCTTTTTTTTTTTAACGGCAACATAATTTACAACTAGTACACTGGTGTCAGAGCTGGCATGTTCTAAATCCGCATCAGATTTATGTAATGCCGTTGCTTATCAGTGAGTGAAGTCATAATTATTGCTTTGTACCATTAAATAGCATAAATATATAAACTGTTATACAAATTGCTGCAAACGTTTCCCCTGGGGAACTCTAGACCAAATTTTAATGTCATGCGTTTGTCTGGGATGGCAGTTTCTATGGTATATAATAATGTTGATGAATTTTACTGTAGCAAGTAACATTTTAAAGCACTAATTTTGGTGCTAAAAAAAATTCCAAAGAATCCTCAGACCGAACTGGGAGGTGCTCTGAGAGCCAGCTGGCGAGGTCGGGAGAGGTGGGGTTTTTCTTGAAGAGTGCATCGGGGGACGTGTGTCACCTCCCAGGGCTCCTCTCCACACGAGGTCACCCCCCTCCTCTCTCAACTCCCGAAGGAAGGCAGCAGATACATTTTCCGTGGCAATGATGATAATTAATTTCAAAAAATTCAAATCGATTCATTTCTCCCTTAAATTTGAAGTGTGCAAGGGAAAGTGGAAGGAGGACCTGGAAAACACACGATCGGTGGGGAGGGTCCTCATTGTAACCTCCTTCTCAATTATGTAAATTCTGTGTGGGGTGAAAAAAAAATCCCCATCCTAATTAGAGATGCAACACCTGCCTCCAACGACGTTCAGATGCCAGGCGTGCGGTCGCATCACCTCTGAAAGCCGTTATCATCAAGAGCGACTTTTGCAGAAAGCCCCAGGACGGCACCTGGCATTTACCTGGGGTGCTCTTTGGAGAGCCGGTGGCGGGGAGGAGAGCATCCCCCTCCACCTTCAGGAGAGGGCATGGGGACTGGAGATTCCCTATCCAGGCCCACCGGCCACTCTGGGGCTGACCCAGGGAGACAGCGAGCATGGCGCACATTTCTTGCTCCTCCAAACCCTGGGCCTGGGCAAGTGGGAACGTTCTCTGAGAGCCTTTGTCACCACTGTGATTTGCCAGGTTGCATTTTCTTTCTTCCCTTCCTGACTCCTGGCTTGAGATTAGAGTTGTTCTGCTTGTGAACGTGGCAGTCATTAGTTGTCCTTTGGAATGCGCTAGGGTTACACAGCCTGGCCCCTTTGTCTTGGGTGGGGGACTAGTGGCTAATTCTGGCCAGAGAGCTGTGAGTGGAGGTGGCTGGCATCACTCCCAGGCCAGAGCTTTGCCCTGCCTGGGTGAGACCCTCCAGAGTTCCCTCTTTCCCTGGGGTTCGGGGACTGTCAGTGTCAGAAGCGAAGGTGATTTCTGTCTTGCGGTGTCCGAAGGGATTTCCATGAGCAGATCCCCCCTGCAATGGACGTGAAGGGCAAACGAGGACTAAACCTTTGTTGTTTGCAGCCCTTGTGATTTGCACTGCACATTTCTTATCCTATCCTGACTGATACAGGTCTCCATTGGGTCTCCCAAACTTTATGATTTTCTTCAGGGTGCTGGGAGTGCTGGAAAGCTGGCTGATTTTTTTCCTGGAAAGAATATCAGGTAGATACAGATGTGTGCCCACTATTGGCTGTGAGGAAACTAAGGCTCAGAGAACTTAGCTGGCTTTCCTAAGGTCACACAGCTTGTAGGCATCGGGCATTCGTGCCTCCCAATTATAGATACGCTTCTTCCTCCCTCTGGCTTTGCTTTTGAAGAATGAATTCTCTTTAACAGGGGTCACACGCTTGATTGCCTTTGAGGATCAGGCCGATAAGGGTGGGGCTGTGGAGTATAAAACAATAGGGATTGGTGGGGAGTGCAGGGAATGTTCTAAAAGCATTAAAATTCAGCTTTTTGCCGTTAGCCTATCAGCTTTGGCATTTAATTCTGTGCCTCTTAATGACATCTCGAGCTTCCAAGGTCACATTTCTTTGGCTGCTACTGTGTGCTCACAATGAGTGTCTCTCTCCGATGTCTTGCCCTCAAGTTTGAATCTTGAACTTTTTAATGAAATTCTCACATGCTTATTCCCTTATATCCGCCAACTATCTGATAAAGTCCTCTACAATTAGGATGGGGACTGGCCCTAGCATCCCGGTACCCTAGACCCTGAGGGACCTTGTGAGTTCTCTAATCCCACCTTCTCCTTTCACAAAGGAGGACTCTGGGCTCAGAGAGGGAAAGCAGCTTACGCAAGGACACACTGCTGGTAGTTTCTTCATTAAAAAGTCACTCTTTGGAAGTGGAGGGAGTCACTGTTTGAGTGGATGTGGGGAGTTGGTTTGAAACAGAATGGAGAATAGCCAGTAGGGAAGCAAATGTGATCTCCTTAAAAAATGTTAACCTTTTTTTTCTTAGAAGACATTTACTATGGACTTACTATGTGCTGAGCAGATGCTTGATCATTTAAAATCATCTTAGTGAAAAGACATCCTGCGTTGGTGGGTTTAATCATGTAAAACTCCTTGCAGATAGTTTAGTTCTTCTTCATGCTTATATTCCCAACACCCGGTCCTATGCTTTGACCATAACAGAAATTAAGTATTGAATTTAATTGCCTTTATCCCTCTACTACCAATGGTGATAATTAATAATGGTCAGGATGTTAGTGCAGCCCCGGGGGTTAAGAGCACAGCTCTGGGGCTGGAATGCCTGGGCACTGTCGCTTCCTGTTACCTCCTCGTAGAGATTTTATGTGCTCCTCCCAGATGGAACGTGTTTAGCATAATGTCTGGCACATAGTCAGCGCTTAGTAAATGTTACCAATTATTAGGCCTCCTGTCCCATCTCAGAGCTGTAGCGGCTGAGGCTCGGCAGTGAGCCCAGTCACGGCCAGAGTCTGTGCAGGTTTGCTTGGCTGCAGGGCTGCAACTCAGCACAAGCAAATCCATTCTGCCCACTCCCCATGTGCCGTGGAAAATAATTTTGCACTCCAAACCGCAAAATCGCCATTTAAAGCAACCGTGTCTGCTCACAGGCAGCTTTGGGGGATCGTTTCAGCCTGACCTACTGCTCCAGCTGTGGCTGTTCTTCTCAAGGGGCCAGAGGCAGTGCGTGGGTGCAGTTGGGGGTCCCCCTGGCTGGCGCATGGTGGGCAGAGCTGGGGATGATGCCTTCGTAGTTCATGGGCTCTGAGATGGGTCAACGGGACCAGGTTGTTCTGTGGGGGCCAGGGCCCAGGCTTGTACACCGTGTGCCCCAAGGTGCTGGGCTTGCCCTTATCCAGAGGCCCCTCTTCTTCTGAATGGTCTCCACTCACCTGCCCAACAGCATTGGGCAGGGGAAAGTGCATGGACACAGAGCTGAGCCTCTGGGGTCCACTTCCTTTGTCACTTATTACCTTTTGTGACCCAGTGCTCAGAAAATCAGTGTTCCCATCTGTAAAATGGAACTAAGAATGGTGCCTCCGTCCAGCTTACTCCCAGGGCTGTGAAAGAGGCACGGGTATGCAGGTGTTCTGTAGAGGCCACGGGGAAGGGTCATTTTTGGCTCCTCGACCAGCCACCCAGAAATAGGGCAGAGAGTGAGAGCTGTGCTCCAACTGGGTCAGCCTCTCCGTAAGCCCTGTGATCTTAGACGAGTTGCTTAACTTCATTCAGTATCAGTTTTCCTCATCTTTAAAATGGGAATAAAAATAGCCCCAGCCTCATAACATCACTGTGACGATTAGTGACTAACTGTTTGTGAAGCTGCCTTGGTGTCAGGTTTGATACATATTCACACCAGATTTTTTAAAACACGCCTTACTTGCAGGAGGCAGTGAGCCGGTGAGGTCAGGGGCCCTGTCGTCCTGTTCACCTGTGTGTCTCCAGCATCGAGCACTGTACTCTGCACTTGGGTGCTCAGTCAGTTTCTGCAGAATGAAAAGGGATCTGATAACCTGGGAATTGCTTCTTGGATGCCTGGTTTCCCCCAGACTGTGAGCCCCGCAGAGGCAGAGGCCCCGCTCCCAGGATCACGGCTGCCAGCGGCACCTGGCCTGGTGAGCATTCGTCCGCTGGAACAAGCCTGCTGCAGAGCCTCTCCCCCTCCCCCGGAACGCCCTCCCTGCTTTTGTATCTCAGAACGTGTTCCTCCAAGGCCCCCTCTTCCAGGAAGGAAGTCATTCATTCATTCATTCACTCACTCACTCACTCATTCAGCAGGAATCTATTGAGTACCCACTATGCCAGGCACCTGCTAAAGTGATCCTCACTTCTCATAGAAGGAATTTCTTCCCTCTTGGTGTTGCCCCAACTCGCATCCCAAATATTTTATCCATCCCTCTTAAGAAGCTGACCTTTCCTGCCTGGTGTTATGCACACACCTGGCTGATCTCCCTTCCTAACTAGACAAGACGTTAAAAAAACACTTTCCTGAAATATAATGTACATCCAGGAAAATGCACAAATTGCAAATGTACAGCTTGAGGAATTTCCAGAAACGGAACACAGCCAGACCAAGGAGGAGAACCTGAACGGCCCTCCAGTGGCTCCCGTGTGCCCCCTTAGCAAGCACTGCCCTCACCTCCGGACCCTTAGATGGTTTTGTCACTGGAGGCAGTTCAAAGGCGGGATGTGTGTCCCTGTGTCTCCTGGCCTGCCCAGCACAGTACCTGGCATTGCTGAATAAACAAATGGATGGATAGACCCAATAATGCAGGGATGAGAATAATGATGCTATGAATATAATAATGGCTGACTGTTGTTGCATTCTACCAGCCTGTTCTAATCAGTGTTTTACGGGCTGCCTTGTCTGGTCCTACTGAGATTCCGAGAGGTCAGTGACTTGCCCAAGGTCAGCCAGCCGGTGAGTGGCGGTCTCTCTGACCTGGGTCTGTTCGGCCTGAATCTGGAGCTGGCACTCTGAACCTCACTTCCTGCTGGTTTACAGCCCTGGGCAGTCCTTTCTCTGCTGGGCCAGCTGGACGCAGGCTCAGCGGGCGACAGAGCTGAGCTGTCCTTGGCGAGCGAGATGCCGGTTCCTTGCCGCCCCTGTCCACCCACCGGGCGCCCCATTCCTCCCGGGCTGCACCGAGCCTTCCGTGTGCCTCTCCAAAGGACAGGGCATATTTCTTCCCAACCCTCTTTTAAGATCCAGCCCACACTGGAGGGCTTCATCATTATGCAAATTAGCTGGATTGGATCTGCTCCCGCAGAGGACTCCGGGGTGGCAGAAGGACGGAGCTGCCTCCAGAGCGTTGGATTGAGCCCCAGATTAGGCCAGTCGATGGGGGGGGGCGGGGGGGGGATGGGCATGGAGACGGGGCTGGTGCCAATGATTTGCCACCCTGGGGAGGCTGGCGGGAGTGGGAGGCTGGGCACACACTGTGGGCGGAGGGTGTAGGCTGGGCGAGGCCCACCTTCCAGCATTGTTGCTGAAGATGGGACTGAAGAAAGACATTCTTTTCGGATTTACTCTTTGTGTATTGAGCTCTTTTATGATTCATCAGTAAGTAAATATCAGCTGAGGGGTGATTTGTTTCTAACAAGCTTATAAAATACGGGCGTCATTTGTGGGCTTATTGGAGTGCTGATTATAAACACTCCCCCATGCCCACTCCTCTATGTCAAATTAGCATTCAGAATACAAATATTGGATCTTTGGATCACTTTCTACTGTCTCTTTGGAAGCTGGCGCCATGGGAAGGGGCAGCGATAGGACCGTAGCCTCAGACGAGGAGCATTTAGAACTCAAAGACTTGAGGGTTGAGGGGGGGCCCCCGCTGGGCCCTCCAGAGGCTGGGGGGCCACGAGGCCCTGTGATCCCAGCTGCTCCTCTCGCCCTTCTCCTTGCCAAGTTTCCTCTGACCCAGCTCCTCCCGGCCCCCAGAGCCTGTCATCTTCAATCTCACGGAGGGTGCAGATCTGGGCAGGCTGCCTCTGGCCTGACGAGCCTTTGGAGCTGCCGCCTCCCCCCGTGGGCCAGGCCCAGCCTAGACCCAGGCCGAGGCAGCCACGGCCAAGCATTTCTGAGCATTTGCAGGGGCCTCTTCACGAAGGGTCATAAGGCCCCCTGGCATCTCTCGCCCACTTGGAGCCTCACTTCCCATCTCCCCACACCTCCCGGCCTCTGGTTTTGTGGTCACGAATTGTATCAGACAGATTCCCCTTGCCTCTGAGGCATGAGCCTGCAACAGATCCCACCACCTCATGTGCGGGTGGTCACTCACACCTTTCAAAGCACCTTCACAGCCACGTGAAGGAGCTGGTGCTTGTGAGAGCCTGGAGGTGCCCTCCAAGCTCTACCAATGCCTCTGTAACTTCATTCCCATTTTACAGATGGGGAGCCTGGGGCACAGATAGTTGACTTGCCAGGACACAGTGGCAGAACCCAGACTTGGAAAATGGCCTGCCCATCCCACTTGACAGATGATGGAACCAAACCTAGGTGAGAGGACTGATTTGCCCCCATGGAGGCGGGGACCGGATGGGGGCCAGCAGGCAGTGAGAAGCTGCCTGAGTGAGGCGTGGGGCTGCCACCCAGAGTCTCTGATGGAAAAAAACACAGAGCAGGGCCTGAGTGGGGCCATGGAAATCTCTGGTTCCACCCCTCTCGGCTCATAAATGAGGACACCAGGGCCAGAGAGGGGACGCTGCCTTGCCGTCATTGTCTTAATTGTTAATCAGTGGATTAAATTTTTTTTATTAAAAAAGCTTTTATTCTACTTATTACAAGAGCTGTCCATGCTCTTTGCAGGAAAACTAGAAAATACAGTTGACCCTCTCCATCCATGGGTTCCATGAAATCAATCAACTGGAGATGGGAGAAACTCAGGAAAAAAAAATCCAGAAGGCTCCAAAAAGCAAAACTTTGAATGCGTCAGGCACCAGCAACTATTCAATAGCATTTACATTGTATTTACAACTATTTACAAAGCATTTGCATTGTACTAGGTATTATACATAACCTAGAGATGACTTATAGTTTCTGGGAGGATGTACACTGGTTATAGGCAAACATTAGATCATTTTAGGTAAGGGACTTGAGCATCCGAGGAGCACCTGCGGGGTTCCTGGAAACAATTCCCTGTGGATTCCGAGGGACGTCTGTACAACCAAGCGAGAATAAGGAAAATGTATCCTGCCGTCCAGAGACGACCCTCTGTCGCCTTTGCCTGTGCCCTTTCAGCAATTTTTTCAATAAGCACACACTAATATAGTTATACCCCCTCTTCTTTTTTTTTTCCAAAATAAGATTGTGTTGACTACCTGGTTTTCCTTATTTCCACTTAATTGGGTGTGAGGTGGGAATCTGTGAGAACGTGCTGTCCCCTTAGAGAAGGTGTTTCTCTCTGATACACGGGGACTAACTTTGGTTTGTCTCTCGAGAACCGCCTTCCATTGAGTGAGCACTGATTGACTGCCCACTGTGTGAGGGCTCTTGCCAGGCACTGGGTACCTGGAGAGAGGTGGGAACAGGTGTGAGTGCACCGAGGAGGTGGGGACAGGTCTCGGGTGCAGAGAGCAGGGGTCCCGTCGGAGTCTGGAGGTGGGGGGGGCAGGTGGCAGGACTCGCTTCTGTCGAGGTGGGAGCCTGAGCTGTGCTCTGAAGACGTCTTGCTGTTGGCAGGGAGGGGCGGAGCGCATTCAGGGGAGGGCCTCGCCCGTGGGGAGGCAGGGAGGTGAGCTCCGTTGTGACCTGGGCAGAAGGCCACCTGGGCCCCGTTTTCATGCTGGATCCCAGTCCCGCCGACACGTACGCAGCCCTCGGAAGGCCTATGGGATTCCTGCTTTTCTCAGCTCTGGACAAGGAGAAGGGAGCCATCCAGCCGGAGGCCAGGATAGGGCCAGGCACTGGGCTGCCTGGAGGAGTCTTGTTGGAGACACGCTCTTGAATTTGGAACCAGAATTCAAGGTACTTTGCTAGAAACTGGCTTGTGGTTTCTGAATTGTCATTAAGGTTGGACCTCTGTACATTCAGGGTGTGATTAAAGCATGAAGTGAGGGCAGAGAAAGCAGCTTTGGATTTCTTCCCCTCCCCCCTCCACTCCCTCCAGATTCTGAGGTTAACATTGTGGGTGAAATTGGGGCTACGGCCTTTGCTGTAGTGGGAGTACTGTACTGAGAACTCCTTTAATTTGTGGCAACTGGAAATGGGTTCTGGAGGCGGGGGGGGGGGTGTGTGTGTGTGTGTGTCCATCTCCTGGTCATGTCCAGTGGGGATGGAGGCATCATCTTACCAGAACAAGCCTTTCAATGACAGGGGGACCCTGTGCCCTTACACCGAGCCTCTGCCCTCCAGTGGAACTGCTCCTGCATCCTGGGTGCTGGGTCAGCAAGGCTGTGATGTGGCCAGTGAGGAAGATCCAGGGCCCTGATATGGGCCGGGCTGGGCTGCTGGGCACCCGACTCCTCTCAGCTCCTCCAGCTACAGAGGCTGCCAACCATCTGTCTCCCCTAGAGCTCCACCCCCCCACCCCAGGGGTCCTTAAGGGCCCAATTTGGGGTATTTTCAGGGTTTCTGGGTAACTGCATTGTCACACACGCCAGGTCCCTTCATCTAGCCTCCCAAGCTCCTCACCCCTGAGCAGCTTGGGGGTCACGGATAGTGTCTCATTGACCTGTTACCCCAGTGCCTCACCCAGCACCTGACACAGTCAACAACAGTGATGGTGGTGATAATAATAACAACACTGGTGCTTTGAGGCCCATTCACCCTGACAACAGCCCGATGAAGTTGGTACTGTGCTGGTTCTCATTTCACATTTGGGGCGACTGTGGCTCAGGGAGATTTGGTCACTCATCCAAGACCCCACAGCTAGTAGGAGGCAGGAGGGGCATTTGAACACTGACTCTGAACCTACACTTCTCTCCACGTGCTGTGCTGGCTGAGTGCACCGAGTGAGCAAGTGGGGGACTGTGTCCAGCCCCGAGAACAGCACGTTTCTTGGGGTGAGGGTAGGGTCATAGGGCAGACTGGGTCCTGCTCTGTCACCATCCGGATGCTATCGGAACTCGATCCTAGGCACGTAGAGGGTGTCTGTGGACCCAGAGCCGTGTGTCTGAGCTCCTACGTCTGGGACAGCATTGAGTACGGGAACCCCCAGGCTGCATGCTCCAGGGAAGAGTCCAGAGCCATGAGGGTGGGAGGTAAAAATCTATTGACCAACCAAAGTATTAGCATTAATTGAGTACCTCATGTTTGTCTGGCCCGATTAGAAACACCAGACAAGTAAAAAAAAAATGCTGTTTTTGTCCTCAGAGAATTTATTAGCCAGGACTGTTTGGGTTGCAGGTGACAGCAAGTCAAGTTAGCTTAAGCAAAGGGACAAATTTTTGGAAAGATCCCTTTTTATTTCACAAAACTATGAATAGCTTTTGGTGCAAGTGGAACCAGAGACTCGAATGCCTGTGTAGGACTTTCTCTTGGAAAATCATGGTTGGAAGGACAGAGGCAAAGCACGGAGAACTGTTTGTATCAAGGTGCAGAGTCAGGAATGAGCAAGGCCCTGAGAGTGAGGAGACCAGTGTGGCAGGGGGTGTGGGTGTGGCTGAAAATGGGGTGCTGGTTAGTGGGGCCTGGGCTGTTGAGCTTTCACTAGGAGAAAGGGAGCCACTGAAGGTTCTTGAGGAAGAGAGTGAAATGATGGCCGTCGAGCCTGGGGAGGATTATCCACTCACTGTGCTCGGGATGGACTGAGCGGGGAGAGACTGGGGTAGGCATGGTGAGCGGGGCCAGGAGGGCGGAGAGCAAAGGGTGAATTGCCAGGCGTTGATGTGCTTTTTTACGAGAGCGTCTATGAAGCTGTCTTTTCCAAGAAGCAAAAAGGCTAGATGCCAGCCAGAGCTGTACAGAGGGACATCTTCCTGCCACGGTGCGTGGGCCTCGAGCTGCCTGCCTCTCATCACAACTAATGGCAGCTGTTCCGCTTGCTGGGCCAGCGTGGAGAGTGGAGGGCTGCATGGGGGTGGCCTCCACCCCCGCCCCCCAACCTCTCAGCAGTTCGCCTGCTTCCTCCTCCTGCACAGGCTGCCCGTGGCCCCTGTTCTTCCAGGGGTAGGGGCTGTCAGGCGCTGTCAGTTAACTGCCCCCTCGGGCTAGGGATGGTGGATGGGATGGGAGCAGACCTCAGGCTTCGGGGCCCTGTAGGTGGGTGAAGGCGCGACCAGGTGTGGACAGAGCTGGCTGTGGGCAGAGGCAGACTGGCCGGCCTCTGGGAGCTGGGCTGTGGCACCTAAGCTGCCGAGAGATGGCAGAGCCCCACCTGGTCTCTGGGCGCTGGCCCCAAAGCATGCCAGATAACCGTGTGGGAGAGCTCGGCTCTGGGAGCTGAAGAAACCCACGTTGATGTCAGAAGTGAGCCTGGGGGATCCGGCAGGCCTCCGTCTGGGTCTGTTGGAGAAAGAAAGAAAGGCGGGAGTGCTGTGCTTGCCCTCAGCAAGGTGCTAGTTTGGTGTTGATGGTTGAGGAGGGGGCGCGGGGAGAGTGGACCAGAGGAAAGTTCCGTCTAAGAAAACGTCTTGCGGGGGGGGGGCTGCAACGCTGAGATTTGCCATCTCCTGGGGCTCCTCAGCCGAACTGAAGACAGGACTGCTCCCCCAGGGCAGCTCAGTGTGGGTATTATGATGGGGATCATGTGACGATGTGAAGGATGTACTGTTGATTTGAATGTATTCACTTATTCCATGTGGCCTTTGAATGTCCAATTTTCATTTTACTCGGGTCACAGAAAAAACCCGGTGCTTTGAGATGTAACCTGAAGAAGCAGAACCGGGAAACCACACACCACTCAGTTAAGCCTTACAATTTCGAGCAGTCACTTCCTTCACGAGCGGTGGGGCTGAGCCAGTGTACAGGTGAGCATTCCCTGCATCGGTCATTCTGTCTCTTGGCCTTGACCGCCCACAGGTGTCCTCTGTCTGCTGACATTCTGCTGTTTCTCGGGGTGACGCAGGGAGCGGAAGACGCGGGTTGCTCAGTGGTGGGGTGCCAGGTGGGCCCCTGACGAGCTAGTGACCCCTAGTTAGTGACCCACCTCACAACCTATGGGTCAGAGTTACCCATTTATCTGGGTTGTGCCCTTCAGAGAAACCTCGTGACTCTCGAAGTTTCCTGCATTCACTGTGTTCTCATCTGCCCTGGGGAAAACGACCACATAATTATCAGGGTAAAGGTTTAAGTTGAAGGTCAGAGAAGTTCACATCTGAGCATTTCCCACGCAGAGCAATTGTAATAAACACTAACAGGCAAAAGGGACCAGGCGTTCTTTGCAACATTTGGGAACGCACATACCACAACTCAATAAGTATTTATCCAGCGCCGGCTGTGCGCCACACACCGTTGTCGGTTCTGGGATTACAGTGTCGAACAAGACGGGGAGAGCCCCTGCCCTTGCCTCGCTTGCAGTGTGCACAGCGCTGGCCAATAGAACTTTCTGCCAGGATGAAAACCTTCTACGGCATCCCGCTCGGTAGCCGCTAACCGCATTGCTGTTACGCACCTGAAGTGCAGAACTGAATTTTTAATTTTATTTAATTAATTTAGATTTAAATAGCCACTTGAGTAATGACCATATTGGACAGTTCACATCCAGCAGATGCATACTTTTGAAAACTTTGCAATAGCAATCAGTTATTATTTTCTAGTCTTGTCACTTTTTTCATGGTGAATTGCAGTTTCCAGGCTGAGCACTAGGTCTTCTTGCTTTAAGTATCAGGAGCTGCAGGGACAATTCTGTGTCTACCTGGATGGAAAACTTAAAAAAATAAAAATGGTGCTACCGGCCTCCTGCATGGGTGCCCTGTGTTTGTGTGCATGTGGGTAGCTGTTTGTTTTTTTGATGCATGGCTGTTGCTCATTTTAAAAAATGATCTTGGTAGGGGAAAAAACGATGTCAGCCGCAGAGACAACCCTTGTAGTTGAAGCAGGGGTAATTCATGTGTCCCTGGCAGGGTCGGTGACAATAAGGGTTTTGCAGCCTGCCTGTCACGTTAATTGTATGTTATTAGAGGCCATTAATCTGAGGATTATTAGCATGATGGATTTTTAAGCAGTTGCCTTGTTGTGGAAAACTTGAATCTGAAGATCAGGGATGTACATCAGTAGGTGTTTGGCGTGTTAAGAAGTGGGTCCCCAGGGGATGTAGCAGAATCTTTATTTTCTGAGCGTCTTTGTCTTTTGCAGTTGGGGGGGCCAGTGTGTGAGGAGGGCCACGGAATGTCTTCATCAGTAGGATGTTTCAAGCCCCCAGAGTCTCAAGTTCTAGAAGTTTGTATTCTTTAGAACTCCAAGAGTTCTCTCTCCCTCGAGTTCTCATTGAAGGCCCACCGATCTGTCTGTGGTTGATTTGATCATTCACTAATTTATTTCGCTCTCTTTCCTTAAAGCAGCTGAGATCGGCACCTCCCATCTCTTGGAGGACCTGTCCAGGGCCTGGTTGGTGACTTTTCTTTTGCCAAAGAAGTCTGTAAGCAGAGCTGTCTGCAAAGAGCGTGTGTTTTCTCATTAACCATCCAGGGCTGGGTTCCCTGGCAGCGCGGAAGCAGATCCTAGCGCCAGAAGGAGCCTCCCTCCATCGAGGACCCGGTCCAGCTGGGCCAGCCTCTGTTTGAGATTCCTAGAGCACTGGGGCCCTTAGGGAGCTCTCTGCATGGGCCCAGCTATGAAGAAGGGCTGACCATTCCCAGGGGGTGGGGGGACACATGAACCTGAGTCGTGTCCTCGTCTCAGGCTCTGCTTTGACCTCCATAGAAATCCCAATGAGTTTTAAGAGAAAGGAGGTAGGAGAAGAACCAGGAAGAAATATGAAACTCTGGTCGCAGGAGCATCTGAGGGGAGATGGAGTAAACTCCTGTGGTCAGAAGCAGGGAGCTGCAGCGAGCCACAGCTGAGCAAAAGGGTTTGAAATCTGGACACAGCTTTTGCCGTCGCAAATATGGGGAGTGGTGTGGAGGCGGAAGAGGATAGAGCCAAGGAAAATTGACCCAGAGGTATTTTGTGGGTGGATGTAACATAGATCGCACACCTGCAATGTGCCAGGTGCTAAGGGCTCTTGAAACGTTTACTGAAGGTGGATTCAACTGCCCTGGTGACTCCCGCAGAGGGCTTTTGTTACAAGACCCTGGGTGTGGAGTTTCAGGGTCGAATCATGTGGGAAAGAACCAAAGCAGTGATAGTAGCACTGGCGGTGGTGCTTTAATCCTCCTCACTCACTCTTCATAGCAGCCCTGTGAGGGAGGCGACTTTCTCCCCATTTCACAGACGAGGAGACTGAGGCCTGGAGGGAAAGTGCTCAGCCCAGTCACCCTGCAGGTCTGAGGGGAGCCAGGAATATCCTCCGAGCTGCCTAGTTCACAGGCGTGATTTTCCCCCCACTCCCAAAAGAAGGTCATCTTGATGAAACAAGGGTGGGAGAGAGGCAGTCAGTTGAACTGTCCTGTTTGCTGTGATGGGAAATCTCAAGGGAAATTTACCCGGAATCATGCTCAGGCTTAACTGACCCCTAGCTAAGATCCATCTGACATGGCTCTTGGGAGCAGTCGGTCAATGGAACCATCTGGAGTCTTCTGATTTGAGTTTCGGAGGAGAGAGTGAGCGAGCACTTGTAACTTAGGATAGCAGCCTGCTGGAGATGGGCCCTGGCCAGATGGCCGTCTTGCCACGGGAACCCTGGAGTGGGTGCACTGGCGGCTGAGTCGGCCAGGCCCTCTGGGGGGTGTGTGCAGGAAGAAGGGCCTGTAGTTGTCCCCTCAGCCTGTTTCCCCAAACCCCACGTCAACAATTCCCCCAGGTGCAGAGAGCGATGCACATCTACTCGACACCCTGTCCCGCCTCGAGGCTGGGAACACGCCTCTTCTGACCCTGGAATAAAGCCAGGCAGCCTAGTGATCTAGCCAGGCTGAAACAACACCTGAGTACCAGATGAGAGTAGAAATCTCAGAGTCCCACTCCTTGGGAGGACTTTTACCGGATGGCAAGAGGGTCCAGCGCTTCCGGCTAGAATGATGTGAGACGTTGGGGAGGGTAACCCTTTCCACCTGCCTATGCCTGCCGGCCTGTGGATAGAGCTACATTCTGCCGAGATGGGGAATTCAGCCTCCCCTTTTCCTGCCAACTGGTAGCCTCCGTGTGGACATGCCGCGTCAGTTTATTGGGGCGTTGGCATCCTTGTCGAAGGCGGATGTTGGTGGGTACCTGGGTAAATAAGTATAAATAGTTTTCTTTCTGATATGTGACCGGATTATTTTCCAGTTGATTTCAAGCCTTGGCCCCAAGTGGCCCACAGATCAAAAAAAGATAAGGGTCAGTTACAAGGTTGAGCTCATTCTCCGTTGCCATGGCAACTGACCTCAGGCAACCCTCAGAGGACTACACCCAGCTCCCCAGGTGATATTTTTACTGTCCACGCCATCAATCCCAAGCCTTTCAAAACTCAGACTGCTTAATTGTCAGGGCTCTGTTTTGAAGAGGCCCCAGATCCCCCGTGGGGCCCCAGTTCGGGCTGCCAGAGCTCATTTATAAGCCTTTCTGAAGCACGGGGGACCATGAGATGGGTCCCTCCTGGCCAGAGAGGCCTGGGAAGGTGCTTCTGAGGGGAGGAGGGAGGGCACAGCCCATCCTCCAGGATCAATTAAGAAAATGGGGGCCCAAAATGGGGGCAGCGGTGGTGGGGCGTGCCTTCAAGCAATGGCTGGGTGTTCTTGAGTGATGGGAGGCACTGGGCAGCCCCGAGCACCCTGGCACTGGGGGTCTGGGGCCGTGGGATGCTGAGGTGGCCTGGGGGAGTGTTAGCTGCCCACTGCAGAGTCTCCCCTCCAAAGACACCCTCACCATTTTCATCCCGGTCATGATAACAGGAAAGTGTTTCCCATTGTCGAGGATTTCTCAGCCTTCTGTAAAGTGTGGACCAAAAGCAGCTGTGGAAAAGTTTACTCCTTTTTAGACATTCAAAACATACAATCCTGGTGAAGGCAGTGTGATACCTATGAACCGACAGCTTCATGACAACAGGGTTCTAGTGAGATCAGCATCCCCAGAAGCCCTTTTATAGAGCTCAGTGCTCCTTAAACTTGAATGCACACCCAGATCATTGGGGCACTTTTAAAATGCAGATTCTCATTCTGTGGGTCTGGGTGGGACCTGAGGTTCTGCATTTCTGACCAGCTCCCAGGTGATGCCAGAGACCACACCTTGCCCAGCATGGATGTAGATCCTGGAGGGCAGCCTGGGTCTACTGGGTTGGGGATCCCAAGATCAGCCCTTGCCCCCGCTTCCAGGCTCCCTGATTTCTGCCTGGCCTCTGGTGAAGGAGCCCGCCTCAGACCCTGTTTCCTCCTTTGCCCCTCGTCAACCCCAGCCCAAATGTCATCCCTCCCCTTTCCTCTTGGCTTGCCTGGGTTCATTTCCTGTGGTATTTAATGACAGATCAATAGATAAACAGCCTGATCTGGCTGCCCAGGTATTATTATCTGCCTGCCCTCTTCTCTTCTGCCCAGAGGTCTTTGTTCTTTATAGAGAACAAAGGATGGAGGTCCCCATCGGCCCTTGTTTCTATTACCTGTCTGTTTGCGGTTGGTTATTTACTGGCGTGGCGTCAGAGAGGTCCTCTCCCAGGGTCCTCCTCTTGCCTTCTCATTTGCCTGGGTGAATGCTGGGCCCTTTGCCCCTCTTCTTCCTTATCGCCATGTGCCCTGCGTGTGACTGAGCCTGGGCTCCTGGACCTCAGGGGCCTTTACTTGACCTGATCCTTGGGGTGGGCCGTGGGCTCAGCCCCTGGTAATCTGGAATTGAAGTCTGGTGAAGTTCGTTACCGGAGATGGTGACAGAGGATTTCAGCTCGGCCAGGCAGCCTGTGCACCCCTCTTCAGCTCCCTCCATTTGCAGAGATGCTGTTGCAGGGACAACGCTGCAGCCTGGGGCTGGCCCAGGCTGTGTCACTGTGGGCACTGCCACCTCCCCTCACCTGGGAAAAGTCCCCAGCGCTCCTGCCACCTGTAGCTGGCTCTGGTGCCGGGAGGGGGGCCCACCTGGCTCAGACATGGAAACGTGGAGGGTGGGTCTGACTGTCCTCCTTCTTGCCAGAGGTTTTTGGGTGATTGAGGAGCAGAGGGTGGCTTGCTAGGTCCCAGGTCTCAAGTCCTGTGGCCTTTCTGGTATTTTCTAAAGCCAGAGAGGGCTGCTTGTGGTGACCAGCATGCACCCCACCCCTGCCTCACTCTGCCACCTCCCTGGTAGGGGCTCTGCCCTCTAAGCTTCTTTTCCTCTTCTGTCAGTTGAGGGAGCCCCTCGGTGCCTGCACTCCTGGACCAGGCCATCTTGTGAGGATGCAAATAGCAAGTTCCTGAAGGCAAGAACAGCTTTTATAAGCCCTCAGTCCTGAGAGTTTCGGGGGGACCACTGGTGTCTGGTAACTGGCATTTACCAGTATCCCCTCCCCATGTTCCAAGCATTGTACTAAGCGCTTTACACAAATCATTCGTTCCCTATTTACTGAGCACCTACTATGTGCCAGGCCCTGTTCCAGGCACTGGTGACATGGCAATGAGCAAAATAGCCCTCATGGAGCTTATATTTTTCTTTCTGTGTGTGTGTGTTTTGTGTGTACGTGTGAAAAAGAGAGTCAGTGAGTTAAAATAAACAATCATCTCTGTACTATGCCAGATGTCAGTGAGCATTCTCAAGGAAATTCAAGGTGGGTAATGCTCTAGAAAGGATGGGGTGTGTGTGCTGTCTTTGCCGGGGGGTGTCTGGGTAGGCCTCTTGGTGGTGGCATCATCCGAGCAGACACCTGGATGAAGTGAGGGGAGGGGGATGAAGAGGTGGTCTGGAGGAAGGGTGTCTCAGTGAGGGCAGTCGTCCTGTGGCAGAAGAAGCCTGCTTGGCCACCTTACAAAACCCTGTGATGATGCTTCCCATTTTCTAGCAGAAGCAGCTAAAGCTCAGAGAGGTTAACGAACTTATCCAAGTACACACAGCGAGTGGGTGATGCAATGGGATTCAAACCCAAGTGTTTCTGGTTCTAACTTTTGTGTCCTTAATTGCTGCTTCCTGAATGGAGGTAGCTAATCATGTCCCCTATCTCCACAGGTGGCCGTCACTGGTTCTCTCCTAGAGGGGTATACGCATGAACGATACCGCTCTTGGGGGCAGCTTTTCCCAGTGGGGTCTCTGCTTAGAGAAGGGCCAGGCAGGGCCCACGGCTATGGTGGGAGCGGGTCATGCTCAGTGCATTAGAGTCCAAGAACAATGCCCTGTCCCCTCCCCACTGCAGCCTGCTGCCCCTCCCTCCCAGGCAGCAAATTATGGCCTCCGAGTGTGTGCCCAGGCCTGCCTTTGACATCAGTGGGGCCCACCTGAGCTTCACCTTCAGGATTCTGATAATCAGCTTTCTCTCCTCCTGGCTTCCCCCAAGACCTGTATGGAAATAAGTATGTGTCTGCCAGGGATCAAATGCTTTTGGAGACAAAAGTCGGTACCGAGGACATTACAGGGAGCTATCATCTCGGCACGATGCTCTTCCACAAAGCCCTCTGCTTCTCTTTTGGGCTGACACAGTTTCAGCCTGAAAGGTTCCAGCAGGCTGACTTGGTTTTAAGCAAAAGCACATCCTATTATTTTTTTGAGAAATGAAGTGTAAAATTAACACTTATTATTCCTGAGCAGAGGAAAAAAATAAAAGAGAGAGAGAGACTTTGGGATTTTCATGCTTGTCGGGTTGTTTGTTTGGCAGTTTGGGTTTTTATTTATTTTTATTTTTAAAAAATCATAATAAATCAATAGATTCCCCGTGCCAGCCCTGACTTATGGGGACTGGGAGGCATGATGTGGCACAGCAAGCAGGTGAAATCTGCATTTCACTTTACAGATGAGCGGGGCTGCATAATTCACTTGAGTTGCGTGGGTCTCTCTTATGGATGCCTGTCATGTGCTATAAAGAAAAAAAAAAAAAGAACAGAAAGAAGAGGAAGCGATTGTGCGTCTTCACTCACAAAATCCTCCAGCCCCACGCCGGGGCGGAGGGGCCTGTGGACTCCCAGACAGCTTTGTCATTCTGCTCCAAGGTGTCGCCGAGCCTGTGTGATCTTATATAATTCAGGAAAGTTACTCTCCGAGGGTGCTGCTGTCTTCAGACCCTGCAACTTGGGATGGAATGAGAGGTTGTCAGCGCCGGTGGGGTGAGAGTGATGGTGACAGTGAGTTCTCTCTATAGCCACGGGCTGGCTGGTACTGGGTCACGGGCACGCAAAGGAGTGTTTGCACACTAACTAGGGCAGCCCCTGCCACCCCTCCCCACTGTTTTCTTGGATGGTTTTATAGGCGGAGGTGTACATAATGGGCCCCCCAGGGAGCCCCTCTAGCCCCCACCGGTGGGGAGAGGGCCTCTTCGAGGGCCTCTTCGTCCTTCAGGAAGAAGATTTGCAAATCAGAAGGTCTGCCTTCAAGTGGGAGAGGTTCCCAGGTCTATGGGAAGCCCTCAGGCTTTATTATTTTTCACCCACTTTTACTTTTTTGCTTGTTTTATTTTCCCTCTCCTGTCTCCCAGGTTTGACTCTTAAACACGTTAGGTGGGGAGTGAGGAAAGGGACCAGCTCCCGTAGTTGTCTGTTGGGCTCTTGATCTAATTATCCCGGAACCTCACGTGGGCACCAGTTTGGGGCTGTGATTTGCTGAAATGGCAGCTGTTTAGGCCCCGGAACTGGCTTGCAGCTCTAGTCTGCCTGACTGTGCACATATTTATGAACATGGGTGCAGGGTGTAGCTGCGTCTATGAATCGGGGGGACCGGCTGATGAATTGCTCAGCGCTGGGAGGGCGGAAAGTGACTGTCACACATGATTTCTCTGATTTATAAGTTGCAGGAGCCTTCTTTGTCCTCTCCGTGTTTGTGTATCAGATGGGCATGTCTCCATTCACAGCCAAGTGGATAAAGGCCCTCACTCGGCAGAGAGCAGTAAATCCTCCTTTGCCATCTCAGCCCAGGGAACCCGCTCTGGCTGGGCAGAGGGAGAGAGACCGGCCAGGGCATCTCTTCTCCATGAGTATTTCCTGAGCCCCTCCTGTGGGCCCAGGTGGAGCCTCATGCTTTGGGGACCAGAGGAGAAGACATTATCTGTGCCTATAGCCTAGTTGCCAGGATCAGGAAGACTCATAGGATATGGTTAGATGAATCCAGGGTCACTGTGCCCAGCCAGGGACAGCCGTGCAAGCTGGCATAGTCGGGGAGGCTGCCTGGAGGTGGTGTGCAGGTGGGATGCGTAAGGATAGGGAGGGCTTTGTATCTTGTTCAGAGTACCACCCCCAGCTGGTTGTGTTACCTCAGCAAGCGGTCTAATTCTCTGAACCCATTTTTTCTCTCCTAGAAATGTGGTTTTTCCCAGCAAGCAGGGTTAATTCTGAGAGTCAATTTGTTATAAACTTAAACTTCAGTTAACTATAATAGAAACCTCTGTACAGTCATCATTTTCACATACCCTCTGCCTCATTAATGTGCAGGAGATGTCCACATCCTAACAGGGAGGGCATAGGTAAGGGTGGTATCTCTCTCATTCATTCATTCATTCATTCACTCATTCCTTACTCTGTGCCAGGCTCTGCGAAGCACTGTTTGTGCGGGGGAGGGGGTGAGCAGGGGGTGTGTTGGGGGGTGTCTTCTGAGGCAGTCCCCCCACACTGGAGGCCATCTCTAATTATGATGAGAGCCTCCCCGAGGGAAGTGGAGGACGTGCATTGGGGCCTGTGAGGCGAGCGTGCTGAGCCTGCCCTGTGTCCCAAAACTTGTCAATGAATTCCTTTTCCGCCAGTATAAATGGAAGATCAGCTTGAATCTCTGTTGGGTGCATGTGGCCTAGTTGCCGGGGCTCCAGGGGCGTGACAAACACCCAGAAGATTCCAGCCAGTGGGCTATGTGGGGCAGGCCCACCTGCACACGCACGTGTGTGTTTGCGCCTCTGCAGTGGGGTGCCGGGGGGCGGGTGGGGGAAGGCTGGGCCAGGGGGATGCCTGCTGTCCCTGCCAGCCCCTGCCAGGGCCTGGGGACCCAGGGACTCGCCAGGAGCCTCAGCCCATCTGTGTTCGTGTTTTGCCACTGGCAGAGCCCCTCTGCTACCTAATTCTTGCCTTTGAGGGCTAATCGGAGCACCTGGCGCCTTTGGTGAGGCTGGTTCCCTGGGGGAGCCCGAAGGGGAGCCTGTGTCCTTGGCTGTCCCAGATAATACTCTCCCCGATACTGGCACGCTTGGCAACAAACACCTATTGAGTGCTTGTTGTGTGCCAGGGGCTGGTCAAAACCCCTTTTCATGTATTAAAGGAGTATTAACTCATTTAATTCTCACATCAACTATAAGAGGAAGGCTATTTGATGGGGGGGATTGGCTTTTTTTAATATTTATTTTATTTATTTTTCTGGCTGTGTCAGGTCTTGGTTGTGACATGTGGGATCTTCACTGAGGCGTGCGGGATCTTTTGTTGCAGCATGTGGGCTCTCTAGTTGAGGCGCGCGGGCTCAGTAGTTGCCCTGTGGCATGTGGGATCTTAGTTCCCCGACCAGGGATCCAACCCACATCCCCTTCGTTGGAAGGCAGATTCTTTACCACTGGACCACCAGGGAAGTCCCAGGATTGACGTTGTTTTAAAGCCTGTTTTTCAAAGGCTTTTTAAAAAGCAGTTTTAGGTTTACAATAAAATTGAGAGGAAGATACAGACTTTCCTTCTATCCCCTGCCCCACACGTGCATAGCCTCCCGCATTTTCAACATTACTCACCATGATGGTACATTTTTTTTGCAAAGATGAACCTAAAGTGAAACATCATAGTCGCCTAAAGTCCATAGTTTTCCTTGGGGCTCACTCTTGGTGTACATTCTGTGGGTTTGGACACATGTATAATGATATATACCTATTAGCATAATATCATACATAGTGGTATCATATCCTAAAATTCCTCTGTGCTCTGCCTATTCATTCCCCACCCAGCCCCAGTAACCACTGAGCTTTTTATTGTCTGCATAGTTCTTCCAGAATAGTTGGAATCATACAATATGTAGTGTTTTTCAGATTGGCTTCTTTCACTTAGTAATATGCATTTAATGTCTTTTTTTTAGCACTGAATAATATTCCATTGTCTGGATGTATCACAGTTTATGTGTCCACTCCTCTACTGAAGGATATCTTGGTTGCTTCCAAGGTTTGGCAATTTTAAATAAAGCTACTATAAACATCCGTGCACAAGTTTTTGTGTGGACATAAGTTCTCAACTCCTTTTGGTAAATACCAAGGAGTGAGATTGCTGGATCATATGGTAAGAGTATGTTTAGTTTTATAAGAAGCTGCCAAACAGCCTTGCAAAGTGGCTGTGCTGTTTTGCATTCTCACCAGCAGTGAATGGGAGTTCTGTTACTCCACATCCTCGCCAGAATTTGGTATCGTCTGTGTTCTGGATTTTGGCCATTCTCGTAGGTGTGTAGTGTTAAGGAAGCTATTATTGAGTATTTTAGAAAAGAGGAAACTGAGGCACAGAGAGGTTACATAACTTGCCCAAGATCATGCAGTAAGTAGCAGAGTCAGGTTCCAACCCTGGATGATGTGACCCTCAAGCTGGGGCGATTCTCCGTCACCACTACTGACCAGTGGGCCGCACTGGTCACTGGTATGGCCCCTTTCATTCTCTCACAGCCCTGTGAGGCAGGGACTCAGGTGGCCCTCATTTACTAAAAGTGAACTGTTGCCCAGGCCACATGGCTTGAAGAAGAAGCCAGGATTTGGACTCTGCCCTGCTGGTCCTGGGTCGGGGCGCCAGACCTCAGCTCTGCTGGTGGGAAGCTGGCGCTCAGGGCACCCTCTCTTCCCTGGGCACCTTTGAGTGAAGGTTTGGAGTCATAGCAGCTCCCAGGTGGGGAGATGGAGCTGTGTTCTGATCTGGAAGCAGCAAAGGGTGTCTGCCCACTGTCCGTGAGCACTGGGTAGACCGTCTGTTTAAAAATTTTTAAAAGAGCACTTCATGGTTTTTTGCAATATCTTCCAGGGGCTGCCCATCCCTCTTACAGTAAAATCCCCAAGCCCTCTAGTGGCCGGCAAGGCCCTTTGCGAAGTGCATCCCTGGGTCCCCACTGTCCCGTGCTGTCTCTGGCCCCCCAGCCGTCAGGCACTGCCCCCTTGCTACCATCCAGATGGCCCCGCGTGGGCCCACCTCAGGGCCTTGCCCTCGACTCTCCCCTCCAGAGCTCCCTGTGTTCCCTCGTCACCTCCTGACGCTGAGTTGTGTGTTGACTGTTTTTATTATCTGTTTCCCCACCACTAGAATGGGGGCAAGTGCTTTATCTGCTTAGCTCCCCACAGAATCCCCGCCTGGCACACAGTACATGCTCGATAAATGGTCTATTGGATTTTTTAAAATTTTGGTTGGACTCTCTTCCCCATGCGGACCCCATCCTGGGCCCCTCTCCTCTATGATACAGTCTAGGATTCAAGCTACTTGCCTTGTTGCTAGACCAGCAGGAGAAATCACAGCAAATGACACATTCAAGAGCCAGATATTTGGGGCTGGTGCCCCCTGGGGTCTGTTAGCCTTCCGGGAGCTGGACCATCTGGAGCTGGGATGGGTCTGGGCCTCCACAGCCCCTCCCCAGCCCTGGTTCTGGGGGTCAGGGAGGGCCGGCCTGGGGTGTACTGGGGGCATGTGGGCTCCTGCAGGAGGACATGGTGTGCAGGGTTGCTGACTGGCCGTGGTTCTCCTTGCAGAGGAAGGCATCAACCACGAGTGTAAGCTGTGCAACCAGATGTTCGACTCCCCGGCCAAGCTCCTCTGTCACCTCATCGAGCACAGCTTCGAGGGCATGGGCGGCACCTTCAAATGTCCCGTGTGCTTCACAGGTAAGTGTGCCTGGCGGGGAGCACGTGGGGAGAGGGAAGGGACCCAGGGGCCCAGCCCTTCAATCCCTGGCCCTCAGCATCTGGCCCAACGTGGCCCCGGAGCTCACGGGGAAGCCCCGAGGGATCCGCAGCCCTATTGCCCCGCCTGCCTCCACATAGAGCTGACCCCGGCCCTCCCTGTCTACGGTCTCTGCTCTCTCCTCTTCGGCAGCGTGGGTTCCTAGCCCTCCTCCCACCCCTGCACTCAACTGCTGCCACGCTTTTTCCCACCCAGCCTTGCCCCTCCTTGCAGTTGGCCCTTCACGGGCCCCAGGCTTGTCTCTGAGCTCTGTCCAGCACCAGTGGGGTTCCCCCTTCGCACACCTCCTGTCTCCCCCTCCTCCCTGGCCTGTCCCAGACCCTGCTTCATCCGTGCTCCAGGCTGGAGGGGTCAAGGGCAGCTCTGTTGGCCAAGTCCCCAGCCCCCAGACTGGCTGCCGGCCCAGGCTAGTGGCTGTCCCGGCCTGAGGCGAGTCTCAGGGGCTCTGCCGGCCCCCCTCCTGCTGCCCAGATGGCAGCCGGTGTGCGTGGGGGAGGCTGGCCTTCCCCTGCCTCTCCCTGACATCTGTCGTCTGCCACGGCGGGAAGCCCACCCTGGGGAGGGCGCCTGGCAGGAGGGGATCTCTGAAGTGCTCACCTCCCAGACACACAGCTGCTTCAGGGCCACCTCCTGTGTGCGCCCAGGGTCCGGACCACATCGAGGATACAGCCACCGGGAAGCCGGGGCTGTGACCTGCTCTGTGACAGGCCCGAGGAAGGGGCTCCGCAGCAGGGAGAGTCCCCGCACGCTCACACCCCTCTGGGGTTCCCAAGAGTCTTGGCACACACTGGTACCTCTTCCCTCTCAATCCCTCCATCTCAGGAGCCCCCACCCATCTGTTACCATCCCACTGTGTGAGCTGGGTCGGGGGCTGGCACCAAGGGGCCTCAGTTGCCAGGTCTGCCCATCCAGGACACGGGGGCCCCTGTGTGGGGATCCGAGGATGCTGACCACCTCAGCAAGATGAGTGATTCCTGTTAATTGAGTACCTTCCTGTACTAGACACTGTGCTGAGCTTATTTAATTCAAATCTCAGCTCTGCCACCTGCAGAGTGAGACCTAGGACAAGTCACAACATTCCCAGTGCCTCAGTTTTCTCTTCTATAAAATGGGGATAACAGCAGTGCCTGCCTTACAGGCCTGTGTGTATTCAAGGAGCCCACATTTGGAAGGTATCTGACAAGCGGCGATGATGAAGACGATGACATTCATTGGGCTAATTATGTGCCAGGCCATCTTTTAAGCGTTTTGCAAGTGTTAACCCATTTGATCCTCCCAGCCACCCAGTGAACTACATACTTTAATGATCCTCATTTTTCAGGAAATGAAGCCCAGAGAGGTTAAGTGACTTGTCCAGTGTTGCACAGCCTGTAAGTGGCAGGGTTCAGCTTCACTGGCTTGAGCCCTCTCTAGCGTGTGCCAACAGTGTTTCCAGTAGCCCATTGTTTGGCCGCTGTGTCCATGCCTGGGTGATCCCTACTTGGGAGTGGGGTGGAGCAGCTGCTCTGGTTGGCCGGGCCCGTGTCCCCAGTGTCTGGCCCCCTGATGGCCATGTCCATGTCCATGTCCAGTTTTCGTCCAGGCCAACAAGTTGCAGCAGCACATCTTTGCTGTGCACGGGCAGGAGGACAAGATCTACGACTGCTCGCAGTGCCCACAGAAGTTCTTCTTCCAGACCGAGCTGCAGGTGAGTGCCCTTGTCCGCTGCACACACCCCTCCTGGGGCTCTTTGGGGCTCCCATTGGCACTGAGGGTCTTGGGGTGAATCCCTGATGGTGGGATCTTGTACTCAGCACCACGCCAACCGCGAAAGCAACAGGCCCTGGACTTGTGCTTGTGGGTCTGGAGCCAGTGGCTGCCCTCCTGGCTGGCTGGTATGGGGTATGGCCTCCTGGCCTCGCTGGTCCAGCGTTCTCAGGAGAGCTGGACCATAGCAGCTGAGCCTGGAGCCAGAGTCGGAAGGCTTAACATTTGTGCTGTTTCCGTTGCAAGTCCCTTCCCCTCTCAGGGATTTCATTTCCCCACTGGGATTACATGATGATGTTCCACTGAACTTTGGATCTATGGCTGGTGGCCTGTGTGGCTTGCATGGCTGAGTCCTGGGGCCGTGTGTGGCCGGAAGCTGGATCTGGGATCTTGGAACCTCCAACATGCCCAGGAAGGCTAGAAAAGTGAGAGCAATGGATACCGGTTGGGCCCCAACTCAGAGGAAGGGATACTTGCCAGTGGTCCTGAGGCTGATGTGGCCCTCAGATGGGGCACCACAGCCCTACAGCTTCCTCAGCCCCCCATCCAGGGCCTGCAGTAGCTGAGAGGGCCCTTGGGAAAGGAAGCGGCTGTGGTGGGCTTCCCAGGGCTCCTGTAGCCCACTCCCCTTGGCATCCCACAGGCCCCTTCCCACCTGTTATTGGTTTTTGAGGACCCAGATCTGTGTCCAGGTGAAACCACCTTCTCACGCACTGGTTTTTGCAAGAAACTCCTTTAACACTGGAGAGGTGACATGCTGTCACAGAAATACCACACACACACACACATACACAATCACACACACACTGCACACACAAAGGAAAGTCCCACACACACAGTCCCTATGCATACACACAGAGACATCATTTTCAGACTAACACCATACACACACAGCACAACACCACACCCCAAAAGAAGCGACACTCAGGCATCCACAGAAGTACCACACGTACACACAGACACGCCGGAATATCACATATTGAGAATAACACTGTTTTCAGCTGGGATGCGAGTTAGGTTCTGCTGCAGGAACAAACATCCTCTAGCCCTGCCTTCAAGTAACAAGGACTTATTTGTTGCTTGTGTTATGTATCAGGTGGCTGGGGAGGAACTCTGCTCACGATAGTCAGTGACCAGGGCTGATGGCGGGTTCGTCTCCTCTCGTGTTTGCATGGTCACCGAAGCAGGGAGGGGACGAGGTGGCGATCGCAGACCGCTCTCAAAGCTTCACTGGGAAGTGACCCACATCTCGCTCCCACATTGTCTTGGCCAGAGCCCTTCAGGTGGCCATGCCCAATGTCAAAGGGGCGAGGGAGGGAATCCCCCAATGCCTGGAAGGAGAGGAGAGCTGGTGTTTCTCACAGCCCCACCCCCAAGGACTAGCACACACTATGGCCCACCGGGTGTGTCTGCTCACCCCGTACACCTTGCCTGCACCCCCATGCAGGTGCTGATCGTGCATTCAGCTGCGTGCTTCAAGGCTGCAGCCACAGCAGAGTCATAATGTCGCTGGAGGGCAGCAGTGGTGGCCCTCTTCTGGGACTGAAGGGGTGTAGCCATGCCTGTTGCAGGGTAGCCCGCTTCACTGCACTATAGCCCGTGCACTCAGCCAGGCCTGGACCCATCCTGTCTGCACGGCTGCTGACAGCCATCACCCAGAGGACGTGAAAACAGGCCCACAGAGGGCACAGGAGGGATTCACCATCCGACAGTCAGGGTCCTGTTCCCATGGGCTGGTCCCGGGCCTGGGCCAGGCAGACAGAGCGGACAGGCCTGGCCTCTGACCTTGAACTGCACCAGGTAGATGGCTGGAAAGCCCATTTCTTTTCACTCTTCGGGCAGCCCCTCTGAGTTCCTGTAAGTCCTGTACCCCTCACACAACGTTCATTCCATCTCATTGTGGGACAGAATTATGGACCCAGGCCCAGAGAGGGGGTTCTGCTATGAAATGACCACCAGCAAGGTAGTGACCGCACCCAGGGCCCACTGCTGTCTCCCCATCGATCCACAAACTGAGTGTGTACCTCTGTGCTGAGGCCTGTGAGGGAACAGCTAACTGCCCTCTCATTTGACCGAGGGGACTGGTGCCAGCCCTGATTGGCGTCTGTCCAGGAAGCCTTGCTCGTGCACGGGCTATGCACCCTTCACCCTATCTCCACCTGCCTTACCAGCCTGGCCTAGCTACCAAAATGGGCTCCAAGTCCCCAGACAACTGAAGCTTTTTATAGCCCAATGTGGCAGGCCGCTTTTAAACACACTAGCTCATATAAACTATGATTCACTTAAACTTCGGGCTCGCTCAGCCCTCTGGTCCCCCCACATTGTCCTGGATGCCAAGAGAGGGATGACTGCTCTCCTTGTTGGCTTTGAGGTTTTTCCCAGAGAAACCTCCCAGTCCTGCCTTTTTCGAGCTTCATCGGCATCCCTGTGCCCGAGGCCTAGCTCGTGATGCACAGGTGTAGGTAGCTGTGGTTTCAAGCCAGATCTTGCTTTGGCTGCATCCACCTGGGGCTGCAGACGTCCCAGACACCAGAATGGTTTGTGTGAGCTGATGATTCCCTGGGTCACCCCATCAACCTTTAAGGCAGATCCTCAAATGCCAAGAACCTCACTAAATTACAGCCTTAACGAGTCACTATTTTCTGCAATTAATGATTTTAATTACAGACCATTTAAATATGCAAGTGTCGTAGCAATGCCAAATCTATGCAAATAATGGCTTTCGTTAAGTAACTTGAGGAAAAATTTTCTGGTTTTTTGAGAGAAGGGTTTTTCAGGCATTTAAAGTTTCATCGTCATTACGCTGAAGCTGGGGCTGGCAGACAAGTGGGTTATTTCCCTAGAGTGACATGTGGGGGCTTGGGGGGTGCAACAGGAGACAGGGCCTGGCCCTTGCTGGGGCCTTGAGTGGCTCTCCAGTCTGTATGTCATGTAGGTCCAGTGGGGAGACTCAGGGCAGCTAACGTTTGTAGGCACAAGTGACTCTGGGCTGAGAGGTCTTGAGAAGACGTGAAATTTAGGATTGTTCTCACTGTAGGAGCTGACTTCTGCTGTGGATATAGAGGTAATAGAGGTAGGATTGGGCTCTGGAAGGCTTGGTCTGTGTCAGAGTGATATGCCTGCCTCCAAAGGGAGTGTTCTCTTAAGATGCATTAATAGAAGTTGTCAGAAAGAGGGAGGTGCAAGTCCTGTTTGATTCTGAGTTCACCTGGCTCTGCCCAGAGACTGAGATTAATTTAAAGAACTTTGGACAAACCAGGGCACATTCATTGATTAGGTGCATGAGAGGGAACTCAAGTTGCTCTTTATTTGTTCAAAGCATGTAGATAGAGGGCCCATTATGTACAGACACTAGATCTAGGAACTGACAAGACAGTGGTGAGCGAGACAGAGAAACACCCATAGGGCCTACCGTCTGGAGGGATTGATAGACACTTTCCAATAGTGGTCAATGACATGAAGAAAATAAAACCAGGTAATAGGCTAGAGCATAATGGGAGTGAGGTTGGTTACAGCTTGGTGAGTGTGGTCAGGGAGGGCCTCTCTGAGGAGGTGGCATTTGAGCTGAGGTCTGGAAGGTGAGAGGGAGAGAGTGTGTGGAAGAGAGGCATGAGTGCAAAGGCCCTGTGGCCAGTGCAAGCCAGGTGTGTTGCTGGAACAACAGAAGGTGACAATTGGCTGAAGCACAGTGAGTGGGTGAGGGGTGTGAAGGGGGCAGGTGGGTGGAGGCAAAGTCATGGCAAGGTTCATAGGACAGCAAAGCTATTTGGATTTTGTCCTCATTGTGATGAGAAACCACGCATCACAATGGGAAGACATATTATCTGATTTACATCCTGAACCCAAATTGAGAGACACTGACTATTAAGAGAATGAAAAGTCCCAGGCTGGGAGAAGATATTTGCAAATCACATATTTGATAAAGGACTTGTATCCGGAACATATTTTTTTAAAACTCTCAAAACTTGATAATGAGAGGGGAAATCAACCAAAAAAAAAGGAGCAAAAAATTTCAACACTTCACCAAAGAAGACATATAGCTCTTCAACATCGTTAGTAATTAGGGAAGAGCAAATGGAAACCATGACGTAATGCCATCATACACCTAGTAGAATGACTAAAACAAAAACAAAAAACCGACGAGTGCCAGCCAGGGCGTGGAGGATCAGTTGGAACTCTCCTACATTGCTGGGGAATTGCAAAATGGTACAGCCATGTGGCAAAATAGCTTTTGAGTTTCTTACAACGTTAAACATACAGTTAACCTATGACATAGCAATCCTACTGCTGGGTGTTTATTCCAGAGAACTGAAAACACGCTTATCCAGAAACCTCTACATGAATGATGTAGAGCTTTATTTATAATGGCCCCAAACTGGAAACCCCCCCAATGGTCCCTTCCCTGGTAAATGAACAGACAGATGTATTTACATTCATACCATGGACTACTTACTACTTGGCAATAAAATGCAACTGCTCATACACACAACAACATGCGTGAATGGTAAATGGCAAGTGAAAGAAGCCAGACTCAAAAGGCTCCATACCGTGTGGTTCTATGTACATGATGTTCTGGAAAAAGGCAAAAATACTGGAATAGAAAACAGACCACTAATTGCCAGGGGCTGGGGGTAGGGAGAAGAAATAGGGACGCCTGAACAAGATTCGTCTAAACACACACACAAATGCACACATAAAGACATATACGCCCCACTCAGCCCAGGCAGGGTGCTAGGCTCCGGGCATGCAGCTTGGTTTCAAGGAGCTTTCAGCGGGCTAGTTCACCAGGAGAAGACTTGGCTGGATTGCGGGGGGAGCGTGGGGACAGTCGTCTTCAAGTGTTTGTTTTTTTAAAATTATTTATTTATTTTTGGCTGCATTGGGTCTTCGTTGCTGCGCACGGCTTTCTCTAGTTGCGACGAGCAGGGGCTGCTCTTAGTTGCGGTGCGCGGGCGTCTCATCGTGGTGGCTTCTCTTGTTGTGGAGCAGGGGGTCCAGGCGCGTGGGCTTCAGTAGTTGTGGCACGTGGACTCAGTAGTTGTGGCTCACGGGCTCTAGCGCGCAGGCTCAGTTGTTGCGGCGCATGGGCTTAGTTGCTCCGCGGCATGTGGGATCTTCCCGGAGGGAAGCCGTGTCCCACACGTGTTCGAACCTGTGTCCCCTGCATTGGCAGGAGGATTCTTAACTACTGAGCCACCAGGGAAGCCCTTCAAGTGTTTTAAGCTCTGCCGGGATGAGGGGGTGCTCAACGTGCTTCCAGTGTCCCCCAGACTTCCGGTAGTGGGCGGAGACTCGGGACGTGGATTTTCTTTTCTGACAGTCAGACTCAGGCATCACTCTCTGGGGTTAGCTCAAGCAAGATGGGAATTAACTTGTAGGGACACAGGCGTGGCTTTGGATGCCAAGAGCAGGAAGTGTCGAGTTTTCAGCTGTCCGGTTCCCAGGAACCAAGTGCTGTTTATCAAGGCAGGGACCTTCTGCCTCTGCCCCTTTCTGGCTCGTGTCGTGTTCTCTCTCTGCAGCCTGACTCTCTGGGCTCCTCTATACGTGGAGGAAGGTGGCCAGCACCGCCCCAGCTCCTGTCGTTTCTGCTGAGACAGACACACCTGGGTATTTCAACAGGTGTGTCTTTAGTGTGGGGATGTCATTACACAAGTAGCCGGCAGCAACACCCAGCTCACCCAGAAATGGTGACTGTGGGTAACAGTCGGTGTGCATGCAGGCAACAGATTCTAGGTCCCTGGAGTGGGAATCTGATGGTTGCACTCAGGTCAGCTGTCCAAACCTGCTGCAGTGAGCTGTGGCCCTAGGTGGGGCCACTCAATGCCAACCATCAGGGGAAGGGGAGCATGGGCTGGTAGACACCACAGATAGCCACTACGTGGGAAAACTGTCTACACGTGGAAGAAATGGAAGGTGGTGAAGTCCCTGTCAGTAGAGGTGTACAAACAGAGCCCTTGTCTGAAATGCTGCAGAGGGAGAGGCTGCGAGCACGGTCTTTGTGAGAACGGCTCTGCATTTGAAGCCTTGCTCCATCATTCATCAGCTGTGGGTCTCAGTTTCTTTATCTGTAAAATGGAGTATTAATAGTTCCTACCTCGTGGTTGTGTCGTAAAGCCCTTGACACAGTGGGTGGCACGTAGGAAGAGCTTGGCTATTACTGACACCTACCTGTTATTATTATCATTTACTATTATTATTATTAGCATTGTTGTTATCATTAGTAGTAATAGTAGTATATTACTGGCATTAGCCATTTTAAGATCAGAAGACTTTTTAGGGTCCCCTCCATTTGGGGTTTGCTGTGATTTCATGATTTCTGGCCTGAGTTGGAACAAAGGGAGATTCTAAATCCTTCCTTCTGTGGCACCCAGCCAAGTCTCAAGGCCATGGGCACCGGAGGCCCCCAATGGGGCATGGGAGGAGCTGGGTGCAGAGCAGTGAGGCAAGGGGGGAAGGGCACGGAGTGGGGGCCAGAGGCTGGGACTTCAAGTCCCCCTTTCTGCATGTTTCCGAGCGCCTTTGTCCCAGGCCTTTTCTCTGGACCCCGTTTTCCTTAGCTGTGCCCGGGCTCGGTGGAGGGAGGTATGCTGGTTTGGTTGGGGATGTGAGACAACCCTGTAAACCACAGACCCCGAAAATATCAGGGCTGTTGGCCTTGCATTTCCAGCCTCAGGCCTCAGCAGATGAAGGCCCGGGGCCCTGTGGGCCCCTTGCCAGGGGTTAGCTGACCTGAGGGGAGGGGCTGGCTCTGCCTGCCCAGCCCAGCTGTCTCTGAATCCCCGGCACACCTCTGTGCCCACAGACACTGGCAGGGATGGCATCGCCTTCTCTCCTTCCCAACAGCCTCACCGCATCCCATTCTTCATTATCGCCGAGGGAAGCCACGCGGGGGCACGCCGATTCCCAGCCATATGTGGCTGGCCTCTGACAGGCGGACAAGTTCCTCCTGAAACGGGACAAGAAGTAGTTATAACGGCCACCACCCTGGGTGGATCCCTAGTGTGAGCCAGGTCCTGTCTTAAGCATTTTGTGTGGATTGCCTCAACACAGTCCCGTGAAGTAGGCACTCTTATTCCCATTTACAGATACGGAAACTGAGACTCTCAGAGGTTAAGTGATTTGCTCAGGGTCACTTGCAAATGGCAGAGCCACATGCAAAGCCAAATTGTCTTCGCCACCAAGGCAAACAGAAACCCTCCAAAGTTTAAATGAATTGCCATTTATATGAGCTAATAGATTTAAATGAGACCTGCGGTGCTGAACTATAAAAAGCCTCTGTCAGGGGACCCGGAAATGATTTTAGTAGTTGGGCCAAGCAGGTAGCACAAATAGCGGTAACGGGATGCAAAAGAAACTCCTTGCAGGTGGACCCAGGCAGAAGCGCCCTGGGGACCGTTATGCGGAGCCAGGCCTGTAGCCGTGTTCGTAAGGCTGGAGCTTGAGGCCAGGAACCTGCAAATTTTCTTGCAAGGAACGAGGGGGTCAGTTCAGCTCAGGCCAGGCTTGGGGAGAGGAAGGATGGGGTCCAGTCGTGGAGACAGGAACCTCAGGAGACTTCACGCTTCCTGGCGCTGCCACCTTCCCACCTACGGCAGCTTTGCCGGGTGCTGTCACAGGAGGCTGAGCCAGAGAAAGGTCTCTTGATGGTGGAACGTCTGGCATCCTGCAGACCTCTGTGATGGGGCTGGGCTGGGCGCGGGGAGCAGCGGGCCTGCCCCGTGCCCTGGAATCTAGACTCCCTCATCGACAAAGCAAGGGGCCGCAGGAAGTGCATCCTGAGCCGGCCTGCAGCGGCAAAGCGGCCAGCCTGGCATTGAGCAGGCGCATTTAAAGGATTAGCTCACGCTGTTTGCTTGTGTGTGCCTAATCACGCCGCTTCCAGCTAAATGATTACAATTGATTAAAAGCAAAGCTAGGTATTCCAACTAGCAACCTGGAGCCCTTCCGATGGGGCAAGCTGGGCCCTGCCTGGAGGAATCCTGGTACCCAGCCAGGGGGAGGTGTCTGTGAGCCAGGGGCATGGTCTGAGCTCCGGGGGCACCCCTCCTTCTCAGCCCTTGTGAACATTTGCTTTGACCCTTTCCCTCATTCCATTTTCGTTTCACGAACATTTACTGAGTACCTATTATAGGTGCCATCGCGGGGCCCTGGGCTGCAGCTGTGAACCGGTACACAAGGTCCCTGTTCTCACAGAGCCGACTGTCTACGGGAGACACTGACAATAAGTCAGTAAATACGTGAACGAGGTCGTTTCAGACTGTGGAATTTTGAAGACAGTAGAACACTGCTTTGGGACAGAAAGTGAAGTGTGTCTGTGTGCATGTGTGCCGGGGCAAGGAGGAGGGGATGTTGGGGGTGAAAAATCAGATCAGGTGGTCAAGGAAGGCTGGCGTTTCAACTGAGTCCTGAAGGTTGAGAAAGAGGCACTGCAGGGAAGAGCCGGGGGAGCTTCCAGGAAAGGGAACAGCCAGTGCAAAGGCTCAGAGGCACAGACAGATTTGGGGAGTCCAAGGAACAGAGAAAAGGGCGGTCAGGCTGGAGAGGGGTGAGCACCTTCTTGCTTCATTCTTCTGGGTTGTTCTTGTCTTGGCTTCTGGGACGCATGTGGCCCTGCTGAGCCTTCTGCTTGAACACCCTTCCCTTCTTCTCGGTCTTCAGGCCCCAGCTCAAGTGGTCCCTCCTCTGAGAAGCCCTCCCTGATTCTCCCTCCTTGGGCTTCTCCAGCCCTGCATTTAACCCCCTGATCCCTTTGCCTATACAGACTACAACAACTATGTCTACACCTGACTTCCCATTCTAATGTGAGTTTTTGGAGGGTGAAGCCCCTTTCTGCTATCCATCCATCCATCCATCCATCCATCCACCATATGTTTTACCATATTTGTTTTTAGCTCCTAGGAAGTAGGAAACAAAGGGAAGAGAACACAAACAAGGAAAGGAGTAAAAGAAGGAGAGTTGCAACTGCAGATTCTAGGAACCCATTTTTTAAATTCCTGGTCCTTATAAGATGGGTAACCAAGGAGCCAGTTTCCTTGCCTCTTTGCGCTGCTGCTGTCAGAACCAGCCGGATAATTATAACTAATAATAATTAAAAATTGAAAGTGCTCTAGGCACATACTTAGCATTTGACTCTTTGGCTGAGCTTTCCGTGAGCAGCAGCGTCTTCCTCTTTCCTGCTTTAAAGACAGCCCAGTCTGTGCCATCCACCACTGCTGGGAGAGCAGGGCCTGGCTGGGCTTGGCCTGGGGGAGCGAGAGGGAGGTGCCCGCTGACACCCAGCAGCGGCTCCGGGCAGTGAGAGCCGATTGCCGGCATTGGAGTCCTCCCCAGATTGCCCCTCCTCCATTGTTTTCTACTGCAGACACTTGCACCTTTCTGGCCTCAGTTTCCTTGAGTGTACAGTGGGGTAGGACCTATTGCCTCAGGTTTTGTGAGGATGGACAGTTCATGGGTGGAAAAGCACTTGGTGAGCGCTTAGAATACAAAGCTTCCTGGAGGTAATTACTGTGCATTTCAGGGTGTGATCCCTTTGTGTGTCCTGCCTTCCCCACTAGGTCAGGAAACCAGAGCCCAGCACAGCCCGATTTCCGTTAATCGTGGCAACATGGTGTGGCGTGCCCGCACAGCCTGGCTGCAAATCCCAGCCCCACTACCGACCGAGTGGCTCTGTGACCTTGAGCAAGTCACTGACCCTCTCTGGGCCTCAGCAAATGGAGGGTAATGACAGCGCCTGAAAAGCCTTCAGCTCCGGGTCTGGTCAGAATCCAGGTGTGGTGAGCATCAGCCAGTGTTGTCGTCGCTGCTGTGACCCGTGGGCTTCGGTTCCCTCCTTCACGACTCATTCCTTCAGCCCGTCATGTGTGGACATGCTGAGTGCAGCCCACAAGATTTGCTGAGCACCTACTACGTGCCAGGTGTGTGCAGGTTCTGGGGACACACAAAGGCCTATGTCCCTCACGTGCTGCCTGGAGAGGAATAGGAAGCCAGTGAGGACAAACAGGCAGAGTACTGATTCCATGTTTGCGGCGTAATCTAGTGTAATGTATGCACTAAAGCATCGCATCCTAGCAATCATGCGGTGTGCTAAGTCTCACACAGCAGGACTGCCGTACCCAGCAGAACCTGCAGCCGGGCCCCATGTGACATCGCAGGAGGCCTGGGCTGTGACCCTTCCTCTCTTTGTCTCCAGGCTTGTCTGTCTGTGTCTCTTAGTTTATTTACCCTTGAGTGGGGCAAGGCCTTTCCTGCTCACAGTAAAACGTATCACCCTCAGCAGCAGCGTCCTGTCTTACCACTTGGGGCAGCCGAGCCTCCCAAGGGGCCGTGTGTGCAGGTTTAGGGTCTACGTCTGGAGAAGACTGAGGGCTGGGCAGTGACTCTGCTCCTTGTCCTTCTGAGGCCCAGGCACAGGCCTGAGCCGTCCACCCCACTGTAGTAAAAACGAGACAGCTTTTCCCGAGTGTTTGCTGGAGGCCCGATTCTATCTCTTCACATGCACAGTCTCTTGAGACCTCACAGTGACGATCTCCATGGCACGGATGGGTAAACTGAGGCTCTCCTGGGTCACACAGCTGCTGGAGTCGCAGGGCTGTGAACACACGCAGCCTGACACTAGTGTCTGTGTTCTCGGCCCCAAGGCTGGGGCAGTGCACTTGCAGTCGACTCTCGAGCCCTTAAGAGCCAAGGGCAGGCCTCTGGGTGCTGGGTGCTGTGTGCAGGCAGGCCTCACCTCCCAGGAGGGTAAGAGTTCCAGAAGGGGACTCGGAGATCGCCAGGCTCCTGGGGCACGTGGATGTCTTGCTCTGGGTGAGCTGCGGCTGCCGTGGTCACCACAGAGAGGAGCAAGGGAGGGGCGGGCCCTGGAGGAGCCCATACCCGGCTGTGCTCAGATGCCCTCACGAGCCCCGGGGCTCTGCCTGCTTGAGCGATGAAGTGTGTGGAGGCCCAGGTGGGGACTAGGGGGGCTCCTCCCAAGGCCCAGCTCCGGGCAGAGATGGCACTTGGAATCGGCCTCCGGCTGCCCGTCTGCCCATTGGAGCCTGTCATTCATGCCCTAGGGCGGGGGGCCAACGAACTTTAGTGGGGCACCATGCCATCATGACAGATGGGCATGGGGGCGCTGCCAGGAGCCTGAGGCCGGCGGCCATTGTGTGTGTTGTGAGTCCAGCCCCTCGCCGGCGCTGTCCCAGCCGGGACCAAATGCCTTCAGTTTCTTAGAACAATGATAATACTAAGAACATTGGGTGCCGTGTTGGTCCAAGGCTCCCAGAGGTTGGCACTGTACAAAGCCCTGCCCCCCTCATTGACTTAGACACAGAGGCAGCCCGACGTACAGGAAAGACACAGGGCCTTGGGGGCCAGAGGGTGTGAATCTCAGAGTTGCTTCTTCAAGGTCTCTGTGACCTTGGGACATGTGACCTTCCCCCTGAGACACATCGTCCTCACCCGGACAGCGGGCCGATGCTGCCTCTCCTGGAGGGTTAATGTGGGGATGCAACGTACTGTCTGTGAAACACGGAACACAGTGCCCGGGCCCCAGAGGGCCTAACGGAGGGGGTGGCTTTGGGGGTAGAATTGATGTGATGTCGCTGCCCCACTTTCACAGATGGGAGACTCAATATCACGTCACACAGCTAGCAAGTGGCAGAGCAGAGCCTGGGGGGCAAGGAAGGGTGGGGGAATAATAGTAACAGCAGCAACCCCAGGCACTAAGGGGGGCCCTTTGCATTGATGATTATCCTGTTTTATCCTCACGACAGTCATTTGAGGCCAATGTTGTTGTTCTCTCCATTTTGCAGAGGGGGAGACTGAGGCACACGAGGCAGTGGCAGAGATGAGATTTGAACTCAGGTAGCCTGGCTGTAGAGCCCGAGTGTTGAACTGCTGCCCTGATGCTGTGGGCAGGCTTTTTCCCATTGCAGAGCCCCAAGCGTGTTAAAAATGAGGTCTGCTTTGTCTCTCGATACCGTGGTCTGTCCGCTCAACTTGTTGGGGGTGGGCTGGCTTCCCCCTGCTAGGATGCCAGGGTCTGGGTGGCTGGAGGTGCTTGGCCCCCTCCAGCGCAGAGACCAGAACCGGGTGCTGTCGGCGGAAGCCTGGGCTGCACTCTTTGGTTGAACAGGAACAGTCACTAATGACATTTAGAAAGAAATTAATGATGAGAAATGCAAGTTGGCATTTCAGGAGCGCCAGTCAACAGCCCCACGTCAGCACTCACCGGAGAGGCAAGGGGCTGGGGCCGGGCGTGCAGGGAGGAGGAGGAGGTGGCAGGAATTAATTTTGCTGTGTCAATAATGAATGTGGCCCCACTCGCTCTGCTTCTGAAGTTTAGACAAAATCAAGCACGGACCGACTGGGGCTCATCCAGGGCTGCAGTGAGATTCACTGTGTGCTGTGATACGGGCAAGGGTGGGTAACAGGTTCAGTTTGGTGTTTCCTTTCAGTAACGTCAGGAAGCAGAGTGGGTGGGCAGGGGACAGCAAAAGGGGAGGGGGTAGCCTTAGGACCGAGCCGTTTGAGCTCAACCAGCTCTTACCAGCTGCATAACTTAGCAAGCTGCTTTGCCTTTCTCTCTCTCTTTTTTTTTTTTTGGCCACACCACTCGGCTTGCGGGATCTTATTTCCCCAACCAGGGTTTGAACCTGGGCCCTCAGCAGTAAAAACACAGAGTCCTAACCACTGGACCGCCAGGAAATTCCCTGCTTTGTCTTTCTGAGCCTCAGTTTCTTCATCAGTAAAATGGGACATCAGTAAAATCAGGACATGTGAAGAGAACATATGAAGACCAGGCAGCCCAGTTTTGGCACATGACAGGCGCACAGTATATGGTAGCTATTACCCTATTCCACGGACATATTTTAAGATGCACAGCTTTTCTCATTATAACGGCTCTCACATTGGAATACCTCACTTGTGTGTTATAGTTTAATGGGTCATTTTTGTGTTTGCTTGCTGTGATACATCAAATACGGAGCATCTTATATTCTCTGGGGTCTTAGAATAGATAAAAGACAGCATTGGTAGGAAGCATGGTGGAGGGTGAGGAGGAAGAAAGATGCTGAAATTGTCTGGGGCATTGATTGGGTTTCCCAGTGGGAGCATGCCAACCCCTTCCTTCCCTTCAGGTTCTCCAGAATGAAGAAGAGGGGTCCCGTCCAGCCTCCCCTCACATAGAAGGGAGAAGACACACACAGGGAAATGTCATTATCATAGGAACATTGAGCATTTTTACAGTGGAGGTTAAAAACTCCTAGCCCATGACCCTGGGGATTTTGGAACCTTTAAATGGTTGTCTATGTTTCAAAATGGAGATTTCCTATAATTATAGTGGCTACCATGAATATAGTGCTTATTACGTGCCAGACATTGTTCTTAGCACTTCTATACATTAAGACGTTCTATCCTCACAATGCCTCTGTTATTGAGGTAACTGAACTGAGGCACAGAGAGGTTAACTAACTCCCTGAGGCCACAGAGCTAGTCAGTCCTGGGCCTAGGCCACCAGCCCCAGATTCTGTCTCTTTACCACCACACTAAATGGCTAGATTTCTTGATTTTTCTACAAATAAGACCTGGCAGCCCCTGGACCACAGTCCCGCCTGGCAACAATCAGCTGCCCTCTTCAGACGCGGGGATGTGAGCTCTGGTTCAGCACCGCCCCCGACCTGGTCGGACTCACGCAGTTCATTACCCACCTGGGCTCTGAGTTTGCGGCCCTGTGGCAGCACTTCACAGTTCGTAAATATTATCTCGTTGGTGCCTCAACAACCGGGAACCACTAGAAGTGCGCTTTACTCCCACCATTTTGCAGACCTGAAAACTGAGGCTGGGAAAGGGCGATAAAGCTGGGAGGAGTGGGGCCCAGGATGGGAGTGGGGAGTGTATTCCACCCATTTGGGTTTGGGTGTTTGAACAGGCAGGCAAGTGGGGCTCCCTGCTCTCCAGCTCAGTGACTGGTCCCTCCCATGAAACCAGACGTGGATGCACAGGCCAACAGCTGCATCCCTATGGCACCGTCTCAGTCACCCCACCCTTCTTTCGAAGCTGCCACATCAAAAATGCGGGGTCATCCATGCTTTGGAGTTGACAGTGATGGCAAAGCCTTGTGATCTGTAGTAATTATGACAATATTAAACATCTGTGTACCATTTTACATATTGTAAACATTTTTACATATGTAACCTGATTTGAAGCTCATAACAAGGCTATGAGGTCAGTATTATTTGTAAATAGGTACTTAGAAAAGTGAAGTGACTTGCCTTGGGTCACATACATATATTAGGTGGCTAAGGCAGGATTTGAACTCCAAAGCCCCACTGTATTTCCACCAGTCCTTCTACCCTCCTTCCCACTTATTTATTTGTGCACTCTTCTTTCCCCTACCATTCACTCATCTGCCACCCATCCATTTATCCACACATTCATCGATTCATCCATCTTTCCATCCATTCATCTACTCATCCATCCATCATCCACCAACCATTTTTCCATCCATCTAGCTACACATCCATCCAGCCATCCATCAGTATTGAGTGTTAAGTGCTGGGAACTACACAGCTTTCATGACCCCTCCCTCTTAATTCCATGGCTTAACTGCCACCCATCCCTCCTCCCACCCTACAATTGCCTGTGCTCCCCCCCATCCCCCCAACACCTCTGATGAGTTGAGTGGGGCAGGATGGACTGGGGATCTAGATGATCCTTTGTTTGCCTCATGGAAACCATCGAGTTCTGGTGGTGGAAGCGAAGGCGCAGGGCAGACCCACTTGGTCAAGGTGCAGCAGGTGTGTGGGCAGCGATGATGGGTCTAGAGTTTGGTTGGAAGCTGAAGCTGAGTGTGGTTGGAAGCTGAGGGCAGACAAGTCATTGCAGGCTGGGCCACAGTGTTCTTTAGCCCCATCAGTGGGCCCAGCTCCCAAGGAGCCCTGCCTTTCTAGGTGGGTAGAGGTCACCCTTAGCCCTTTGCTTTGTACCGGGCTGGATGTCCTCTCCGAATGGACAAGGATATATGCCCAAGTGTTTTCATAAGAACCTTTGCGATCATTAAATATAATCGGTCTCAGCTGCAGTTTTGATCGCTGGTGCATGCACACAATTCATCACAGCAAATTAGGTCCATCTTCAGAACTTCTGCCCTGCAGCCTGGGGGTCTGTCAGCGAGGGGGCTGGGCCATGTGGGCTCTGGAAGCCATTCTGGGGGGGTGATGAGCCATGTTTTCTGAGGAGGACCACCCTCAGAATAATCTGCCAGAACAGTGCTCCCTCTGCAGGGGTTAATTTTCTAGAAATTTTGAGGATGCAGGAAAGTTTTCCTTTTAGCAAAAATTTGGAGGAAAGAAGAAAAGGATGTGATCGAAGTTTTAAAATATCATTTGTAAAACCTGAAAGCACTGGGTTAGTTGAGGGACCAGAACATATGTGTTCTGTATAATTAGTGACCGTGTGACCTAGATTTTCCAGGACAGTCCTGATTTCAAGTATTTTGTCCCAGCTATTGGCTATTTGTCCTGGTTTTTTGGCTTGTGAAATATGATGACTACATATGGAGCTGAGTTTTCTCATCAAATTTTAATGAATAAATATTTAAAGCTGTAAAGGCCTGGAAAGATTTCAGAAAAAATTAAAGGGAAAATTTCCACCCACTTTTTTTCCCAACATGGCAAAATACGTCTGTGGGTATACCTCATGCATGCTTCCCGTTCCCCCACTGAAGTAGCAGAGGAAACACTTCCATCCAGCAGGGTTTGAAAACTGTCAAGGCCCCCAGTCCTTTGGACTTGGCGGTAATTGCAGGGGAGGACTCTCCGCCGCGTGGCTCAGGCCCCTGTGCTCAGGGCATAAAGCCCCTGGTTCTAAAGGTCTCGAGAGGTCCTCTGTTCTTCTGTGGCCCCGGGAGCCGTGCCATTGATGATAGCCATAGACTCGGGCACCGCAGGGGAAGCCCTATGCATCACGGAGGTGGAAAAGGCCTTGCAGCCAATTCTGGCCAGTGATACGTCCCCTGGATGCTATAGCTCCCACCCGTCCAGCCGAGGCCTCTACACGCCTCATCTCGCTGCTACAGTCTGTGCAACTTCCAGCTTCCAACTTCCAACCCTAGAACATGAGACGTGGACTTCCCTGGTGGTCTAGTGGCTAAGACTCTGCACTTCCAGTGCAGGGGGCACGGGTTCGATCCCTGGTTGGGGAACTAAGATCCCAGATGCTGCATGGCCAAAAGAAAAAAAGAAAGATGTCTTCTGTAGAACAAGAGACATGAGGATTACAGCGCAGGATTGGCCCTGCATTCAGCTGTAGAATGAGACAGACATTTCATCCTCCCACCTGCCTGCTTACTCTGTAAGATCCCACCCAATTTTTAAAAAAATTGTGGGAAAGTACACATACATAAAGTTTACCATCTTAACCATTTTTTAAAAATTAATTAATTTATTTAATTTTGGCTGCATTGAGTCTTTGTTGCTGTGTGCGGGCTTTCTCTGGTTGCGGCGAGCAGGGGCTACGCTTCGTTGCGGTGCACGGGCTTCTCATTGTGGTGGCTTCTCTTGTTGCGGAGCATGGGCTCTAGGCGTGCGGACTTCAGTTGTTGTGGCTCACGGGCTCTAGAGCACAGGCTCAGTAGTTGTGGCACACGGGCTCAGTTGCTCCACAGCATGTGGGATCTTCCCGGACCAGGGCTCGAACCCATGTCCCCTGCATTGGCATGCGGATTCCTAACCACTGCGCCACCAGGGAAGTCCCTTAACCATTTTTTTTTTTTCCCTTAACTATTTTTAAGTAGACAGTTCATTGGCACTAAGTACCTTCACAGTGTTATGCAACCATCACCACCATCCACAGATCTTTTCCATCTTCCCAAACGGAAACTGTGTCCCCATGAGTCAGTGACTCCCCCTCCCTCCCGCAGCCCCTGGAAACCGCCATTCTCCTTCCTGTCTCTAGGAACCTCATAGAAGTGAGTCATATAGTCTTTGTCCTTCTGTGACCAGCTCGTTGCACTTAGCACAGTGTCTTCAAAGGATCCCTGGACTTCTAAGGGAAAAGTATAGCATGCCCTGGGCGGGGCCGGGGACATGGAGGAGAGGGGCAGCCCTGTTTCTTCTCCTCTCCCCGGCCCTGTCAGTGGAGGCTTTGCCTCACTACCATCGCTCATTGGCTGTCATTTCAGAAATACTGAGTTTTTAGCAAGCGCGGGCTCTGAGCTTACACGGGGCCCAGCAGAGAATGGAGAGGTGAGGTCCCTGCCTGCAGCTCATGGCCTAGTGAGGGGCAGGGAAACAGCCTGGTCACCGCAGGTTGAGGAAAGTGCTAGAAGGACACCTGTGCAGGTGAGGAGCTGCACCAAGACAGGGGCCCCTCATCATACGGGCAGGAAGGGCTTTCCCAGGGCACGGAAATCAGATGTGGAGGAGCCTGGGGAAAGTGGGGGGAGCCTCGGGGCAGTGGAGTGGCCACCGAGAGGGCTGAGTGAGGAAAGAGCTTGGCCTGGGTGGGGAGCTGAGAGAAGGTGGTAGAGGCTTCGGGGCCAGCAGTCGCCGGACCTTGTAGGGCTGTCAGGCCTGGCGTCCGGGGCCTGGATTTCTTCTGGGTGTGGTTGGGACCCACTGGAGGTTAAGCAGAGATCGCCCACTTCCCTGCTCCCTGGAAGAGAGAACCTGGGACATTCCTCTCATGGCACTTTGTTCTCTCAGTGTCCCATGGCCATGAAGAGGAAGCCCTGGCTGGAACCCGGGTCATCGGCAAGCGGGGGCTTGCAGGGGTGTCGCCCCAGTGGTGTGAGTGAGGGCAGGTTAACTGTACTGTGTGGGGAGATGAAAAGCCAAAAATAACAATAACCAATCCCTGAACCACTCTGCAGCATGTTGTCAGTGTAACGTGTGTGTGTGTGCACGCACGCCTGGGATTGTGGAGTGTCCACGATTGTGTGTGTGATTGTGGTTGTCTGTGAGACTGTGTGTAGGTGCCTGTGGACTATCCATGAGTGTGTGTGTACCTGCGTGCATTTCATTTTGGGGTACCTGTGAGTCTGCGTGTGTGTATGTGTTTGGAACCCAATGGGGGATTATGCAGAGATTTCCCACTTCCCTTGATGTGTGACTTCGGGGTGTCTGTGAGAGTGTGCGTTTGGGGGTGGGCGTAGGTGCAGAGGGAAGAGGAGCCCTGTCATACCACGCTGCATTCATAAGTGCCCCCAAGGGCAGTGCCCCACAATGCCTGGCTCTCTCCTTCTCCCCCGTGAGATACAGCGGGTGATGGGTGGGAGGATTCTCAAGTTCTTTGGAAGAAAGGGAGGTACGAGGGGATTATCATCAAGACTCTTGAACGAGGTGGTTATGGAAAACTGGTGCTGTTCTGAGTGGTTGAGGGAGGGGCTGCCTGCTCCCCCTCCCCAAGATGGCCATTTTGACGCTCCTGTGTGACCCTAGGGAAGGCGGGTTTCCCAGGTTTGCTAGCACCTGGCGCACCCAGAAACCCTTAGGCTGCATGGTGGGCCCCGCCCTCAAGGCAGCGGTACCCAGGACCTGGGGGACCATGCTGGCCTCAACAGAGCTTAATCTTCTAGGCTCCCTCCTCTTCTTCAGAACGTAACCCTGGAGGGTCCCACATCCCACTCCCTCAGGTGAGGACCCTAAATAATGACGGGCCACGTGCCATCTAATAGCACTGCCCACCCTCCCCCCACCCTGGGCATCAGCCAGTCAGTGTACTGGAAGATATCTCGAGCATCTTGAGGGCCTCTCAAAATACCAGCGGCCTCCAGCTGGCAGCCCGTGGGCCAGATTTGACCTACAGACATGTTTTCATTGGCTGCATCACGCTTCAAATATCAAATGTTTTATTTTTTAAAAAATCTCGATTTTCCAGTTTTCCCTACAGAACCAGAAGTGCTGGCAGCGCTGGGCCTGCATTCCCACAGGGCCATCATTACCTGGAGCCCACGAGGGCGGCCCCTTTCCTACGAGGCTGGGGTCCTTGGGATGACACCAGTCCCCACCGTGCCTTATTGCCTTGCACCTGGACTGGGTGGAGCTTGCTGGTCGAGTGGGCCCGACAGCAACCTGGCCCCTGAGCAGAGGCCTCTGTCCAGTCCGGGCCCAGCGGCACATGGTAGGGAAGCTCTGCCCACAGCAGCCGGGTCTCCCCGACATCAGCCGCTGTTTTTCAGTATATTACCCTGTGAGTGTGGTGCCCCAGCTGATAGGATGTTCCATGCGTGTGGGTGCCTGGTCTTCTCTGACCGTCACTAAGACCGGCAGATGTGTTCTGAGGTGGGAGGAGAGACCCCTCTCTTGGTCTTGGGAGCCCTGTCTTCCCGCACCATTTTTAATGGAGTTTCAGCACCTCTGCCTTGGTCTCTCCTCAGGCTCTGGTGGCCTGTACGCTTCGGTTCCTGCCCTGCTCCAGCAGGATGGAATCCTATCTTTCAGAGGTCTGACTCAGGCTCTTTGGGGGCAGGGGGCCATGTCTTAATTCGTATTTGAGATGAACCCCAGGGGCTGGTTCCAAGCAAGCGCTTGGCTAATGTGTTTAGAATGGACTTCCCAGTGACCCGTGACAGGCCAGTGCAGTGTCCCCACCCAGGAGGGGCCAGAATCCACAGCAGGGAACTAACTTGTGGTCGCCTGGCACACCACGGCCAAAACCCTTGATTCTCGGTCCTTTGTCCCAGGTTTGCTGGGCACCTTGTCCCTGAGGGGCTCCCACCTCCCTTTGGAGAACCAGCAACAGTGATGGCCAAATTAACTCGGGACTCGGCGTCAGGCTTGTTGCTGAGGAGGGGCACATCTCTAAGCAGCCCTGGAAAGATTTCACCCTCCTCTGCCCGTGACACAGCTGTAAGCCCTCGTTTTCCCTCACACAGCTGCTCCCTAAAGTCGAGTCGCTGGCCTGCGATTCACTGCTCACAAACAGACCGACTGAGCCCATTTGCATTCTGAAGCGCAGTTCCCCGGAGTCCGCGGGTCCTCTGGGCAGGTATTATTAGTTCCCTTGTTTTGTTGGGTGACTCTGAATGGGAGCCTGTTTACGGGCTGAGTCCTAATAGAAGGCTTCAGTTCCCTCCTAATAATCTATTCTCTGGTGGGTTTTATTTCCAAAGCACAGCTGTACAGAACCTGCCCCCTTGGGAATTTATTGGGCTTTTTTTTTTTTTTTTTCCCACAGCTACATTTTCTCCCACATTTTCACTCAGAGGAAGATCTTTTTCCCACTCACGGGACTGGTTGTTGGCCAGGCCACCTGCTTTGGGCTCTTGGGTCCTGGGTGCTGCTGGGCACTGGCGAGAGGGGTTTAGAGGGGGTACTCGCTTGCACACCCGGGGTCCTTAGAGCAGCAAGGAGAATGAAAGAGAGCAGACAGTCTGCTCCTTTGGGGACACGTCCAGCAGCAGCAGTCAGGGTCACGCGGCTCTTCCTCACGTGGCCCCAGGTGACTTGAGGTCCCCGAAACTGCTCCTGCTCTGGGTTCTGCCAGAAAGCAGTAGATCCCCCCAAAGCCAACCCTGCTGCTCCTTAGAAGCTGGAATCTCCCTCCACGCCAGGAGTTCCGCATGAACTGAGGCTCTCACATGAGAGACAGACTTCCCCAGCTAAGCGGGTACGCCGCTCACCTCCTGCTGCTCTGGATTGGCAGACGACAGCCTGTCTGGCTGTCTGGGAGGCAGGGTCAGGGAAGCCCCACACACATCCCCACGCGCGGAGGAGCTGCCTTGGCCTTGTAGGATATCTCAGGCTTTGTCCCAGGGCGGTGGGTCACCAGCTTCACTCAGGACCCTCCGATGCCAAGGACGGGTCTCCCTTCCACACGGGCGAACCTCTCCTTGCCCTCTGTGCAAATGGGCAGCCTCCAGCTTGCTTGGTGGGCCCAGGGGGACGTGGGGCGCATACACGTCAGGGCCCGGATCCCCAGGAGAGCGGCTGCGTCACCGGGCAGGCATTTAGAGGGAACCTCAGCCATCACTCACTCCTAATTTTCATGACGTGCATTAACGAAATTGTGTTCTGAGTATTCATTCAGTGCTGTTTATGGTGTGCTCTCGAGTGCGCTTACCGTTTGTCAGAAGTGCAAACTAGCGAACATACGAGCCTTTAAGACAGGCCATCTGTTCGTCTTAGACCCTTGGATGATTGTCAAACGCTTCTAAAAATAAGTGCTCACTAGCAGAGAGGGGCTGCCCAGGTGATACACAGCAGAGAGGGTAGCAGGGCTGCCTGCACCTGTACCCTCCCCAAAGGGAAAGATACAGTGCCTGTGCTGGGGATGGGTGGGGGCCCGAGAAGGGAGCAGAGGTGGGTGAGAGCCTGAAGGCCCTGCCGATAGACCTTTCCGGCTGGAGGTGTGTTCGTCTCCCTGTTCCTTGCCTCTCGTGTAACTCCGCAGCTCAAGTACTTTCGATGGCTCCCCGTGGCCCAGATTTAAGGGCAAGCTGCCTCGTCTGGCATCACGGAGCCTCATCAATAAGACCCCCTCCTTCCTTTCCAGGCTTGTCTCCACGGCACATACCCTGTCCTTCTGCCAAGCTGAATTATTCATTGTTCCCCCAACATATGCTGCACTTTTCACATTTCACAGGCAGGAGAGGGCTGTTGTGAAGGGTGGGCTCTGCATACAGACCGCACAGGTGCAGCTCCCGCACCACCATTAACCAGCTGTAGCACCTCCACTCTGTGCCTCAGTTTTCTCATCTATAAAATAGGGATAATGAGAGTATTTAGTCCCCAGGGTTGTCGTGAGGCTTAAATGAGTTAATATAAGTGAAGGGTTAAGAATGACACAGTGAGCTCACGAGGAGTGTTAGCTGTGATCGTTGTCAGGATTCTTCACACCTTCAGCCTTTGTCTGGGTGGTCGCATCTCCCTGGAAAGCGAACACACACACACACACACACACACACCAGTGCAAATCCTAACCCGAGCCATCCTCAAAGGGCAGCTGGGAGGCCAACTTTTTCCCTAAGCTCCTCCCAATCAGAAATGTTCTCCCCACAGTCCCTTTTTGTGAAATCTCACCCCCTCCTTCAGCCATGAGCTGGTAGCAGGCCAGGATGTGCCTCACTCTCTCTCTCTCTCTCTCTGTCTCTCTCTCTCTCTCTGTGTCTTCCGTCTACCACACACAGCCAGGCTCCGTGTTTGTTAAACAAACAAATAACAGAACCTCGCTTAGCCTGAACACGGCTGCAGTGTTAGCCCGAAGGATCTACCTTTTCCCCTGGAAACGAATCCTCCCGTGGTTAAGGCAGGTTCTTGGACTTGGTCCCTGCTCCTGGAGACTGCTCTTTGTAACACCAGCCTTGTGAGAGCCACTGGGGCTGGAGCCGCCAGGGAGTGGCCCAGCGGTAGGCAGTGGGGAGAAAGGGGATTAACCACAGCCTCTTTCCCAACCTAGAACCAGAGGGAGGTGATGTGGCGAAGCCAGGTGGGCTCTGCAGCTGGCGCTGGGTGAGCAGGGAGGGTGGGATGCTCTGGGTGTGGGGGCTGTGTCCCTGCGCCCTTAAATCTGCCACAGGGAGGTGAGGCCCGGCCCCGGGACCGGTCCTTCTCTTGCGCCCCTTGAGAGTAAGGGTCTGTGAGTCCAGGCCGCCCCCATTCACTGTGGAACTGTGAGCTTCTTAAGGGAGAGGCTGGGGCTCCTCCACCTCCGTGTGTCCAGCGCCCGGCTGGGGCCTCCGTGAACCGCTGGGGAAGGGACGAGCGAATGAGCGAATGACGGGATGAGTACACACCTCCTCCCTCCTCCACGAAGTCTCCTTGCCTCACCAGACGTCCCACTCTGTTCCCTGGTGGGAGGGAAAGCAGTGAATTGTGGGTACAGAGGTTGTAGCCAGGGGGCTGGTGGGGAGGGGACAATGTGGGGAGGGCCTTTATTAGACGCTGCTGTTCCAGAGATAGGACCATCCAAGGTGCTGCCCTCTCCGGAGCGGTCCTGAGATCTCGCCAGTCCCGGGGACACACAGAAGGAGGAGCTGGGAGAGGGATCAGTCTGTCAGACCTCCAAGAAGCCCCCCCTGCAAGCCCCCAAACATGTTTGGTGCCATGGGGGTACAAGCAGGGAACAAACAACCCCTCGTTCACGGAGCTCCCTGTATCTTGGACGCCGTTTATGGCAATGTATGGAGCACTTACTCTTGGCCAGCCTGGGATAAGTACACACACATTATCTCCTGAGTCCTCAGGGCATCTTAGGAAGTGGGCTCTGCTGTTTCTGCACCCCCCCTCCCACAAGCCCCCAGAGGTCAGGGAACTTGCTCAAGGTCACATGGCTAGTAAGTGGCAGAGCCAGGATTCAAACCCAGGACTCAGCCCATCTCAGCCCATAAGGGCTTGCCCCCTGCCTTGGGATCACTCAGGGCAGTGGCTAGCACAAATGGGGCACTTGCAAAGGACCAGGTGAGGTGCCAGGACTTTAGAGATATTTTGTCATCAGAGTGGCTGGAGCACAGGAGGGGCAGCTAATAATGACCCGCAGTGCAGAGAAATCCTCTCCAGCCCGTGCCCGTGCATCTCAGGATGTGCAGAGCAGTCTCTCATTGCCTCACAGGCAGTGTTTTCCAGGCCACCAGGCAGCCAGCATGTTTAAGCACCACTAGTCTTTTCTCCTTGACTCTATGGTGAGTGGGCATCAAAGGGAGACCAAGCAGGGTCCCAGACCAAGGGACAGAACACAAAGCCAAGACCTGGAGAAGAAATCCTGATTGCAGACCAGGGGGGGACGCACCAGTGTTTGTGTGTGTGTGTGCATGTGGTGCGTATGCATGCCTGTTGCAGGGCATGGAGGTGTGTTGAGTCAGGGATGCCTCCTGGGGCTAGTGAATGGACCCCCCACCAGAATCTCCGACTGGCCCATGCTAGGGTGTGTCTGTGCTTCGGGAAGGATGGTCCAGCCACAGACTCCGTGATCCTGATGCTTCTCATTGCCCAACATATACCCCGGCTTCGCTCCAAATCCAGGTTATTTTACTGCTGAATTCCTAGCAACAAACATGGTGGCTGTCACCCAGGGATTTAGTAAAGGTTTTCTGAATGAACAAATGAATGAATGAATGAACGAACAGCCATGTAAATGAATGTGAGGGTGTGACAGAGAGATCCTCAGCCTCAGCCCTCTGCGGATGACTTCCACAGAGACAGGGTTCACCAGGATCCCAGCTAGGGCCCAACCTCTCGCCCGTCACTAACTTGTATCCCGGGGGCAGATGGCCCAGTGCACCAGGCAGAGGCGCTCGGAACAGGCCCTACCAGAAACCTCCACCAGGAGAGCCGCACTGGCTCTGCCGAGAGGATGGATCTCGGCCGCAAACCAGTGCCACCCACCCCCCTTCCGTTCTCCCTTTTTATTTTTCTCACCTGCTCCTCGGCCCACACCTGCGTCTCCCTGGCAGGCAGAGAGGCCCGTGTGGATGCCAGGCCCCCCCCGCCCCCACACCAGGGACCTCCCGGTCCTTGCCGGCTGCCACCCCTGCCCCAGCCCCGGCCTTTACGATGCCGGGAAGTGTTCTTCTGCGGGGTTGGTAGCATCTTTAAAAAACGATTTTCTTCCTTCTCTGAAGGGGCTAAATATAGCACAGGCATAAACAGAGAAATAGACATTAAGCCAAAATGCCCTTGTGAGAACCATGCCGGGTGGAAGGAGCTCTAAGAAGACTTGATGAAGCTCCCTCATCCCTCGAACCAACCGCAGCTTCAAGCCGTGGGGGAAGCAGCCACGGGTGTTTAGGGTTATTGAACTGTGCCGCTCGCCGGTGGCTCCGCCGGGAGCTGCTCAGCGCACGGGTGTGCGGGCGGTTGGTGAGTCCTCGAGACGGTCCCTGCCACCCCCTCCGCCCTTTTCGAGACTGTGCCCTGGGCCTGTGGAGGAGCTGATGCCATCCTGGCCGAGCACAGGGGCTTCTCAGCCACCCCCATACTTATTGGGCGGCCTGGACCGGGCTCCCTCAGAGCCGCCATTCTGCACCCTTAAGCCCACACCCATCGTTTGGGTGTCTGTGTGTCTCTAGGCATCCCCCCAACCCCACGCAGTCAGGCTCCTCGAGGGCCGAGCCCAGCTGGAGTCGTCCCCTCCCTTCCACTCTGCCCGTCCCAGGGCAGAGCACCCAGCAGGCACTTCACAGCGCAGTGCTGAACGAATTCTGTGCCTGGCCCCCTTGGGGCATCAAGTTTCCACGTTTCCATCTGCTGTGACATCCTGGGCTTTTGTTCCTGTAGAACTTCAGGTAAGGAAGTTTCACCCTCTTTGAGGAAGTTCTTCCTTGAGTCTAACCGAAGAACCGCCAGCTACTGCCCCTTAAGAGAGAAGGCCACTGTTGTTTTCACCTGAGAAGTGGCATTTATTCTTGAACTGTCCTAACCAGCAGTCCTAGGTGTAGGTTTCCATCACCAGGATTTCTGTGCCTGGCTGAGCCAGTGTGGACCATGTGTGTCACACCGGCCCTGTTCTTGGCATCTTGGCAAGAGGCTGCTTCATTATCCAGAGAGCCCTGGATATCCACCTTTTCCCATGTTGCTGGTGGATGGTCCTGAGGACTTTGTGAAGATCAGAAATCATCTGGTTTTCTGCTGCTTATGAAACAGAGTCCACACTCAGGGGCATTCAGGGCTCCCAGCAGTCTTCCACGTGACCTCTGTGCTGGGATCACCCCACTGGTGCCTGCCTCTGCCGAGCTTACTCCAGCCTCCATACCTTCGTCTATGCTGTGCCCTCCTCTTGGCATGTCCTTTCCCCTTTCCACGTACCTACATCCTACCCATATATTTATTCATTTATTTATCCTTCCATTGATTCAAAAACATTTACTCAGTGTCTCTTTGGTGCCAGAGCCTCAGAACCATAATTTGAGAATGAGGAAAGGGCTATACATGTTTACCTTCCTAATGTCCCTCTTCTTCCTCCTCCCCAACCCCCCACAAATCAAGAAGGACCGGACCACACCCAGAGAACCCAGGCCACGTGGCACTGTTAACTCACTGGCTGTTGGCAGGGTGGGAGAGGGAGACCACCACGTCGTTCCTGGCAGCTGTGCCTGCTGCACCACCGCTGGGCATGGGAGGCCCGGGGGTCCGGTCAGCACAGTGTGCGGCCCTGGGCCAGGTGCTGGGGTCAAGAAAGGAAGTGATGCCCCGCTGCCTGCCGCTCAGCAGAGGCGGCCAGGCTGGCCCTCGGGAGGCACATAGGTGTGGGGGCCGTGGGCTGGAGGTTCCTCGAGCAGCTGCATAGATGGGAAGCGCCGTGTGCCCAGAGGACTTCACGAGTAGCATGGTTGGGAGGAGAGAGGAGGCAGGAGCTGAATCAGCAAAGGCTTGGAAGCTAGGAGGGTGGTTTGATGTAGGGTGGGCTCAGCTCCCCGCAGGACTGGCTGCTGGCCGTGCACAAGCGCAGGGAGAGGTGCCTCGGCGGCAGGGTGGGCGCTCCCATGGAAACCGCCGCATCCCATCTGTGGCCTCAGACAACCTGCCTTGTGCCTCTGGGTCCCTGACAACCCCACCGAGGTGCCAGGCAATGCTGGCAGAGTCTGTGCTCATGTCTGGAGAGTTCAGATGATCCGCAGACTGGGTGCCCACAAGGGCGTAGGGCGCTGTGGGAACCCTGTCTTCTCACCCAAGCCCCTGGCTCTCTTGGATTCCAGTTGCCACCCCTCCTGCTTCCTAGCTGGATGTACTTTTACCCTGTCTGAGCCTCAGTTTCCTCATTTTACCCCGTCCTACCTTGTAAGGCTGCTGTGAGGATCGACAGAGATGTGCCTGCAACCGCACATAGCACGTGTGCTTGCCAAACTCCGGCCACGTGGCCTGTGCCCGGGAGCCCAAGGAAGGAGGGCGGCAGTGGTTGGTGTACTGTGCCTCGGGAGTCAGCGGGCATCTGCTGTGTGAGGACGGGGCGCTGCCTCTCCCTGGCCGTGAGCTTACCGGAGGGGCTGGTGCCATTGCCGGGAGGCAGCAGCCGTGCCTTCCGTGGGAAGGGGCTGCCACCGGGGCCCTGGGCCGGGGAGGTGGCCCCAGGCCTCCCGGCGAAGCTGCAGGCATCCTCTGGTCACCCTCACCGCCCAGACCCGGAGCCTGGGAGAGAGACGCAGCGCCACGCCTGACCCCTGGTGGTCATCGGCAGAGCTGCAGGTGCGGCTCCCAGCCCCGGAGGAGTGGCGGCGCTGGCGGGGCGCCCACTTCTGGGGAGGCTGCTCCCCGTCACTGGGGGTCCTGTGCTGCCCCCGAGCAGGGTTGCCCTGACCCGGGTGGATTTTGCTTCCTTTCTCCAGGTGTCATGAGGTCGAATACCACCTGAGGCTTTGATGAGATTGGTGTGGATTTGGAACACAGACCACTGAAAAGAAACAAAAAGATTGTACCCCAGCCCCAGGCCACTAGCTCCCGTGGAAACAGACCTACACTGCTGGCCTGCTCTGGCTGGTGTGAGGGAGGAGATACCGTGGGCTGTGGCGAGAGGGAAGCATTTGGCCAGAGGGGCCCACCCGGGCCCTGGATTCCCAGGCGGATTCGGACAGACGACACAACAGTCTTCCGGCCAGAGCATTGTCTCGTGACGGCACAGGCAGCCTCCCTCCCCTGGCGCCCTCCCTGTGGGTGACCTGCCCCCTGCCTCGGCCACAGGCACCAAGGCCGCCCACTTCCTCAGCATGTCCGTGCCACTCGGGTGTTTCTTGGCTGGAGAACTGCAAGGCACATCTGCTGTCTCCCTGCACTAAGCTCAGAGCAGCTCCCCGGAAGGCCTGAGAAGGAGATCTGGGGGAAGCCTGCAGGCGATCAGATATAATTTCCTCCTGATCGTTAGAGCAAAAGGGAGATGGAGAGGTGAACAGGGATGTTTTTAATTCCCACTACCTCCCCAGCATTTCCCCTCTCCCTCCATATAGCCAGTCCCCACGGTACGACCTGAATAGTCTAAAAACAAAAATTCATAGGGAGCCCAGGTTGGCAGCAACAGGAACCCATCCCCAAGCCCCCAAATCAACGTGGTGTCTTGGCAGCTGCGTCCCCGAAGCACTTTTTCCTTGTTGCATTTTGTTTTGCAATAAACGAGATGCTTTTCTGCGGCTCTCGGCGTAAATGCACTGAGTGGGAGGGGACAGGCACGCTCTCCATTCTTCTGCCCTCATGCGTGTCCCCTTTCTTCGCCTTTGCAGAACCACACGATGAGCCAGCACGCACAGTGAGGGACCGCTCGACAGGACACCTCTCCGCAGAAGGCTTGCCGGAGACGCCGTGGGGAGGGCCATTTGAACATTACATCCAATCAAAGTGTCATTTGCAACCCAGATGTAAAACTCTAATGATTTGGCCATGAGGCGCTGCTATTATAAGCAGCTGGAAATGAATATTAATGGCAGAGATTAAAAGTATTCCATGCTCAGTATTTTTTATTGTCCTGCTACAGCTAGTGTGCTTTTAGAGTTTCCGCCGCAGACTACATTTCTAGAGTTAGAGAAACCCGCTTTTTGAGGCTATTGTCCTTTGTTCCTTCATGTATTATATTGATAGTTTTTAAAAAAAAGGATTAGTGTGATTTTTTTTTGCTTTGCTTCTTTTTTTTTCTTTCTTGTTTTTCTTTCCCCCCTTTCGGTTAACTACTTTTTAATTGCAATTCTAGGTAATTGTGCATCGTGATGTGATTGCTTGGCTATTGTCTGAATATTTCCTTTTAATTTTTTAATTAAAGACTAATGCTTTGATTGGATTTGCCAGTTCACCGGACAGTGATTAAAACTATGTAATGAATATAATCGGTTTCAGTGCAACTGGATGGTCTGCTTTTAAATGTGACTTAATCTGACTGCAGTAACTAGTACAGTTCAATAAAGGGAATCCATGCGATTAGCATCCGGCTGCTTGGTTCTCTCCTCCCCAGCCCAGGGCTGTGTGAGGGCTGTCGTCACCTACGGGGTGTGTCCCTGTGTGAGTTCCCGTGGATCGCACATGCTAGTGGGGACCTGCACACGATAGGCCCAGCTCCCCTCGGGTAGGAAGAAGCATAGTAATCTAATGCACAAAGACTGGATGAGCTGGCAGGAGGCACGGAAGTCAGAGTGGGAAGAACCTTTAAATACTCTGATCTTCTCATTTATGGATGGAGAAACTGAGGCCCAAGGATAAGCGAGCGACTACACTGAGGCCACGGAATAGGTTGATAGGGTGGCTCACGTTCATCCACGTGGCCTCTCCCCCTTGGGTATGGCTTTCCTGGCTGCTGGATGAAGCCGGTCACGTGGTTAACCCTTACCTTGCCAGGACTCCAGGCAGGACCTGGATTCTAGTTGTGGCCAAGGCATGGGGATTGGACAGGAGTTAGGGATGGCTGCCCAGCCCCGTGAGCTCCAGAGCTGAGGGCTGCGGAGTGAGCCAGGTAGGAGCCGCAGTCTCCCAATCACAGAGATCAGCGGGATGTGGAAGCACTGAGACCAGTGGCTGCAGCCAGGACTCTACTGGGGCAAGCGAGGTGCCTAGGATGCAGAATCTCAGGGTGGGGGGCCCGCTCTCAGGGGCCCGAAGAATGGACATTTCCTGACACTTTGCACCCTTAGGTGCCTTGCTTGCCTCACCTCCTCTTGGTCCTGCTGGCGCCCCAGGACCAACCCAGCAGCCTTAGCCTCCCACATGCCCGTCCTCCCATGCCTCCATCGTGCTGGTGCTCAGCCAACTTGCCAATCAGAGGCCAGGGCTTCAGAACCTGCACGGGGAAGCCCTTCCTTGTTAACTTTTCACAAGGGGCAGGAAAATCGGTTATTACCCTCTGTAGAGCGGAAATGAAACAGGCAGACAGATTGCACCTAATTATAATGTAATACTAAGTCATGGCGTGGAATTTGGAGCAATTATCCCCAGCATCTTCTGACTCCCATATCAAGGGGCTTCTGTAAGAGTTCCCCTTGCTGCCACCACATGTAATGTTCTGACATGGGTGGGGCTGTTGGTTTTTCTAAAGGTATTTTATGCCTGCGAATCTCAGAGTGGACTCCTGCCGGTGTTGGACAGAATGAAGCAGGTGCTCTTTGATTTGCGGGCTCCTACCTCCTGGAAGCCAAAGGTGGTGAACTCCAATTTTTAGTCCTCTAGAGACTTGGCCATTTTAGGGGAAGACCTCAGAGTAGGCGTCAGTATTCCCCAAAGTGTGGCCGGCCACAGGCTGGGGCTGGGGTAGGCTTCCCTGAGTCCACAGCCAAGCCTGCCTTTCAGACGATGCCGTGACTGTGGGCAGGACCAGCGTGTCCCAGGGGCTTCCCAGATCACCGTCTCTGGGCCCTCTCCAGGCCCGATTTATCCCGAACTCCGTGGAACCCAGGTGAGTCCTCAGTAAGTACCAACAGAAGATTTGATTTGACAGTTGGTGGCGTAGGGCTAAATTAGTCACTGCCCCCATTAAAAATACAGCGGGGGGTTTAAGAGCTTTTCTCGCCATGTGGGAATCAGCAGCGAAGCCGGCGGATGCCTTGGGTAAGGAGAGAGGCAGCCTAGGGGACCGCGAGGTAATGAGGTTTATGGCAACGACAAGGCAGCCGGGGAACCCCACCGACTCCCGCCTCACCCCTGCCCCATTGTTCTCGGGCTGGCTCTGCCCCTGCTGCTTCAGCTGAGAGCCCCTCGTGACTTTGTGCAGGGAGGGGGCTTGTAGGGGGGGACATGGCGGCCCTTACGGGGACTGGTATTTGTCACCATCAGGAAGTACTGGGTTGGGGGGTAGTGCAGGGCTATAAACCTGTGCTTTGGGGGTCCCCCACTTCTAGTCAAACGGTTTGGAACTGGAATGAGCCACTTTATCTCTCAGTTCTGCGGGACCTCAGAGGGTCACTGGGAGGCTTATAGGAAAGGATGCCTATAGGAAAGGAAGGGCTGAGTACAGAGAAAGACCCGGAAGTGGCACGGTTATTGTTAGGAGGACGATGAAGCCAGGCATCCCACATAGGAGTGGCCCCTTTCAGCAGAGGGTGTGATGGAATCAGCCACCAGCAGCTTGGATACTGGAGCAGCGTTCGGCAGTGGGAAGTGGGCGAGGTGACTGGAGGCCTAACTTCATTGGTGCTGGGTTTGCATGTACAAATCATCAGTTTCTAGTGGCTCTGTGGGCTGGAGGAATTTAGCCCAGGCTGAGAAATGGACCAGGTCCCCTGGGCCACAGGTCCCTGTCATTGGCTTCCTGCCTAGAGCTTCTGGAAGCAGGTGGATAGGGGTTTTGGTCTCAGTAGAGAAGCTGCCATAGGAAGAACCTTCTCGAGTTGCCCTAGTGATAGAGAATCTTCCTCCTAAACTCACAGTATGTTTACTATTTAACTTTCCACCTGCTTTTTTATTCCCTTCTAAAGCATGCATTCTTAGGGGTGGGGCCTGCACCTACAGGTGTTCAGTTAATAGGACCAGGACTTTAATCCATTCATTCATCCATCTGGCAGATATTTATGGAGCTGCTCCTGTGTGCCAGGCACTGCGCAAGGTGCTAGGGATATAGGGATGGATGGGTGATGTGAAGCTCACAGTCACATGACAGCCATCTAACAAACAAGCATGCCAATAAACATCCAGCAGTGCACGGTCACAAGTGCTGTGATGGGAAAGGGCCAGACTGTGCGAGATGCATGGGGGACCCACCTTAGAGGCAGGGGCACATCGAGGACGGCCTTGCTGAGGATGTGACTTGTGTTCCGGCCGGAAGAATGAAAGGAACTCAGCAGTCCAAGAGCAGTGGGAAAAGTGCAGTGAACACAAAAGCCCCTAGCTGGAAACGAGCTGGAAGTATCCTTAGGGATCTCTGGTTGTACTAGGTTTCGATTTTAGATGGATTAAAACAAGCCCACAGAAATTCAGAATCTTGTCCAAGGTCACACAATTCAGCATAGAATTGAGACTATAATTTGGGTGTCCTGCTTTCTAGCCTTGGGTGTCTGACTCCCCTCTGTGGCCACCTTCTATTTGTTGTAGGGCAAATTGATTGAATAATAATTATTATTATGAATAAAATGACATACTATGTAGGAAAGACTGCTGGCTCTCCTTCTTTTCCTTAGTCAGTTAACTCTGATTTTTATCTGAGCACACATTACCTTGGAGAGGAGAAGGGTCAGATAATATACCCTATCTGTCCTAGAAGATGGGTGTGGCCATATTACTACTGGTGGTCATATTGGTTCTGCCAATGGGATATAAATAAGGCGGTATGTGTAAATTCTAAGAATTATCCTTAAAGAGAAAAAATGAGCTCATCCACTACTCTTCGTGGTGACTGGAATATAGATGCAATAGCTGGAGCTCCAGAAGCCATTTTGAATCATGAGGTGAAGTGGAAATGGAAGCCATACATGGGTTGAGCAACAATATATAAGGAATCTGGATCTCCAACAGTGCCAAATGTGTACTAGCTCTGTCCTGCTTCCCAAAAGACTTCTTGATCTTGAGAGAGAAATAAACTTCTCTCTTGTTCAAGCCATTATTATTTGGGTTTTTCTGTTATAGTTGAATCAATTCTTAACTAAAACAAATTGAATACATACATAGATGGCTTCCAAGTAAGAGCAAATTTAGAAGTTTCAAGGAAAGGGTATGGGATGGGTAAAAATATCTGAAGGCTAAGAGATCTACTTCAGTGACATACTATAATCAATATCTGTTCGGTTCATAAGTTCATGGGGCTGGGCTGACCTGGGCTGGGCTTGGCTTAGCTTGGCTAATCTGATCTGGGTGTCTGGCTGTGGGTGACTGTGGGATGGCCTTGCTGAGATGACTGAGTCACCTCAGCCCTGCTCTTCATGTTTCATCCTCAGGCAGGGTAGTCTGAGCATGTTCTTCTCATGGCATTGGCCAAGGGCAAGAGTAGAGCAAGTCCAATTGTGCAAGCACTTTCAAGCTTCCACTCGTGAATCATGTTTACTCACATGCCCAAACTTAGACTCAAGGGAAGGGAAATATACCCCACCTGCTGATGGGAAGAGCTGCAAGATTCCAGCACAAAGGGCTGGATTCAGGGAGGGATGGAGAATTGGGGTCATTAATATAACTAATCTGCCACAGAACTGAGAGGTTCCTCTCTCTCCTCCCAAGGCAAAACCTGCTGGTACTTATTAGGTACCATCTATGACCACAGCTTAGGAAATGAACAAACCGAGGTGGTCCACCTAAGTCTTGATGTGTTGGACCTAGCCTTTGGGGAAGAGAGAGGCACCTGCAAAGGACTGATCACCCAAATGCTTGTTAGCTATCCAAGCAAGTTCACAGGGCCACTATTTTTACAATTTACAGTTGATTTTGGTTTACTCAGGCTTGCCCGGAGAGTGAGCAAAGATGGATGACACCCTCAATTTCTAAGAAGGGGAGAAAACTCCCACCAATTAACAAAAGCCAAACATTTACAACTTTGCCTTGCTCGGCCTCTCTCCAGAAGTACCAAGTAGGGTGTAGTTTGCCATGTACACCCCTGGCTGTGTCCTTCTTCCATGCCTTCACCCATGATGCTCCTTTTCCTAAAATGCCCTTCCCTTCTTTTTTACCTGGTTAGCTTCTACTTTTAAACTCAGTTCAGGTGTCTAATTTTCAGGGCCAAGACCTGGGTGAGGTGAGTGAAGCACTCCCCTTGGGTACAAAATCTAAGGGGGAACCAAAAAGCTCAGTAATCAAGAAAAACAATATTCAACACAATATTTAAAAAAAAAAATCAAATTGGCAAACTACAGCCAGCAGGCTGGCAGCCTGTTTTTAAAAAAGCTTTATTGGAACAGGGCTGGGATTAAGGTGAGGCAATGAGGCAGAACTGTGCAAATGCAGCATTGGATCCTGTCATTATTAAAAATTTTGCTACTTTGTTTGACTTTTTGCATTAACTTTGATTTTTTAAAAAACATTGCATTAGGGACTTCCCTGGTGGTCCAGTGGTTAAGAATCCGCCTTCAAATGCAGGGGACGCGGGTTCGATCCCTGGTCAGGGAACTAAGATCCCACAAGCTGCAGGGCAACTAAGCCCACGCGCTGCAACTACTGAGCCCACGCCACAACTAGAGAGCCTGCATGCTGCAGCTACACAGCCCATGCGCTCTGGAGCCTGCATGCCCCAACTAAAGAGAAGCCCATGCGCCGCAACGAAAGATCCCTGCTGCCACAACTAAGACCCAATGCAGCCAAAAATAAATAAGTAAATAATAAATTAACAAAAAAGAAATTAAACAGGTTTCTAAAAAAAAACAAAACAAAACAGGGCTTCCCTGGTGGCGCAGTGGTTGAGAATCCACCTGCCAATGCAGGGGACACAGGTTTGAGCCCTGGTCCGGGAAGATCCCACATGCCGCGGAGCAACTGAGCCTGTGCACCACAACTACTGAGACCTGTGTGCCTAGAGCCCGTGCTCTGCAACAAGAGAAGCCACCACAATAAGAAGCCCGTGCACTGCAATGAAGAGTAGCCCCTGCTTGCCACAACTAGAGAAAAACCCGCGGGCAGCAACGAAGACCCAACGCAGCCAAAAGTAAATTTAAAAAAAACCAAAAAAACAAAAAAACCCCCATTGCATTAAAGCATTATTCTGAGTTTTTGCCATTCACTTAAATTTTGTGCCCAAGGCAAGTGCTTCACTCATTTCACCCTAGTCATGGCCTTGTTCATCCTCCAAGCAACCTACTCTGACCTGCACAGGAAAAATGCTCTGATAATAACAACTCTGATAATAGTTGGCATATAAGTCTATTACTGGACAGCTATACACTTTTATAACCGTCTGTCTCTGGGACTGTGTATCAGTCAGGATAGGTTAGGTTATGGTGCAGTAACAAAAAGTCCCCAAATTGTAGTGGCTTAACACAATAATGATTTATTTCTCACTCATATTACATGGTCATCCTTCATTGTAGTCACTTGGGAAGTCAGGCTCAGAGGGCAGACTACCATAAATGTGGTCAGTAACCAAGCCAGAGAGAAATAGAGAACTTGGGTGGGTCTCACGCTGGCAATTTTAATGCTCTTGCCTGGGAGTCACACACTTACACACACACATAGCACTTCAACTCACAACTCATTGGCCAGCAATTGTCACATGGCCCCACCCCATGATGAGGAGCCAGGAAGTGCAGTTCTGCCATGTGCCTGGAATAACTAAAAACTGGCAAGGTTTGGCTAATTGCACTAATGACTATCACCACAGACCGTCTTCACCGCCTCTCCACCAATCCCTGACTATAATCTCTTCAAGGGCAGAGCCTGACTCTTAGTAAATCTGGGTATATCCAGCACCTCTGCACAGGATCTGCAGCAGATAAATATTTACTGACTGTATACAGAAATTGAGTAGAAAGTGAATAAATGACAATTAAGAAGGTCCAGGGGAAGATAAGCATGTATATGAAGACACCTTGTAGCTTAAAAGCTGTGGAGTCAAGCAAGGCACTTAACTTCTCTGTGCACCTGTGTTTTCATAAGTAAAACAGGAAGAAGAATAATAAATAGTGCTTATCTCACGAAGTTGTTGTGAAGTTGAAATGAGATAAAAATTATGATGTTAAACAACAATATCTGAGCATTCACTATGCACCTGGCATTATTCCAAGCACCATACGGGTATTAACTCTTTCAATCCACACAACAACATTATCAGGTGGGTACTGTTATCCCCTTCTTACAGACGAGGAAACCAAGGCAGAGAGAGAGGCTAACCTGCTCATGCTCCAATTTTAACTCAGGCAGTCTAGCTCCAGAGCCCTTTTCTCAGTGCCCCCAGAAGCACTTTTGAGCAGAGCAAATTGGAAATGGTGGCTCCTGATGCTCGCATCACTAGGGCTGATTCCAGGTGTTGGTCCTCCAGGGTCGGCCTTTGCCTGGACAGACCTCATGGCCAGGTGGGAGCCAGGGCTTGTGTGGTCCTGGAAAGCCTGGGATCGGCAGCAGCCCAGCCTCTGACCTGAGTGGCGGAGGCAGTGGCTCGACCCGCCCTCTCCCTCCCCTGAGCCCTGATTGGCCTGACTGGGCGCCGGCCCCACCCACCCGGCACCCAGCGAGAGCCGCTGGCTGAGCTCGGGCGAGCTGGGCGGTGTGAGCTTATTTGTGGAGTTATTAATTACTGAAGCGCGCAAACCGTGCTTCTGTGCATAAAAATATGTTTGAGCAGTTTCTACTTAAACTTTAAAGAGAACGTTAATCAATTTTATTTTAACAAAATGACCTTAAGCAGGGAAAAAAAAAATTGGTGTTATTTGCCCAAACAGGCAAATTAATTTCTCTCTCTTGAGAAATCTGATAAGTTTCCAGAAATAGCTATGCATAATTTACACCTGCCCTGGCCGCTCCTAGTTTAACGCCAAGCCCAGTCACGGGCCCTACCCAGCCCCAGTCCCAGAAAGACCTGAAAACAGAAAGGTCCTTGCAAAGGTCCTGTCACTCCGGTGGCCGTTCCCCTACTGCTCCTCAGCCCACCCCGCCACGACCTTGGGAAACAGATGTTGAAGGGAAGGAGCAATGTAGCCTCTGAGAGGCCAGCCCAGCCTGGGTCAAGGTCCCTGGGAGGCGGGATCAGCTGCCCAGTACTAGGGCCTGGGATTTCTCGGGAGGCCTAGAGAGGGTCTCCAGCAGATAACCATCCCCCCAGTTTTCGGGCTCCCTTCTGAGCCACAGGACCTGCAGGTGCCAGCTTAATCCTGTCTGCCTCTGGCCTCCCACACTTGAGGGATTCCCAGGATGGCGGGCTCCAGAACTCTGAGCAGAGCCTGTGCCACCTTCCAAATCCCCTGCCCTCTGGCTCTCAACTCCACACCCAGAGGCCACACCGCAGAGACCCTGCTGGGCTTCCCTTGGGGCTGGGGCTGGGGGGCACCCACAGTCATCTACCTGGACTGTGGAGCTTAGAGACAGGGCCTGGGGGCTGCTGGAGCCGTGGTCAGTGATTTTGGCCAAGCCATTCAACCCCCCTGGACCTGGGTTTCCCCATATGTCTATGGAGTTTGTGCTACCCTTGCCTCCATCAGGCTGCTGTGGGGAGGGAATAAGAAACCTAGGATAGCGTCAACGCCAAGAGGGCAGAGTTTTCAGCCATAAAAAAATGAAATAATGCCATTTGTAGCTATATGGGTGGACCTAGAGATTATCATACTAAGGGAAGAAAGAAAGAAAAAGACAAATACCATATGATATCACTTATATGTGGAATCTAAAATATGACACAAATGAACTTATCTGTGAAACAGAAACAGACTTACAAACATAGGGAACAGACTTGTGGTTGCCAAGGGGGAGGTGGGGCATGGGAGGATTGGATTAGGAGTTTGGGACTAGCAGATAAAAACTAGTATATATAGAATGGATAAACAACAAGGTCCTATTGTATAGCACAGGGACCTATATTCAGTGTCCTGCAATAAACTATAAAGGAAAAGAAAAAAAAAGAGGGCAGAGTTTTGTCTTTTTGTCTCTGCTGTATCCCCAGCACCTAGAACAGTGCCAGCACACAGTAGATGCTCAATAAATATGTAGAATAAAGGAACAGATGTTGACTAAATGAATGGATGAAAAGTGATGAACACAGTAGCTGTTCCACTATTATTGCTACTAGCATAATTGTAGTAGGTTTTTAAATTTTTCCAAATATAAAATTAGGTCACAATACAGATAATTGTTTTTCAAAGTGCATTTGCCCATTAGCTACCCTCACCACCCCTGGAGATTCTGACAGGGTCAACTGGGGTGAAGAGTTCCCTTCCTCCTCTCCCTGTGAAATGACTATTTGCATCCAGTAAATGCTCTATACATATTTGTTGAATGAGTGCCTGAGAGCCCATATCAGGAGCCACAGACTCCGGGCAGGTAGGCCAGCTGAATGAGTGAAGGGGGCTGGGGGAGAGGGGGCTGGATGTGGTGGCGGGCAGTAAATGCCCATCTCAATGAGGTCCAGCTCCTTGCTGCCCTGTGAGAACGTAGACCCAGGTTGCCAGATCTTCCAATTTTTCAAGAGGAGGAAATCCAGATTTTATTGTGAAAAGTTCCAATTTTTTAGTCCTGGTAATTACTTCAGAGTTTAATTTTAAAAAAAAACCGAAAACCCAAAACAAAAAACATGTGTGCTAAGGAAAACACTTCTGAGGGCTATGGTTGGCCATGGGGCCATCAGTTAGACGTCTCTTGAGAGCATGTGAGAGAACGCTATAGGGGCTGGAACTTTGGGCACCAAATGAAAGAGAGGGAGCCTGTGACTCACCCCATTTTGAATCACAGAGAAACTGAGCAGAGGAGTTGAGGAACCCAGTGGAGGCTGAGGGAAGCTAGCCCCTCCCCCAAGTTGTGGGCTGGAGGCGGAAGTGGGAGTGCCCAGAGAGCCCACCCTCCCACACCCTCCCATCCCCCCCTTCTCTTCTCATGGGAGGGATTTGTCTGTTTTACTTTCTAGCAGTAGAGCTGGATCCTCGGGGTCTCTATGCCTCAGTTTCCTCATCTGTAAAATAGGGATAAAAAATCAAGCTCTCTTGGAGTGGTGAGAATTTGATGAGGTGACATAGCAGGCATTTATCAGCACAGTTCCTGCTGCCACCTGTAAGGTACACCCATAGACCAGGTGGTCATCCCACTCCTGCAGACAGGCTGGGGCTCCAGGGCACCAAGAAGGCTCTCCCAGAAGGAGAGAAGCCATATGGAAACCAGTTTCTATCCCTGAACTTCTTAGGGATGCTGCTGCTACTGATTTGTAATAGACAACCCCAGAAATAGAGGGGATTTCAGAGTTCTGGGATGGTAATCCCTGCATCATAATAGCAGACATGGATTGGGGCCTTGCTGTGTGTATCTCATGCAGAGCAACAAGCACCAGGCTGGGAGTCCACACTCTTCTCCATTGGAGTGCGCTGTGTGACTTTGGGCAAATCCCTTCCCTACTCTGGGTCTCAGTTTCCTCATCTGTGAAGTGAGAGTGTTGAATCAGAAGCTCTCCAAGCTGATCTTGGCTTTAGAACTTCCTATGTTTATGGGGCTTTCTTGGGAGGCCTGGGACCTGGGACAGGGCACACGGATGGCTTCTGAATCCGTAAATGGGGACAAGGATGCCTGCACCCTGGACCGCAGAGAGGATCTGAGGACATGCTGCATTTGGCAGCACTTTGGTGGCATGTCAAACACCTGGGGGACAGTTTTATTAGCTGACGGTTCTTAGAGTCCCATAGAAAGCAGGGAAGAAAATCAGCTCTGAGAATATGAGGAGGAAAATATCCTGGTTCTTCTGTCTTTTTAACAAAGTAGAGCTCTGATTTGCCCCTGGCATGAGAACTTCCTGCTCTGGCAGCCTGAGGGCTCCTGGCTCTGCCCTGCACCCTGGCTTCCCTGTCCCCAGGCACCATGGGTTTGTGCTGCTTCCTGGCATCTCAGTAACAGCATTCTTCCCTCTCCTGGGCCTGAGCAGTCCTATAGCTCTTTCAGGGCTTAACTCCAGCGCCACCATCTGACCTCCCCTCAGGCACTTGCTGGGTTTGCCCTGACTCACAACACCCAGCACAATGCAAGGCACAAAGGTGCTGTTTGCTGAATTCAGGGTCCTGACGTTCCCAGACAGTTATTTCTCATTATTTTCATTCTCATTTTACAGTAAGGGAAACTGGGGCTCAGCTATAATAGCTAGTGAGTGGTAAAGCCGAGACGTGAAAACAGGTGATCTGTCTGTAAGGCTGGACTCTAGCCAGAGAAGACATGTGGATGCTTAAAACAAAATATTCAACTTAAAAAATTATTAAATAATAATAGAAAAAAAGTTTAAAGTATTCAGATGGATATAAAATAAAAATAAAAAACATAAAAAAATCAACCATTCTTCCTACACACACTCATTTTTTCCAGCCTCATTCCTCCAGAGATAGTCTGTGTACATGAAAGCATACATTTGTATATATCTCCATCCTTTCTTTCACAAAAATATGTTATTGGGCACATTGTTCCGTAACTTACTTTTCATTCCTTTATCAATACACTGTTCCTTTCTCCCCATGTTAGCACACAGAGATCTCATTCTTTTGGGGATCGGGGTGGAGTTTTTCTATTACAAATTCAATTTCCTAAATAGTTATAAGTTATATATATGGCTATTCAAATGATCTGTTTCATGTTGGGTGAGTCGTGGTAGTCTGTGTTTTTAAAGAATTTGTTTATTTCATCTAGTTTGTGAAATTAGTATTTCCTTATTGTGCTTTTGATGTCTGCAGGGTCTGTAGTGATATCCCCTATTTTATTCTGGATATTGGTACTCTGTGTCTTCTTTTCTTCTTTTTCAGTCTTATTAGAGGTTCATCAATTTTACTGATATTTCCCCCCAATATCCTATTCTTTGTTTCATTATTTTTTCTGTTATTTTATCTATTTTCTATTTCATTCACTTCTGCTCTTTATTATTCCCTTCTTCTGCTTGCTTTGGATTTATCTTGCGCTTGTTTTTCTAGGTTGTTGTGGTGGAAGCTTAGATGATTGGTTTGAGACTAAACATACACATTTAGTGGTATAAATTTCCTTCTCAGTACTGCTTTGGCTGTGTCCCAAAATATTTGATATGTTATATTTTCATTTTTGTTCCACTCAATGTATTTTAAAAAATTTCTCTTGAGATTTTTCTCTTTGACCCATGGATTATTTAGAAGTGTTGTTTAATTTCCAAGTGTTTGGTGATTTTTCTGTTATCTTTCTGTTACTGATTTCCAGTTTGATTCCATTGAGGTTGGAGAACACACTCTGTGATTTAAATTCTTTTAAATTTGTTGAGTTCTTTTTATGGCCCATAACATGGTCTATCATGGTATAAATTCCATGGGAATATAAAAGAATGTGTATTCTGTTGTCATTGAGTGGAGTGTTTTATAAATGTCTATTAGATCCTGTTGGTTGATGGTGTTGTTGAGTTCTATATTTTTGCTGATTTTCTGTCTAGTTGCTCTATCAGTTGTTGAGAGAAGGTTATTGACGTATCCAAATATAATTGTGGATGTGTCTGTTTTTAAAATTTCAATTCAATTAGTTTTTGCTACACATATTTTGACACTCTACTGTTTGGTCCATACATATTTAAAACTGCTGTGTCTTCTGGGTGGATCAATCCTTATAGCATTATGTAATATCTTTCTTTGTTTCTGGTAGTTTTCTTTGCTTTAAAGTCTACTTTACCTAATATAATGTAACCACTTATGTTTTCTTTTGATTAATGTTTGCTTAATATATATATTTCCAATCTTTATTTTCAACCTGCTTATAACATTATATTTGAAGAGAGTTTCTTATAGATAGCATGTAGTTGGATCATCTACCCTGCCAATCTCTGTCTTATAATTGATGTATTAGACCATTTACACTTAATGTAATTATTTGCATGTTAGGGCTCACTTTGGCCATTTTATTTTTTGTTTTCTGTTTGCTCTCTCTGTTTTTCATTTCTGATTTCCTTTTTACTATTTTATTTTGCTAAATTTGGGATTTTTTTTTTTAGCCAAGTATTAATACATTTTTGGCCCTACTTTTTTCTCTTCTTTTTTCAGGATTCTGATGACACTAATGTTAGAATTTTTGTTAAAGTCCTATCCCTAGTGCATTAGATCCCTAATGCTTTGTTCATTTTTTTTCCAGTTTATTTGTTCTCTTTTATTCAGATTAAATAATTTCTATTATTCTATCTTCTGGTTCACTGATTTTTCCCCTGTCCCTTCCTTTCTGCTGTTGAGCCCATTGATTGGGTGTTTTACTTCACTTACTGTATTTTTCAGTTCTAAAATTTCCACTTGATTCTTCTTTGTATCTTCTATTTCTTTGTTGAGACTTTTTTCTTTCATTTGTTTCAAGCAGGTTTGTTAAAGCATTTTTATGCTCATTAAAGCATTTTTATGATGGTTGCTTTAAAATCTTTGTCGGATAATGCTAACGTCTCTGTCATCTCAATTTTCTATCGATTGTCAATTTTCATTCTGTTTGCTATCCTCCTAGTTCCTGGTAAGACATCTTATTCTTTACTGAAACTTTCACATTTTGTATATTATATAATGAGACTCTGGATCTTACTTAAACTTTCTTTTTTAGCTGTCTTCCTCTGATACTGCCCCAGCAGCAGAAGGTGGTGGTGGTGGTGATACCTCATTAATATCAGGTGGGAGTGGAATTTCAAGTTCCCCACTCAGCCTCCACTGATACACAAGGAGGGGGTTTCTTATTACAGCTGGGTGGAGGTGGAGTTCTGACTCTCCACGAGGTCTCCAATGATACCTCTCTGAATGGGAAGGGGAGGAATGCCTCGTTACTCTTCCGTTGTGGTCTCCACTGATCCCACGGAAGGGTGGGTGGCCTTGTTACTACTGGGCAGGGACACAAGGCCTGACTCTTCACTAGGCCTCCTCTGATACCACCTTGGTGGGCAGGGAAGGAATGAAGTGTCTCACTATTGCTGGCTGGGCAGTGGAAGTCCAGGCTCCCCTGGCACAGTGGAGTGGGAAAAGGGCCTTGTTACCGAACTGCAAGGATGAAAATCCATCTTCTTACTTGGTTTCTCCGCTTCCCCACCATGGTGGTGAGCACTGGGGAACGTCATTACAGACCGTTGAGGGTGGAACCTTAGGGTCCCTAGACTGTGGGGGTGGAGCCACAGTTTTTTCTATGGTGTTTTTCTGGAGTAGAATGGTTATTGTCTAGAAGCTTTCTGTCTTGGCAGGCTGCCCCTTACTGATTCTTCAGCTAAAGAAGTCATGTCTTTGTTGGGTGGATTTTTTTTGTCTGTGCCCATTGGTGTTTCCAAGTCTGGAATATATGAAGCAAAAATGAAATTGCACTCCTTTCTCAGATGGGACTCAAACCCAGCCAAAACTCAGTTTGGGACTTGAACCCACAATCCCTGTCTTAGGAGGGGACTCAAATCTACTGTCTTTTAATTGAAACCACTCACCTGGTGTCAGGACTTACTGAAGCTCAGGTTCTTTTGTCTCTTCACAGAAAGAATTCAGTGAGAGGCCAAATGATAGGCAAAGAGTGAGTTTATTAGCATAGGACACTTGTGAGAGATACAAGTGGGTCGGCAAGGGAGCACAGTCCCAAGAACAAAGAGGGCTACTTTTTATAATCAAAGAAAAAGTGGGGAGGGGAGAACACCACCTTCTTCCTCATTTCTGGGTAGACATCAAGGTTACCTCATTAGTTCCTCCTTTGACCCTATATGGTCTAACCGAGACTGTCATGGCACTATTTAAATCATATGTATATGAGCAGAATGGTGGTGACATATACTATAATATGATAATTCATGTCAGGTTTCAATATAATGTCCCCTTTCACCTAGTTTCTTTCCCCTTCCACCTATATTACTGTCTTGGCTACATGCAGAAATGCTACTCTTCAAGGACCATTAACTCCCTGACTTCATGTAACAAGATTCAGACCCCATATCTATTGTTTTGTGTTTTAACCATCTGGGTTTGTGGCTGGAGTGCTCCTGGCACTTGAATGAGCCTGGTCTTCCTTCAAGGTAGTGTAGATTGTTGCTGGGTTACTGGATTCTTTTCTTGAGTGATCATTAGTTTACAACAGTCTCCCAAACTCCCTTAAAATTCCCTTTCTGTCTTTAATCTCCTAGTGCAGGGGTCCCCAACCCCCGAGCCATGGACCAGTACCGGTCCATGGCCTGTTAGGAACCAGGCCGTACAGCAGGAGGTGAGCAGCGGGCAAGCAAGCGAAGCTTCATCTGTATTTACAGCCGCTCCCCATCGTTCGCATTACCTCCTGAGCTCCGCCTCCTGTCAGATCAGCGGTGGCGTTAGATTCTTACAGGAGCGCGAACCCTACTGTGAACTGCGCGTGCGAGGGATCTAGGTTGCGTGCTCCTTATGAGAATCTAATGCCTGATGATCTGAGGTGGAGCTGAGACAGTGATGCTAACGCTGGGGAGTGGCTGTAAATATAGATTATCATTAGCAGAGAGGTTTGACTGCACAGAGACCATAATAAATCAATTGCTTGCAGACTCATATCAAAACCCTGTCAGTGAGTGGCAAGTGAAAACGAGCTCAGGGCTCCCACTGATTCTGCATTATGGTGAGTTGTATAATTATTTCATTATATATTACAAAGGAATAATAATAGAAATAAACTGCACAATAAATGTAATGCGCTTGCATCATCCTGAAACCATCCCCCCCCCACCCCGGTTTGTGCAAAAATTGTCTTCCACGAAACCAGTGCCTGGTGCCAAAAAGGTTGGGGACTGCTGCCCTAGTGGGATTTCTAAACTAACTATTTAATTATCCTACTCTACCCGTATCAAAAAGAAAACTCAGTGAATTCATCACCATGTTGTTTCTTGGGTCCTGAGGTTCTTAGCCGCTTCTCCACACTTCTTCACCTTTCTTAGTCTTCATATTTTTTAAAATGCATAAGTGTTCAGGGTTTTTAGTTGAACTTAGGATGAGAAACAGGCGGGAATAATGTCTGTTCCACTGTGCTGGAAGTGGAAATCCCTCCAGATAGTTTTCTTTTATAATGGCCACGATGGATCCCATTAGATAAACAGATCATCATTGACTGAATGTATTCTTTGTTGTTGGGCATTTATTTTGTTTCCAGCCTTTGTGTTATAAACAATGTTGCAATGAACATTTTATATGTAGCTCTTTGTGCCTTGCTGTGAGCATATAACAATTCCAGAATTTGTTGACTGAGCAGATTGGATTTCACTTGGTAAGTTGGTTCTTGAGGTAGAAGATTTTGGTGGGGAAGCACATGGAGGAAGAGTAAGAGAACAATGGGGGAGGGCGAGTCGGACTGGGACTGGCCAGAGGGAGCACATGCCAGCCCCAGACCAAGCAACGTTCCCCAGTTTATGTCGGCAGTGTTGCCCAGGTCCCTGGAAAATTTTCAACTGGCCTTGGCCCAGCCTGGTCCTGCTGTCCAGGAGGCGCCACCCTCTGACTGCCATCTTTGGAGGGCTAGTCCCTGAGGCCAGTTTGGGAGAATATGCACCCTCCTCTCCACTGGCTGATCTTGCCCTGCAGGGATGGCCCTGGTAAGGCTCAGGGGCGCCTCCTGTGCCTCCTTCCCATTGTGATGGAGCTCCCCTGGCTGTACCATGCAGTACACAGCACGCCTTCTACACATCAGGTCATTTGGGGCTCCCTACCAGGCAGGAAGGCAGGCTCAGCCAGGTGTAGTGTCTGGTCTAAGGTCACACAACAGTGAGCGGCAGATGCAGAACTCAGTCCTGGGTGGTCTGGCTCTGAAGCCTGAAGTCAGTGGAGGAGCCTGGGGTCCAAAGTGACATTCTAGAATAGGCATTTAGGAAAATGTGACCAGTATTTACAATAGCCAGGATATGGAAGCCACCTAAGTGTCCATCGACAGATGAATGGATAAAGAAGATGTGGCACATATATACAATGGAATATTACTCAGCCATAAAAAGAAACGAAATTGAGTTATTTGTAGTGAGGTGGATGGACCTAGAGTCTGTCCTACAGAGTGAAGTAAGTCAGAAAGAGAAAAACAAATCCCATATGCTAACACATATATGTGGAATCTAAAAAAAAAAAAGGTTCTGAAAAACCTAGGGGCAGGACAGGAATAAAGACGCAGACATAGAGAATGGACTTGAGGACGTGGGGAGAGGGAAGGGTAAGCTGGGACGAAGTGAGAAAGTGGCATGGACATATATACACGACCAAATGTAAAATAGATAGCTGGGGGGAAGCAGCCATATAGCACAGGGAGATCAGCTCGGTGCTTTTTGACCACCTAGAGGGGTGGGATAGGGAGGGTGGGAGGGAGATGCAACAGGGAGGGGATATGGGGATATATGTATGCGTATAGCTGATTCACTTTTTTGTACAGCAGAAACTAACACATATAAAGTAATTATACTCTAATAAAGATGTTTAAATAAATAAATTAATTAATTAAACAATAAAAGACTTATTACTTGGAAAAAAAAGAAGAAGAAAACGTGACCAGAAAGAGGGCTGCCCAAGTCTAGACCTGTGCTGAGGGAGAAGCCCTCAAGGAAGGGAAGTAGGAGGAGGGGAGAAGGGAGGAGCTTACTCACACCTGGTCACCTGCAAAGACCTGCACAGGAAAATGGGACCGAAAGGGATTCCTGGGGTGGGGGGGGCTGGCCGTCCCAAAGGGGGCCCCCTGCTGGACTATGTTATAGAGCAATGCAGTGTCAGAGGAGGATTTTGACCAATCCACTCTTACTGGGGACCTGGAAAACATTGTTTATCATTAGAGGCAAAACTGCTTGTAGCAGCATGACAAAGGCAAGCAAACAGAGACACACAGAGGCCCGCCCAGACACACCCAGCCCAGACACAGTCAGACACACCACACACACACACACACACAGAGGTATGCGTCAGGCAGATACACCCAGACTGTCCGCTCAGGCACACATGCACACGCACACACGGAGACAGGCCACCAGCGCACAAACACAGACGTGCGCGTACCACACACACCCACATGGCAGCATATGGAGCAACCCTGCCTTCCCCCATGGTTTCCAGGAGGCTCGGCGGGGGGTGCAAGTTCCACATCTGACTTTCCTTGTGTTCGTTAGACTCTCGGTGTAATTAAATGTTACATTGAATAATCCAGCGCGGGCTCAGTGGTGGCAGAGGCGGCTGTGGTGAGCCAGGCGATGGGGCGGGCGGGGGGGCGGATGCCTGTCTCAGTCCCACCCTTCTCCTCCAGCCACCTCCTTGTCCGGGACTCTGGAGCGGAGGACCCCTTGGCCACAGGGCCACCTGGCCAGGCCTTGAGGGAGGATGGCATGGGACGGTGGTCCTGGGCGACCCCTGGGTGTTGTTAGCTTACGGGTCCCTTGTCTCCCACTCCTGGTGGGGTGGAATTCCCACCCGGGCCTCAGGGGCAGAGGAAGGGCATCCAGATGCTGGGGAGCCCCTCTGTCCAGCAGAATGGCCACCTTGCTCACTTCTCCTGGGGAGGGGAGGCAAGAAGGACTTCCATCCGCCCCCCTGTCTTTTCTTTTAAATGGGTCTGCAACCTACCCTGGCCCGCATGGGAGGCAGCCCGGTGTGGTGGCTATAGGCCACCTGCATGCGTACTACTTGCTACCTATGTGACTTGGTACAAATTTCTTCCCGTGTGTGCTCAGTGTCCTTGTGGGTAAAATAGGGGTAATGGGAGTACTTACCTCATGGGGTTGTTGTGGGGATGAGTTAGGTGCCTAAAGCAGTGCTACTCAGAGATACTAACGATCACCTGGCCCAGCAGTTAAGCCACGCCCTGCACGTGTGGTTCTTCCCCATAAAGTGACTTGGGTCACGCCTACTCATCCGCTGAAGGCGAGGTGTTGGATCCACTGCCAATGACGTCATGGTGCAATCTCGGTCCCCGCTCGGAGCCTCGACTCCCTGTCTGTGGAATGGGGCTGACAGCCACTGTGCCTGGCAAGATGGCAAGGATGGAGTGGGCTTCTGCGTGGGAAAGAACCCGGCAAACTGTTGGGCGCGGTGCCCAGGGGTAGCTTGGCCCCCTCCCCTCCACTCCTCTTGCTCAGACCTCCCTTTGGGAGCCTGAGCCATAGCCACGTCCCCTCTACAGCCTGCTCCGGGGAGCACAGAGATGGGCTGCCACTCGGCTCAGAGCCCAGGCAGCCCCTCTGTGCAGGTCTTCTGCCCACTCACGAGGTCCTGGTATGAAGAGCCCCAGAGCCCCAGCCCCAGGCCCAGATGGTGCTGGGGTGTCCAGCATGATTTCCCATGGGCAGCCCCTTTCGGGTGTTGACTTTGAAACAAGTGCCAGACCCTGGTGTGTGCCAGCTGGACAATGGGTGGGGTAGGCTGAGGATAAGCCACCAAGGAGGTGACATGGCTGGAAAAGAACCCTCAGTCCAAATCCTTACTAGAAGCCGGCTCCTGTCTGCCACCGACCACCTGGCTCCCAGAGGCGGTGAGCCCAGAGTGCAGGCTGACTCTCTCTGTGTACACACATGTGCACTGGTGCCCACTTGGATCTCCATAAGAGGACCCACAGGTCCATATGTGAGCAAGAGCCAAGACACGCCGGTACAGTTTCCTGGAGTCTCACATGCAAACACAGATGGGCCCACCCGGGGGCATGGTCAACTACACGCTTGCCCACAGAGACACAGAAAGATCTGAGTTCACTAGACAAACACACACAACTGTGCACGCACGTCCCAGAGGCACCATGGCACCTAGTGACCTCCCACCGCTGGGACCTTTTCTTGCTCTGGAGAGACATGGTACCGTGTCTCCTGTCCTATCTAATCTGCACAACCCACCCATCACCTTTGTTTTATGGGGGACTCAGAGAGGCTCAGTGCACTGCCCAAAGCCACACAGCCCCCGAATAGCCTGGCTGGGTGGGATCTCAGGTCCCCAGTCCAATGCTATCTGTAGCTTCTCCACTGGCCTCCCTCCCTCAATGCCCTTCTGTGGCTGAGTCACGGAGAACGGGGTGCCTCCAAGAAGAAACTGCGACTTTTGTAGGATGTTTTAAAGATGGAGTGTGCCCTCGGTGCCTCCCCCATCACCCAGGACTCTGAGCTGTGCAGAGGCAGCTTGTGAATACTCAGGACCCCACAGATACTCTTCTCTGTTTCTTCCCCTGCTCCTCGTTTTGTGCTGAGTCTTAAGTGAAATTGATCTTTCTTTCTAAGGAAAGAGAAATCTGTCTTTTGTTCTTCTGCTCCCCCAGGGCTCCTCAGAGGAGGAGGCCCCCCGCCCGGTTTAAGGGGCACGCCTCAGAACCAATCGCTGCCTGGCACGGTTCCCGGGGCACTGGGCTCGGGCCCGATGCCATGCGAACAGATGGCTGTGATTGCTGGCAACCCGGAGACCCTGCAGGAGAGTCGCGTATGGGTGTTTACAGCATCCTGGTCCTGCCAAGAGCATCAAAATGGCAGACCGAGTGGCTCCTGGCCCACCCGGGGTAGGGGTAGGGGCGGTGCACATTCCTGAAAAGGAGAAGGAGCCCCCTTCTTCTCCCAAGGAGACCCCTGCCCAGGGCCTAGCACCCAGCATCCAGCATCCATCACCCAGCGTGGTGTCCCATGCAGGGAACAGCAAACCCTCATTCCGGGGATGCCATCCTCCCGCTTCTCCACCTCTTGCCTCCACCTCCTTCAAGCGCCCTTCCTGTGGTTCTGCAGGGTCTCACTCCTCTCAACGGCTCCTCTGGAGAGTCCTCCATTCATTTAGAAAATGTATGTGAGCACCTACTGTGTGCTCAGTGAGGAGCAAGATAGAGGCCGTCAAAGCCTCCCTCAACTTATCTTTAGTTACATGTGTGTTTGTGGCACAAATGCCTGTCCCATCACTAGGCTGAGCTCCACTAGGGCAGGGTCCTGGCACATAGTACGTGCTCAACAAATCTTTGTCGGATGATTTAGGGGACCCTGCCCTCACAGAGATTGCAGTCTAGTGGGAATTCTCTCCCTCTCTCTCCCCTAGCTCCTACCCCTGTTGTGGCCTTTGCCTGATTCTGTTTCCCAATTATAGCAAAGCCCCCTGAAGGCAGGGGCTATGGCCTTTGCTTCCCCAAGATGCTGGCTACATAGTGGCTCTTGTTACAGAGATCATGTGACTAATATGGAAATGCAGCTCCCTCAAGGGCCACATAAATGTGCCTGAAAGGCAGGTCCCAGAGAAGATCTTCAAGAATGCTAACCCCACCCTGTTGCTCTGCTGCCTATAGCCCATGGAGGTTTCCCCATTCCTGCTCCTCAGAATGGCATTCAAGGCTCTTCACGGTCTGCGTCACATCCTACCTTGTTTCCTTTTTATTCATTCAAAAATATTTTTTGAGCACCTACCAAATGCCAGGGGCTGAGGACAAGACAAAGAATAAAATCACAAAGTCACTCTTCTCATGGAGGTGATGTTTTAATGGTGGGGTGGGGTGGAGACAAAGGGTAAATAAACAGATGGATGTATTATGTGTGTGGAGGAAATAAGAGCCATGAAGAAGGACAAAGCAGGTCACAGCAAGGGAGTGATGGTGAGAGTGGGCAGGGATGGCTTCTCTGACATTGGAGCAGAGATCTGAACAAAATGGGAGGGAGGTTGTGTGCCATCCTGGAGAAGAGCAACCTGGGTGGAGGGAATGGCAAGTGCAAAGGCCCTGAGGCAGGAATGGGTTGGCCTATCTGGATCTCAGTCACTGCAACAACAAGCAGGGATCATGAATTCCAGCACCCATGGCTCCAGGCAGTGGTCATGAGAGAAGTGAACCAGGCCTCCGTGTGATGACGCCAGATTGGTGTTAGGGAGGTGATAGGGAGAGGTAAGGATGGTGGCAGCCGTGGCGTGTCTGTAGCAGGCAGCCGGCTGGCGACAAGGGAATGCAGGCCTGGAGCAGCCAATGTATCCCATGTTTCAAGCAAAGCTAAAATCATCACCTTTTAAAATGTGAGCTATTCCAACTTTGAAGTGTTGGAAGCTAATTTAAAAATATTTTTAAAAACCTTACTCACGCCAAACACAACTCAATATAGGTCAGATCCAGCCTGTGAGCAACCAGTTGGCAGCTTTCAATTCATCTATCTGTGAGGTCCTTACTGGGCACGATCCTGATCATGGACCCCAAGCCCAGCGGGCAGCCAGGAGTGAGGTGTTCAGGGCTGAGGGTCTGGGCAGGGCCAGGGGGTCCTCTGGTCCTGATTTAAGGGCCTAAGGGGCCCGGAGGGCTTTTCCAAACACCTGTCTCCAGGGACACCCCTCTCTCAGGCCCACCCCAGTGAGAGCAGAGACTGGTAGAGGGGGTAGATCTGTGCCCCACTTCCTGGGGTGGGACCTTGACCTCTCCCACTGACCCACTTTTTCTGGCCCCTGGCAGGTTCCAGCAGCCAGCCGGATGCAGCCCTGCCTGAGGATGTGAGGATGGAGAGCCTTCTGTTCTGGCTTTGTTGGGGACCCTGGTGCTGAATGTGACCCCGAGGATCTTTAACTGGACCCTGCATTCCCAACGCCACTTTCTTTTGGCAAACTCAGGCCGAAGAGGCTGGAACTGCCCTCATGGCCCCGCCTGCCCTGAAGACCAGCTTTCTCTGAGCAGCTTCATTAGGAATGATTTCCACATTGACAGACACCTGGCACCTCCAGCCAGAGCCCTCTGCCGAGGGCCCCCCATTAATGCTAATGGAAGTCCCGTGGCTCAGCCAGGGCGCCCCGCTGGAAAGAGGCCTTGGGATGCCCACCCGCAAACATGACCTTTCCCTGTGTAAGAGACAAGATTTCAAAATCAATCTGGCCCGCGGGGCCTGCCCATCCTCGCCACATTCACCGCTCAGGGAAGAGGCCATGGGCCCCAGGGCAGGCGAAGGTCAATACCGAGTCTGGGGGAGGCTGGCTGATTGGGCCAGCAGGCTTGGGAGGTGGCTGTCTGGCCCTACCGCTGGAGCATCTCACTGCAGAGGCCACAGGGAATATTTCATGTCTTCACTCCATCTTCCCCAGTCCAGCTGGAACCAGCGCAGCAATAGTGGCGAACACACATACCTAGAGCCAAGTGGCAGCCATGCTGCAGAAACTCACCCGCACGTTATTTTCGGCAGAATGGTGAGGGAGGCACTATGATTATCTCCACTTCACACCCAGGGAAACGGAGGGCAGAGAATGTTAAGCAACTTGCTCAAGTCGTGCTGCTGGGCGGTGGCGGTGCTGGGATTTGAACCCAGGACCTGTGCTTGTCTCTGTGATGCTCCTCAACCCTCTCTCAGGCGCTCAGCAAACACATGGCAGCCACTGCTCTGTGCCAGGCCTGTGCTGAGGGCACAGAGGTGAGTCATCTACAGTTCCTGCTCCCAGACTCACTGTTCCAAGGGGAGGGGATGCCACAAGGTCTGGAGGAAGGAGGGCAGATCTGGCATGCTGGGTGATGGGCCATGATCAGGGAGGACTCCCTGGAGTAGGGGGTCTCTTGACAGAAGGGCAGGTGCCCAGGAGCCAGCCCTTTAGTTTGTGTTTGGGGGCAGGCGCTCTGGGGCTCACACCTGTGCATGTCTGGGTGCACGTGTGCGGACCGGGAGGCTGGTCTCCCGGCACAATGTTACCGGGGGACCCTCCCTCCTCCGAAGGTGGGGGGCTCTTGGGGAGCATGAAAGACACAGATGGAGGTCGATGTCACCAGGAAGGCTGCCCTGCCTATGAAAGGCACTGTCCCAGCAGGCCTCCCTCTAGGCTTGGAGGGGGACAGAGTTCAGGAGTCACACACTGGGGCCCTGAGCTGCATGTGGCTCTCTGCTGGCCTCTCACCACTAGCCTGCGTAAGTGGTGGTTAGTTTTTGCGGCTTGAATGCCTTTAGGTGCGACAGGCCTTCTCTGTCTGCCCACGGTCCCCACCCACCCCTTGGCGACACCAGGCTCCACCCTCCTTTCCACGACCTGCCTGGCCTCTGAAGGCACTTGCTTTGCAGCTCTCTGCTTTAGCAACTTCAAGTTCTTCCGAGAAGAATCTTTTCTACCTGAAGCCACCTCATGATGGCCTCTCATGGGAAAGCTCCGTGTAGAGCTACGCTAACATCTTTGTCTCTTTATCTTACTAAAGAGCCCCTTCCCACCAGGGGCGAGGCTCATTGATTCTTTCATTCAGCAAAGAGGTGTGGAGCGCCTACTCTTAGTCAGACCCTGTTCCAGGTGCTGGGATTGATGGATGAGCCACACCATAGAGAAGCTCCACCCTCCTGCGCTCCCATTTGAGTGGTCCTGGGCAGGTGCGGGGCAGGGCTTGTGCAGTCAGGCCCCAGACTGCAGGCTCAGTCCTTGCCTTGGGCCCTTGCCCCATCAACTCAGCACCTAAAGCCCTGCTGGGTCTGTTCAGCTGGGGTGGAGGGAGGAAACCAGCCAGCAGATGCCTCCTGGAGGATTTGGCACCAGCCACTGGCACGTTAATGGCAACCGAGGTGCTGGGAGGGGGAATGAACAGCCAGGAGGAAGGGGTACCACCATCCTCCCTGAGGCTCAGCCAGGCTGTCACACAGCTAGGAAAGGATGGGCTTGGCCCCATGTCTGCCTGACTCCAAGACCAGTGCTGTTTCCACTGTGAGGTCCAGACTCTCACCCTCTCTCTCCTTTCTTGAATCCTGCCTGATCTTCAGGTGCCCCGCCACAAAGCAGAGGCCCTGACTTCAGCCTGACTGAAGCTTTCTTTGCATTGCTGTGGGCACCACAGAAGCTGGGCGCGAGCTGATGGGGGTCCTGTGTGGAGTGAGCTGGTCTCTTTCTTAATCCTAGGATGCCACTTCATCTAGGGGTTGTGTCAGAGGCTGGCTCAAACCTGGGTGCCATCATATGTATTAGACAAATGTTTGTGGATAATTTGTGGGTTAATTCACTTGATCAGAAGCCGGCATTTGAGAGGAGCCTGGAGTAGTGAGCAAACCTCTGAAATCAGCCAGATGTGGCCTCACCACTTAACTGGCTATGAGACCTTGGACCTGTGAGCCTCCACTTACTTCTTCATCTGTAAAATAGGTTCCTCCTTCCTCCCTGCAGGGTGGCCGCGAGGATGCCTTAAAGTAAAAGCACCCAGAAAGAGCTCCGCAAATGCCCACGTGGGCTTCTTCTCCCGGAGACCTAGAAGTAGCATGATGGCCAAGAGGGTGGGAAGGTGGGCGACCTGGTGCTGGAGGAAGGTCCATTTGTGAAACTGGGCTCTGAGGAGTGGGTCTCATGCGGATGCTGGAATTAGACAGCCTGTGAATTAGTCAGGCTCTTCGGGTGCAAGTGACAGAAATACAATCCCAGCTGCCTTCAGCCGAGGGGGGATTTACCAGCTCATGGGATGGAAATGTCCCAAGATGATCTGCTTCAGGAATGGCTTGACACAGGGCTAAGGTGACCACACAGGCTCTGGTTCTTTCTCTTTCTTGGTTCCTTACTGCTCTTCTTCCTGGGCTGGAGCCCCTCACTTGCAAGTGTTTTCCTCAAGCTCACATAACAACCACCAACAGCTCTGGGGTGGCATTCTTCCAGGCTCCAAAACATGGAAAAGAGTGGAAGCCTTGCCCAGCATCCCCAGGAAAGCTCTGAGATGCTCTCTGATTGGACCAGCTCAGTCACAGGCCTGACCTACACAGTCAGGTGGCCACTAGGTGTGATGTGCTGATTGGCTAGGACAGGCCATGTGCTCCTCCTGGAGCTAGCGTGGTGCAGCCCAGATCCTGTGGTCTGAGGTTGAGGAGGAGTAGACCCCCAGTCAACTACAGGGTTGTGGGGACTGCCGTCTCTGGGCAGAGAAGCATCACGCCCACCACACTGGACTAATCCAACCTCTGCTTGCCGGTTCTTTTGGAGTCATCTGCCCTCCCCCTGCAACTCTTACTCATCCTTAAAAACCCAGCTCAAGCCCTAACTGCTGCCGGAAGCATCCCGGTGCACACTCACCCACGTTGCCCTCCTCGGAGCCTCTGTGGTACAGGCAGTCGTGCCACATAACATGTCAGACTCCAGATCGTTATCGCTCCAGCAGAGCTAAAGCCATTAGTGAAACCTTAGGCCAATACTTGGAAAGCCTAAGGTTTCCAAGTATCGGCCTCCTGTCAACCAAGAAATAGAGGAGCTGCCTGACAGTCAGCTGGGGCTGTTGGCCACAAACTGTTCCCCAGAACACCGGCATCAGGCAAGGCCACGGAGGGTCAAACAAAGACAGGACCACTCTGTAATCATGTCTGGACACAGACAGAACGTGAGCATCGTCCAAACCACAAAACTGCCCAAACATCCCCCATCCTGGCTAAAATCTTTCTTTACTAATTGCAGCTGTAGCTTTGTTTGGGTCCTCCTGTCTTCTAGGTAAGAATCATTAAGATACCTAGTCATTCAATTACCCCCACTTCCCGACAGCATCAAACCCAGAGAAAAAGCCCCCCAAATCACTTAACATGAGCCAAAGTCCCAAAATAATCTTTCTAAAGCCCTGTTCCTGAGATGCCCAGGGGTGTACATTCTCCACCATAGCAGCTGGCCCGTAAACCCAACTTTGTTGGACAAAAGGTGCATTCTTGGTGCTCTTTGGCTGCAGGGTATTGTACAGTTCTGCAAAAGAGGTGCTCTTATTCTTATTTCACAGGTAAGGGAACTGGGGGTCAGAGAAATTAAGAAGTTGCTCAAGGTCACACAGCAGGAGGGTGGGGAAACTGGGGTTCCCCAGTGCTCTTTCCCTTAAAACCCTGTTCTCATTTGTCCTTTCTTGCTTTATCTATTTATTATTGGGGGTGTGTGTGTGTGTGTACATGTGTGTATTTTGCAGTAATCAGTGCTGTTTGGGACGCAAGTGACAGAAGTCACCTGAAGCCAGCTCAGGCACAGCTGGGTTTGGCTGCAGGGTCCTGTGGTAACTGGTGGAAGCTGAAGGCTGGAACGTGTTGGGTTGTCCTTGCTTAGGGTTTCACTCCTCTAAACCATCAACTGAGGCTGCGGTGGGCTCCTGCAGAAATTACACATAGCATGGGGTTAGGGTTGGAGGAGTCCCTGCAAAGGAGAGATGAGGTCTGGACAGAGAGAACTGCTTGTTTTCCCAGCTGGTTGGAGCAGGCAGTGGCACCCTTGTCTGGAGGCCTGGAGCCTCTGCTTCCTGTAGGTGACTCCAGGCAATCCCTACCTCACACCATGAGGTGCTATATAGTTCACAGAGGCTTCAAGTGTCTTTCACATCCCAGATCTCTTTCCTCCACCACCAGCAGGTGGGAGAGGGTCAGACAGGTGTGAGATGGACTCATTAAGTGGCCAGTCACAGGACTGGCCTGGTCACCACTCCTGGGTCCAGCTCCACTTGTCCAGCGCCCAGGGGCTCTCTGGAGTCTGGCCGGGGGGGGGGGGCGGTCAGACCCCACGACAGCAGGGAAAAGCCAGCCTAGGGCCACATGGAACGTGGCTCTCAGTTCCAGGCACCCCATGCCCAGGCTGCTCCCGGGGGCTGTCCAGCCCTCTTAGTCCCTCTCCTGCCCAATCCCCACTCCCAACCCTCCCTGTACCCTGCCACCTGCTATTTCCCTCTCAGCCCCCCTGTTCCTCTAAAGGCAGCCTCTTCTCAGCTTCTCTGCCTGGATCTGGAATCTCCTGGGCTCTTCCTGTCACCTCAACCAGTTGTGCCACCTTCATTAGTTCATTTGCTAGAGCACTGCGCGTGGGGCCACCCAAACCCCTTCAACGATTCCTACAGCTTTTCTACGTGTTTTGGCTTTCTCCCTCCTTTCTGAATACCCTACATGCCACCACAATGAACTGGCAAGCGTATCAGTGTGTCCCTGGCTATGTGACAGTGTGTCTGTGTGAGTGTGTATCTGTGCATGTTCCCAGGTATGTCTGTGTGTATAGCTCTGTGTATTTGCTCTACAATTCATGCTTTCTTCCCTCCCCGATTTGGCTGTTTCTCAGCCCTTTCGGCTGTGCCCAGGACTTTGCTTGCCTGTGAGGTGGGGCTGGGGTGCTCTGCACTTGATGGAGGTGATCTCGTCTTGCATGTGGACCGCTCCTTCAATCTCCAGGGCACTTCCCCCTTTGTCACCTAGAAGCAGCCCTGTGGACCAGACAAGGTGGATGAACCATCTTTACTTGGCTCAGAGAGGGAGTGACTTGATTAGTGTCACACATGGCTGGCTCACAACACCTTAAAATAGGTAGGGCTAAAAGGGAGCTCAGGTATCCTTTTACCCAACTCCTCATTTCTTGGTCCTGAATGGACCTCAGATCAACCCTATTATCAAGGTCCCTGTAAGAGTCGATTATTATTATTGTTATTGTTATTTTTTGGTTGAACCACATGAAATTGCCAACATTGACGAGTTTTGATCCACAAGAAAGGCAATTTCATTAGGTTCAGCATAATACTAATTTTTAATTATACAGCACCCTTGACAGCCATCCAACTCTGGAGTTCGTTGGAGATTGACCAGTGACTCACACTTACTTATGTGCTATCCCCCAGTTCTACAGGCACAGGGAGGGAGGGGACCTTCCCAGGCTGCCCAGGCAGTGACAGAGAGCCGAGACCCTGATGACCTGCGCCCTGGAATGAAGTGCCTTGCCTGGAACCCAGCTCCCCTACTTCCAAACACTTCTCTCTTCCCAGACCCCCACGTCCTAATCTGCCGTCAGCCCCCTCCTCTGTTAACTGGAAGGAACTCATATTTCCTTCCAAAAAATATTGCAAAAGCACCTACGCTGTGCCAGACACAGAGCATCAAAACTGAATGAAATAGATGGGGTTCCCAGCCACAGTCAGTCAGGTGAGACAGAAAACCAAGTAGGTACAAAGTGCATGTGTTCCAAATGCTGAGGTTCAGAAAAGGACACGGATGGGGCCTCCCCCGCGAGAGCGGACAGGGGAGGCTGCCTCTCGGAGGGGGTGACATTTAAGCTGCCACCTCCCTGCAGGTCCTTCAACACCTACCTTGCTTTTTCGAATCTGTGCTTTTGTGCCGTCCTGACCTTTTGGCCCTTTCCTCGGCTGCGGGTCTTGGGAAGTTTGAGTCACGAGGTTGACGGCTGTCTTGTAACTGGAGTATTGAAGTCCCTAAGGAGCAAACGTGGCTCATCAGGTTTAGTGAGACCCACCTGTCTCACAAGCCTGCCCCCCAATTCAGCCCACCCCACTTCCCGGCAGTTAACGTAGGACTTTTTCTTTTAAGGAAGGAATAAGAGTTTTGACATTTATTTCCTTGGCCTTTAAGAGGCTGGAGCTGTGGAGTGTGTCACAGACTGGGCCGGTGTCTGTACCACGGATGAGGTCTCCTGCCAGGAGGGCGCGGGTCCCAGGCCTTTGGTATTGCTGGCAGTGGGCAGGTGTCCATCAGAGTGGAAACTGCCGCTGACCTGGGTGCCTCTGTGTCCCTTGGGAAGGGTGAGGGGTCCCAGAGCTGGAAGGGATCCTCATGAAGAGAAGGAGAACATAAGGAGACAGGGAAGCCCGGGGAGGAGGGGCTGAGGCCCAAGGCCATGACCATATTCTGACTGGTGCTGAGGGGTTTGCGTCCGCAGCTCACGGAAGCTCGTGGCAAGCCCCTGAGGCGGGTTGTGTTATGATTCCCATTTCACAGATGAGACTGAGGCTCAGGGACGTGCCCAAGGGCCCTCTGCTGGTCCCCCCGCCCGCCTTGGGCAGTGTGACCCCAGGGCCTGTGCTCTTAGCTGCAACAGCTTCTGCTCCCAGACTCACCAGGGTCCGGGCCCTGCAGACCAGCTCTCTCCTGGAGGCAACGAGGGTCTGCTAGGGCGCAGGGGCAGACAGACAGATGGACGGCACTGAGCATGCATGCATGTTGCCCCAGCACCTTGGTCTCTATGTGCATGTGTGTGTGCGTTGGGGGCGGGTTCTGTCTGAATCCTTCCCCCCGCTCCCCCCACGCCCATGTCCCTCTGCCTTGACCTCAGTTTCTCTCTGTCTGTGGCTCCCAGGGAGTCTCTGTTTCACTCTTTCTTGCTCTCCCTCTCCTCCCCTCTGTCCCCTCCTCTCTCTCCCTTGTCTCTCTCTGACGTTCTCTCTCATTTCCTCTCCCTAGTTCCCATTTTCTGCCCGGCTCTGTCCACTCAACTCTCTGAGAGTGTGTATCGTTCATGGTCTCCCTCCCAGGCTCAGCGAGCCCAGCACATATGGCCCCATGTGACCCTCACATCAGGGCACATGGCAGGCAGGGCTGGGGTCTCGTCCCGCCTGGCTGGGCAGGCTGAGGCCCAGAGGTAGGTGTGCCGTCACGTGCACACGGTCACTGGCTGGCAAGGGGCGGGGGACCTGGAGGAGGACCCCAGCCTGTGTGGTCCAGGGGAGTGTGGGCCCCTGCGTCCATGTGCTTGTAGCCACGTGTGCCCTGAGGAGGGGATCCTGCCACACCTCCCCAGCCCCTATCCCGGCACTGAACCCCAACTCTCCCGCAGCAGACACACACAGATGTCCCCCAGCCTGTGTCCTCTGGGACCCCTCTGTCCTGCTCCATGGCACCCAGAGTGGGTGCTGCTTGGGCTCCTCTCTGCGCTGCCCACCCTCTGGCCCTCGGGCAGGGCTGGGAGACTCTGATTAGTTGAGTCTTGGGAGGCCTCGAGGCTGGTACCCGCTTTCTTCCTTCCAAATCTCCAACCTCCCCTCTGTGCTGGGTGGCGTGACAAAGTTATCTCTGAGAAATGTTATTCAGTAAATCCCCACAGAATGCTGGCCCCGAGCGAGAGTGGTACGGGGCCTTGTCTGGTCCTCTGCACTTCAGGGGCCTGAGGACGAGAAAGACCCTCCTGAGGGGCAGGTAAGGGGACTCTGGCCACAGGCGTCCCACTGGGCCAGCTCTTTGTCACCTGGGTGAAGAGTTAGTTTCTTGGGGGCAGAGCCCGAAGAGCCCCTCCTCCTGCAGGGAGGTGGGATGAGAAGCCTGGGAGGAGGCCCCATGCGAATCCCTGCCATTCTCTGCGTCTTGAAAGGACTCCAACTTTCCTCAGTTTAAAGGGAAAGAAATGAGTTTCAAGTTGGAAAACTTGATGCGTGTCCAGTGTCTGGGCGCCATTGTCAGCCTCGCAGGCCGGAGGTGGGGAGGTGAGGGGGGAACATGAAAGTTGCCTCGGAGGGGAGGCCAGAGAGGCAGGCCAGCCTGGGCTCAGGCTGGGGACTCCCCGCCCTCACCTGCTTCAGAAGCCCCCTTGGAAGCTCCCAGGTAAAACCCCTGCTCCCTCCCTTTATCCCACACCTCTTTTTTGAGGTTTGGCTGCATTTTTTGATCTTAACAAGTTTTTTTTTTTTTTTTGTCATCTTTGCCAGGGCTTTTACAATGCGATTTCCTTTTATTTTAAAAACGGTGGCTTTCAAGCCTCCTCTCATCTATGATTGTTTCATGTTTGCAGGTTTCTGGAAGGTTTGGAGCTGGACCCTGGGTGGGCGACTTCCCATCTGCTCCTTGCTCTGCTCGTCGGCTTGGAAGGGGTGCGGGCCTCGGAGCAGCGGCCTCCTTTTCAGCCCCCCTCCAGCTGGGCCAGCGTGATGGAGAAAGAGGCAGGGCTCCCATCCGCCGGCTTCCCCTGAACTCCCCTCTCTCCACACAGCAGAATACTTCATGGTGGGAGGCAGGGATGCCTGATTTCCATCCTTGGGCAGGTACTTGCACCCTTAGCTGCCCCATTTTGCAATGGGAAGAGCAGTTGTACTCTAAGATAATAGTAGTAAGTACTTATTAATAGTATAAGTGACACTACTCCAAGATAATAACAATAAGCACTTCATAAGTACTTACCAGTACATAGTATAAGTAACAGTACTATCAGATGATACATGGAAAGTACCTGGCACAGAGCCTGGTACAGAGCGGAGGATTAAGAATGGTACCTTGGGCTTCCCTGGTGGCGCGGTGGTTGAGAATCTGCCTGCCAATGCAGGGGACACGGGTTCGAGCCCTGGTCTGGGAGGATCCCACATGCCGCGGAGCAACTAGGCCCGTGAGCCACAGTTGCTGAGCCTGCGCATCTGGAGCCTGTGCTCCGCAACAAGAGAGGCCACGATAGTGAGGGACCCGCGCACCGCGATGAAGAGTGGCCCCCGCTTGCCGCAACTAGAGAAAGCCCTTGCACAGAAACGAAGACCCAACACAGCCAAAAATAAATAAATAAATACATACATACATAAAAATTAAAAAAAAAGAGGAACTCATCTATTCATTTAAAAAAAAAAAAAAAAGAATTGTACCTTTATAAGAGGGCAAACCCTTGATCTCCCAGACCTCGGAGAACTGGCCCTTAGCTCTCTATCCAGCCTCACCTACTCTTCACAAGGTGCCAGCTGGGTGGCATGACTCACCTTGCGCCTGCCCCATTCTGGATCTTTGCTGACCCTGTTCCCCCTTCCTGCGTCCGTCTTCCACACGTCCTCCTCATGCCGAAAGCCTCCTCCATCCCTCTAGGGTCAGCTCAATGCCACCTGCTCTGAGATATCTTCCTTCACTTCCCCAAACCCAAATAAGTATTAATCACACCCTCTTCAGTGGTCCTATGATTGAATTTAGTTTTTATTTTACTCAGTGATGTAGCAAGTGTGGGTTTGGTCTGGCTTTGGAAGCAGGAAGATTTGGAACTGAATCTAATTTTTGGTAGGTGCCAGCTTTCCCATTTCCTAGCAGTGCAACCAGGAGCATGAGCCTTAACCCCTCGGAGCCTCAGTTTCCTCACCTGTAGATGGGGATGGCTATACCCTCTGTAGCATAAGCTCCAGGAGAGAGTGGCTTTCCGTTTCTTATGCTCTGCTGTATTTCCAGCAGAAGTACATAGCAGGTGCTCAACAAATAACTTACCATAAACAAAGGATCACTGGGTTTATAGAATTCTTTACTTGATGGCAACACTCTTTATCATGTCCATTATCATTGAGAAACTCATTCATTCACTCATTCATTAAAGGATGCAAAGATGGAGTGGCTATAATGTATAGGGCACTGGGTCAGGCACAGGAGACCTCCAGAGGAATGGGGGACATTTCTGCCCTTGTAAGGGGTCAAAGATGAGATGGATCTGTAGGCAGAGTGATGCTGTCCCATGACCCAGCAGCGATGGACCTGACTGATCCCATCAGTTCAGAGGCCATATGAAGTTTCTCTTGTCCATTGACTCTGTTGGACACAGCCCATGTTCTGCACACTGTGCCTGCCTAGTAAATGCCCCAGAAATGAATTAAGAGTGATCCTTAGAAGCCCATTCCTTGCAAGTGTCCCCTCAACTTAGCCAATTCCCAGTGCCCTGAAGCCAAAAAGCAGCTTTCTACTCTATCCTGAAGCTTTCTTTTGTAAGCTCAGCTGCCCCAGAAAACCCAAAGTAGGTGTGGTTTGGGGAATGCACATAAAGTAACAACTTATTCACTCGCTAGCCATCAGAGATGGTCTGTCTCCTGCTTCCTCTCCTCTTTTGCTTTTTGCATACCTTTATTACCCCTAGAAAGCAGAACATAAAGAAGATGAAACATCATTTTTGTGTTCCCCAAAGTGAGGATTTTCAGACGCTTCTTTCAAAATCCAGCTCGGGGGCCTCCAGGAGCACCTCAGCCCATGGGCCCATGAAACCTACACTGTGACACCCCCGGATCTGCATTTTGGAGCCCTCTTCTGCAATCAGCCCAGCTCTCAGTTCCCACCCCAGCCCATGTGGCTCATTTCCCACCTCCAGGTTTTTATCTGTCCTGCCCATTGAACTTTAAAAGCTTCCATCTCCTTCTCACTATTCAAGTTGATGGTGGACATCTCTCACTGCTTGTGCAGCCTCCTTTCCCATTTGTGGGATCAAATATACTCCTCTGCTATCTTCCTTTGGGGAACCACACTCTCCCTCACTTGCAGTCCTTGGGCGTTAGGTGGGATGGATGTTACCCTCTGTTTCCAGGGGTGAAACATGTGGCCCAGGGCTGACCAATCAGAGCATCAGATCCTTCCAATCACATGGTTGGCTCATGGATGCCCCCATGGCCCAAGAGAAGCCAATCAGGCCAATCACCACCACTCCGCAATCTCAAAAAGACGCCCTCCCTGCCACTGGCCATGGAGAGGGGAGGATAGAAGCTGGTTGCTGGAAGGGACACTGTTTGAAGGCAGCCTGCCTGCAAATTATGAAAGACAGATGGGAAAAGGAGAGTTAAGTCACCGTATTCTGCTAATCCTACCTACCCCTGGACTTTCAGTTATAAGAGCCCCTGAATTCTGCATGCGCGCGCGTACGCGCACACACACACACGCACACACACGTACCTACGTTTCTTTTTTTCCTTAAGCCACTTGGAATTAGATTTTCATTTCTTGCAACAGAAATACCATTTGCTAGAGCCTTGGATGGATCTGAAATTCCAAGCCCTAGAAGCAGGAAGACAGGGAAAATGGCACCAAGGCCCCCCTTACGTAGTGGGATTCCAGGTCCAGGTGCCTTTTAAAACAAATTATCCTCTGCCTTTCTCATTGGCCTTGCCTGGCAGAGAGGGGGGACCTGTCTCCTCCTAATTTGAGCTGAGGGGGGGACACCACAGAATGAATGATTCCAAACCACCTTCTCTTCCGCTCGGGGTGCCAGGGGCCACCCTCATTGGATTTCTATATTGTTTTACCTTTTACTTTTTTCAGATTTACCTTCCTAATTAGGTTTCATGCAGGCAGACACATTAGGATTAGTTTGTAATCCTTGAGCTCACAGACAGTGAGGGTGGGACAGCCCCGGAGTGGGCTGGAGCCTGGGAGAAGGCGTTTGCTGTGGGAAATCCACAGAGTGGGCAGCATGTGGGTGACGAGGGGTGTCCACACGTGAAATGGGTTTCAGATGTATCGTTGATTCATTTGTTTAATCCACTGTTATGAATTATTAGTTATGTGCCAGGTGTTGGCAAATAGGACACAGTAACTGTCTTTCCAGGTCCCCAGTGGAAGGAAGAGAAAAGTCAGCAGGACAAATCAGTCTGGCGCGGACAGGTTGAGCCGCTGGGTGCTGGTCGTTGGGTGCGGTGGGATGTTGTGACTCGTCTGCTGAGGCTCATGCCCCCGCTTCTCCAGCCCCCTGGCAGGTAGAAGGGGCTCTTCAGAGAAGGTTGCTCCACGCCCCCTTTGCCTGTGTGTGGCCTCCCCGGTTCCAGCACTTGAGCTCACCCCCCACCACCCATGCCAGCCATGCTTCCCAAAGCCCACCCTCCAAGCCAAGCGGCTGGGCCAGGAATAGCTCCAGGCTGTGTTGAAGCTGACATCCCCTTCCCCTCCCAACCATCCAGGCCGGGAAAAGCCTCGTTCATCGGTCCAGACTTCCCCTTTCCTTGGGGTGAGCCCCTTTGGGGTCCTCAGCATCCCTTCCAGACAGGGGTCGTGGTCAGGACCCTGTCAATTCTCAAGGCCCTGTGCTTTAAGGAAGATGAGGGCAAGTGTCAGTTCTTCTCCCTGGCACCCTGACACCGGGGCAGATGTGTCCACAGCATGGGAGGTGGGCGGTTGGGGGATGGGGGAGGTGGGAGCGGAGGAGTGGGGGGGGTGTGGAAGGGTAGCCTTGGTCAGGTCCCAAAGGTGTGGCCACACTCTTCGCTTAGCCATGGGTGTCTATTTACTGGACACTTGCCCACCCAAGGGGGCCTCTTGAAAGGCCCCTTCGTGAACAGAGGAGATCTGCTCCAAGACGGCTAGTGTCTCCACCTCCACAGAAAGCATCTCTGCAGCTTGCAGACAGCTCCTTAAGGTCCTGCTGAGTGGGCCCTGGAGCTATGGGCTGAGTCTCTGAGGGACACAGCTGATGGGCTGCCCAGGCCTCCCCTTGACCCTCACTTCTCCCATCAGAGAGGACAAGGTCTGTTCCAGAGGGCTGGGTGCCACCATCACTGCCTTAGGACTGGAGAGCTTTCTGAGCTGCTGTACCTGGGGCCTCTACGGGGCAGGGGAAGTATGGGCGCAGGGTGGTGAAGGATACTTAGGCCTTTGCAGGGTGCATGCGAGCCTTTGGATGGCAGATGCCTCCCATGAGGCGAGCATGAGGCCACCTGCTCTCTGTGTTGCCTGTAATCATCACTGACAGATGACCATAACAGGGCCCAGAGCTCTCCGAATCCACCTGGAAACTGCAGCCCAGCTTCCTCGGAGTGGGCCAGAGGTCGGGTGCTTATGGCCCATCTCTTTCTCGTCAGAGGAGCTTACATCTGTTAATAACTGTAAAATGATGAGTTAAATGGGGTTTAGATGGCTAGAAGCTCTGTCCTCTACCTAATGACTCTGCAGGCCCATTAGCAGTTCTTGGGCTTGTGCACAGGCAGGCTTCGGGTGACTCCCACCTCTTGGAGGGGGTCATCTCTCCCCACACCCACCCGGGCCCAGGACAGGGCAGAAGCCTCAGCCGTTGCAACTGGGAGGCTTGGGGCGTGACTGCGATAGAGGCCGGGAGGTGGAACTTCTGCAGCCCCTGCCCCCTTGCCTGGCGAGGGGCATCAGCAAGGCTCTGGCTCAGCTGGGGGTGGGGCTCCCACCACCGCTGAACTGAGCACGTCCTGGGAAGGCACCGAGCCTGACCTCCCACATTAGAGCTGGAGAAAGTGCGGTGGCTTGGAAGGAGGTTGGGGTTCTCTCCTGCTTCCTGCCTGGGTAGGCAGAGGACGCCAGGAAGGAGGGATTCTCAATGCTGGCTGCACAGTGGTCCTGCCCAGAGACCCCCGGGATGTTGGTGGGGTTGGGGCCCTGGGCGTGGGTCTCTTTTACAAGCCCCTAGGTGACTCTGATATGCACCTGAGAACCACGGGGTGCTTACGCAGTGTGGTTAAAGCGAGTAGCTCTGGCCTGAAACTGATGTTGCTAATGAATGACGTGATCGGATTCTGCCAGGTCACACGGCCTAAGGCCATAAAAGGGCCTTTATGATAAGGGACATACAAAGGCCTTTATGATAAAGGCCTTTAGGATAAAGGACAATAATGATATATGTTTCCCTGTTTTTTGCTCTCACCTGACATGGCAGGGCTCCCAGAACCCTGTCAAACCATCCCTCGATTGTTTTGGGGACTCTCCAGACTTGTCTCACGTGGGCTCATAAACAAACCTGTCAGCTACCAAGTGACGTGGGACAGGCTTCTCCATTATGCTTTGGGTCATCTGCCTGAGAAGCTGTTTGGAGTGACCCAGCCCTGCATCTGGAAGCCCTGCTGTCCAGTCCCTTGCTCTCTGTGCCTGCACTGGCTCCTATCCCTTTTAGGCACCATGGTGTCAGCTGGACACATCTCAGACCCTCTGCTGGGCCCAGCCACCTCGATTGGTCCATCCCGTCTGCTGGTGCCACAGCTGCCTCTGAGCCTCATGTCTCTAATGTCGATGGGCTGAGCTCAAGCTGCCAAAGGGTCCCCACATCTTGGAGTCCTCCCAGCCCTGAGCGGCAGTGAGGAGCATTCCCTTCTCCCCCAATCTCTGCTGCTCTCTGTCATTGGTCTTGGTGTCTTCTGAGTTCCGATAAAAACCATTCTTTCAATTTTTGTTGACAGCTTTTCTCTCTCCCAATTTGGACCATGAATCTAGGGGGCATAGTCAGGAGAAAAATCTACAAGCCAGACACTAGAATCCTGGCCCTCTCACTGCCTTATGCTTGAACCTTGGCTGTAAGTCTAAGTTGGGCTCTGGCTCTCCCTTTAGAAGGAATTCTAAGGACTTCCCTGGTGGTCCAGTGGTTAAGACTCCATACTTCCATTGCAGGGGGTACGGATGCGATCCCTGGTCGGGGAAATAAGATCCCGCATGCCACGCAGTGCGGCCTAAATAAATAAATAAATAAAAATAGAAGGAATTCTATTCAAGGGGCTTCTCAAATCATCATTCAGGTGGACTTCTGGTCTACCCCAAACCCAGCTATGTCCAGTTTCCATTAGGAGACATGGTTTAGGTTCAAGCTGTCCCTTCAAGATCCCTATCTAGCTTGCATCATTGCCCATTCCTGCCACGCCTTGTGCAGGCCCTTTCCATCTCTTTATGCTGCCATCATCCTCAGGCTGGCTGTGTGGACTTGCAGGTAGAGATGATCACCCCCCGAGAAAGAAGAAGGTGTCCCCCACCACATCTACCCCACAGCACCAGGCCCTGGTGAAGACAGTGAAAACTCATGAAAATCTCCCTCCACACTTTTGCATACTTGTATTAGTTTCCTGAGTCTGCTGTAACAAATTACTACAAGCTTAGTGACTTAAATCAGCAGGAATTTATTCTTGCAGTTCTGGAGGCCAGAAGTCTAGAATCAAAGTGTTAGAAGGGCTGTGCTCCCTCCGAAAGCTCTAGGGAACAATCCATTCCATGCCTCTTCCAGATTCTGGTGGCCCCAGGTGTTCCTTGACTTATGGCCACATCGCTCCACTCTCTGCCTCTGTGGTCACATGGCCTCCTCCTCTCCTCTGTGTGTCTCTCAAAAAGACACTAGACCTTGCATTTAGGTGCACCTGACTAATCCAGGATGCTCCCGTCATCTTAAGATCCTTAACTTCATTATGTCTGCAAAGAGCCTTTTCCCAAATAAGGTTGATTAACAGATTCCAGGGGTGGGGGGATGTGGACATATCTATTGGAAGGCCACAATTCAACCCACTCTAATGTCCTTTAGCTGTGTCAGCAGTTGTGTCACCACAAGGGTGGTGGGGAAACTGCCCTTGTAGACAAACAAGACACCCGAGCATCTAACAAAGGGGAATCCATGTGAGACCCTAGAGATGAAGCCACCACCCGGCCATGCAGAGCCTGCTTGGAGGAGGAAGATTTAGGTCTACTTTGGGGTTTACTTCTAACGTTCTCTCCCGTTCATTTCCCCACTGTCCCATTTGGTCTTGATTACCTGAATTTTTCTGTGATTGCAGAATTCTGTCGTTGTGCCTTGTCTGACATCTGAAACAGCAAGTGGCCTGCCGGGCATTAAAAAGGAAAAAGTTTCTGGAGGACCCACCTGGGGCTAGAAGCCTTGAAATGCTGTGGGTCTGGAGCTTGTGAAGGGAAGCTGTGATGGGGGAGGGCTGGGTGAAGGCAGGGACTAGCCCCAAAGGCCAGAGATGGTCTCCTGAGCCAGACTCCCAGCCCTCGGGGGTAGGGGGAGATGGTATGTGTGTGGGCGCACATGAGTTGCCCACCCTGGGCACTTGGGGTCCTCTCGGGCCCCAACTGAGAAACCCCTATTGCTGCCTTTCCCGAGCCCCCAGGCCTGAAAGCTCGAGGCCCAGGGAGAATAAAACAGCCTGGGCAAAAAGGCTCCAAGGCAGTTCAAAGACAGAGAGAGACTGGAGATGAAGTTTTCAAGCCACATCCAAGGGGAGGGCTTTTCATCTGCCAGGCTTTGAATCGGGAATCAAGGCAGCAAAGTTACTACCAGGTTAAAGTTTAAATGGCACAGAAAGGGGAGACGGGAAGATGAAACAACAGCCGTCTGGCCAGGGGAACAAAGCCGGAACCCAGCCTGGGCACCCGGCCGCAGAGGCACTGAGTTGCAGCAGTCCCCGCAAGGAGGGGCCGTGATGCTGCCATTGTTCAGCTAAAGAAGGAAAGTAATTGAAAGGAAAGGTGAGCCAAGGAGAGGCAGCCTGTGCGTGCGACTGCCTGGATCGTTAGAAAATAATTTAAAGGGAACAGGCCTATCAAGCAGTTTCTCTTATGGAAATGCCATCATTGAAGAGAAAGGAAGGGGAGGGTGGGGGAAGCCTTTTCATTCTTTGAAAAAGCGTGAGTTTTTTTCCACTCACCAAGTGCAGACTTGAAATCTCTTTAGTTTGCAAACTTGCTTTACTCCCTAACTGCCTGGGCTTGGGGCGGGCGGGGGAGGGTGTCTTCTGGTCTTCTCCAGAACCTTGGGGGTTTGGGGAGCTGGGAATTTTGGAGGGACTACATGGCTGCATCTGTACAGGCATTTCATTCTGAGACAGACTTCCTGATTCGTTGGGAAGCGTAGCCCTTTGTGCAGCCTTCTCCCTGGTTCTGAACGCTCCCCTTGCATCTGAATTGCCCCTAGTGTACTGCTGCTTAACTGGCTACCAACTCTGACTTCTTGAAGATAAGAACAGGTGAGTTAGAATCCTCCCCCAGAAGACACAGGTGTACCTTACATCCACACTTTTGTAGATGAAACTTCCCTGTCTCCATTATCTGACTGGACACAAGAGGAACCTCCCTGATAATGGTGTTTCAGCCTTCTGGAGCTAAAACATATTAAAAAATGTCAACATTCATCAAGCACCTATTCTGTGCCAGATAAAGTTGAGTGAGTAAGACACAGATCTTTATGTTTAGGAACCTATAGTCTAACTGGAGAGGTGAGCAGATAAACAATAACAATGCAGACTGATAAGAACTATGACAGAGGAAGCATTGTAGCAGGAGTGCTTAATCTGGTCTGTGGGCCATCAGGGAAGGCTGCCTGAAGAAGCATATTTGAGTGGCTATTTGAGTGGAGTTGTGAAGATTCACTTGCTGTTAGTAAGGAACTTCTACTTCCAGCCAAGATGGAGTAATATGGACTAAATTTACTTCCTGCCTGAAACAATCAAAAGATGGTTTGCAAGACATTGGACATTAAGAAATGAAGAGCAGTTTTCCCTGAGAGATGGGAACCAAATGTGGTGAGCGCTATGATTGCTCCAGCTTATTGCCTTGAGAGAGTTTCCAGGCTATGGCACGGGAGGGGGAACCTGGAGAAGACTGGTAGGCTCCCTCTGTTGAGGAGACAGAGCTGAGAGTCTGGAAGCCAAGGTGGCTGGAGTTTGCAGGAGAGACAAGCTGAAAGGAGAAAGTGGCACAGAGAACTCTGGAGATCTGCAGGGAGCCCTCCTCAAGTATTTAGCAGAACATCAATCAGCACATGCATGTGGGGAAGGTAACAAGCCTAGGAATGAACCATCCAAAGGGTCAGAGTGAAGAGGGCTCTAACTGTGCCCAGACTAAGGCACAAGATTATTTACAGGAACACAAAAACATCCACTATACAAAAAGATAAAATTTATTATGTCTGGCATCCATTTACAAATGACCAGCCATGTAAAGAAGCAGGAAAATATGACCCAGGATGAAGAGAAAAATGACTCAATCAAAACTGACCTAGAACTGGTGCAGGTGTTAGAATTATCAGGTAAGGATATTAAAACGGTTCTGATGATATTCCATATATTCAAAAACTTAATTAGAGACACGGAAGACGTGAAAAAGACCTAGATCAAACTACTAGAAATGAAGACTACACTTACTGAGACTGAAAAGTATGCTGGATGGGATTAAGGGAGGAGGTTACACATTGCAGAATAAAAGATTAGTGAACTTAAAGAGAGCAATAGAAACTTTCTAAAAGGAAAGAAAGAGAGAAAAAAATAGTAAAGACAGTAAATAGCATAAATGAGTTGTGGGATAGTATTCAGTGGCCTCAAATACATGTAATTAGAGTTCCTTAAGGAGGTGGGTGCGGTAAACACAGATGAAGTAATAGTAGCGAAAATTTCCCCAAATTTTATGAGAACCATAAACCCACAGATCCAAACAGCTCAATGAACTCCAAGCACAAGAAACATGAAGAAAACTACACCAAGGCACATCATAATCAAATTATTCAAAATCACTCTTAAAGAGAAAAATTTTAGAGCCAAAGAAAAAAACATATTATGTATAGAGGATTACAGCAGATTTCTCACCAGAAACAATGCAAATGATAAGACAGTGGAGCAACATCTTTAAAACATTGAAAGACTGTCAACTCAATTCTCTACCTAGTGAAAATATTTTTCAAAAATGAAGACAAAATAGAGAGCAGATTCTGAATATATGGTGGAGTAGGAAGCACCAGGAATCTGCTTCTCTACCTGGACAATAATTACATTGACAGAATCTGTCTGATGTAATTATTTTGGAATTCTGGAGTCTACTGAAAGCTTGCAACTTCCAAGGGAAGGCTCTGGTGGTAAACTGCAGTTAATTTTGGTCAGTTTCAGCTTGTAGCATGGTAGCAGCTCTCTACCTCTCATCCCCATGCAGCCATGCTTGTATTCCTGGAGCAGCTTGAATGCAGCTTGTGGGAGTCAGGATGGGCAAAAAAAGACCTATCCTCCAAATATAGGGAATCTGTGCTCTGATTGATTGCTGATTGGTGCTTTTAACCACAGGGGTGCAGACAAAGAGGTGGGCATTTTTGTTGCACCATCATCCATTGTGATAAGCACCTTCCCCTCCAGCTGAAGTGACTTCCAGGGGATTTAAAGGGCCAACACACTTCCTGCCTTCATTTTTCTCTTTTTCCTTTTTTGGGAGCCAGACATTAAAGTCTAGGACATTTATAAGCAACTGCATATATAGGGAAAATTAGAAAGTGACCACATATGCTTAGGGAAAGACATAGGCTCAGAAAATACCTGGGAAGACCTTAAGTTTTCACCTCAGGCTGATCCTTGGTACAGATACAGCCTACAATTTAAAAAAAAAAAAAAAAACTCTTGGTACAGATACAGTCTACAATTAAAAAAAAAAAGTAAACAAAATAATGACAAAGCAAATCCTGAGGACGGGAGAGAATTTGATTTCTAGAGTTACTACATTATTAGATTTAAACATCAACTTTTCAACATAAACATTACAAGGTATACAAAGAAATAGGAAAGTATGATCTGTTCAATGGAAAAAAAATAACTCAGCAGAAACTGTCCTTGAAAAAGATCTGAAGGCAGATCTACTAGACAAAGAGTTTAAAACAGCTGTCATGAAGAACTAAAGGAAGATGTGGAGAAAGTCAAGAAAATGATGTATAAACAAAGTAGAAATATCAAAAAGAGACAGAAAACCTAAAAAGGAAACAAAAAGAAATTCTGAAGCTGAAAAACACAATAACTGAAATGAGAAATTCACTAGAGGGACTCAAAGGCATATTTGAGAAGGTAGAAGAAAGAATCTGCAAACCTGAAGATAGGACAATGGAAATGATCAAATCTGAGGAACTGAAAGAGTGAAGAAAAGTGAACAGAGCCTAGAGGACCTGTGGAGCACCATCAAGCAGATCAACATATATACTATACACACTGTTGTTGGGAGTCCCAGAAGGAAGAGAGGGAGAGGGGCAGAAAGAATATTTGAAGAAATAAGGGCTGAAAACATCTCCAATTTAATGAAAGATATTAATATAAACATCCAAGAAGCTCAACAAACTCCAAGTAAGATGAACTCAAAGAGACCCACACCAAGGCACATTGTATTTAAACTTTCAAAAACCAAAGACAAAGAGAGAATCTAGAAAGCAACCAGACAGAGGTGAATCATCACATACGAAGGATCCTCAATAAGAATATCAGCAGATTTCTCATCAGAAACTTTGGATGCCGAAAACAGTGGAACAATCTATTCAAAGTGCTAAAAGAAAAACTGTCAACTGAGAATCTTTTATCCAGCCAAACTGTCCTTCAAAAGTGAGGGAGAAATTTATACATTCCCTGATGAACAAAAAGTGAGGGAGTTTCTTTCCACTAGACCTGCCCTGCAAGAAATGCTCAAGGGAGTCCTGCAAGGAGTAATGAAGGACACTAGACAGTAACTTGAAGCCATATGGAGAAATAAAGATCTCAATAAAGGGTAAATACATGGGAAATTGTAAAAGCTAGTATTACTTTTTATAACTACTTTTGGCTTTATTTTTTATTTAAGAGATTAATGCATTAAAAAAACAAATGTAGCATTATCATAACTTTGGTTTGTAACTCCATATTTTGTATTCTATGTGACTTAAAAGACTAACACATTTAAAATAATTATTAGTTTATGTTTTGGAGCACACAATATTTAAAGATGTAATTTTGTGACATCAGTAACAATAAAGGGTGGGGATGGAGTTAAAAAGTAGCAGAGTTTTTGTATGTTATTGAAGTTAAAGGTGGTATAATTTCAAACTGAAGTGTTAACTAGAGTGTTAAAACTTTAAGATGTTAAATGGAATCCCTATGGTAACCACAAAGAAAATAGCTATAGAATATACACAAAAGGAAATAAGAAAGGAGTTCAAACATTTTACTACAGAAAATCAATTAAACATGAAAGAACAGTAATGCAGGAAATGAGGGACCAACCTCCCCAAATTATAAGGCATATAGAAAACAAAAAGCAAAATGACAGAAGTCCCTCTTGCCAGTAATTACTTTAAATATGAATAAATTAAACTCTCCAATTAAAAGGCAGAGATTGGCAAAATGGATAAAAACACATGTTTCAACTATGTGCTGTCTACAGGAGACTCACTTTAGATCCAATGACAAAAAAATAGATTGAAAGTGAAAAAATGGAAATAAATATTCCATGCAAATAGAAGGGAAAGAGAGCAGGGGTGGCTATACTAACACTGGACAAAATAGATTTAAAACAAAAAAGGTTATAAGAGAGAAAGAAGTACATTATATATTAAGAGGTTTAACATAGATATAACAATTACAAACATTTATGTACCTAATGAAAAACCATCAAAATATATGAAGAAAAAGCTGACAGAATTTAGAGGAGAAATAGACAGCTCTACAATAAGAGTTGGAGTCTACAATACCCAGCTCTCAATAATGGATAGGACAACCAGACTGAAGATAAATAAGGGAACACAGGACTTAAACAACACGATAAATGATCTAGATAAAACTGACATACACAGAACACTCTAGCCAACAACAACAACAACAACAGCATATATATTCTTCTCAAGTGCACATGGGACATTTTCCAGGATAGACCATATGTTAGACAACAAATTAAGTCCAATAGATTTTAAATGATAGATATTATACAGGGTATCTTCTCCCACCACAACAGGACGAAGTCAGAGATCAACAACAGAAGTAAAACTGGAAAATCCACAAATTTGTGGAAATTAAACAACACACTCTTAAACAACCAATGGATCAAAGAAGAAATCACAGGAGAAATTAAAAAATATAGAGAGACAAATGAAAATGAAAACACAACATACCAAAACTTATGGAACACAGTGAAAGCAGTGTTAAGGGGGGAAATTTATAGCTACAAACACTTGCATTAAAAAAAAAAAAAGAAACTAGACAGATCTCAAATCAACAAACAACTTAGCTTTACAACTTAAGGAACTAAAAAAAAAGAACAAACTAAACTCAGCAGAAGGAAGGAAATAATAAAGATTAGAGCAAAGATAAACTGAAAAACAGAAAAACAACAGAGAAAATCAATGAAACCACAAGTTGGTTCTTTGAGAAGATCAACAAAATTGATAAAGCTTTATTCTGATTGACTAAGAAAAAAGAGAGAAGACTCAAATTACTAAAATCAGAAATGAAAATGGGGACATTACTACTGATTTTACAGAAATAAAAAGGATTGTAAGAAAGAACAATTGTACACCAACAAATTGGATTATCTAGATGAAAAGGAAAAATTCCTAGGGCCACAAACCTACCAAGACTAAATCACAAAGAAATATAAAATCTGAATAGACCTATAATTGGTAAGGATATTGAATCAGTAATCAGAAATCTCCTGGCAAATAAAAGCCCTGGTCTTGGTGCTTCACTGGTGAATTCTACCAAATGTTTAAGGAAGAACTAATGGCAACATTTCTCAAACTTTTCCAAAATACTGAAGAGGGGGGAACACTTCCTAACTCTCTCTATAAGGCTGGTATTACTTTGATACCCAAACCAGACAGTCACTACAAGAAAACTACAGACCAATATTCCTTATGAATATTTATGCAAAAATCCTCAACAAAATACTAGCAAGTCAAATGCAGCAGCATATCAAAAGGATTATAACCAAGCGGCATTTATTCCTGCTACTGCAAGGATGATCCATCATATGACAATAGATCAGTGTGATACACCACATTAACAGAAGGAGGAAAAAAAACACATGATCCTCTCAATTGATGTAGAAAAAAACTTAACAAAATTCAACACCATTTCTTGATAAAAACACGCAGCAACCTATGAATAGAAGGAAACTACCTCAACAAAATAAAAGCCAGATCTGAAAATGATCACCTTATGAGACACAGAAAAAGCATTTGATAAAATTTAATATCCTTTCCTGATAAAAATCTCTCAACAAATTACAAATAGAAGGCAACTCCTTTATCTTGAAAAGCTTACAGCTAACATCATATTTAATGATGAAAGACAATGCATTCCTCCTAAAATAAGGAACAAGACAAGGATGTCCACTCTCACTGTTTCTATTCAATACTGTACTGGAGGCTCTAGCAGTGAAATAGTGGGGAAAGAATGAAAAAGAAAGAAAGAAAGGGGGGAAGATGGGGGGAGAGAGAGAGAGAGAGAACAGGAGGATCTATATTGAAAAAGAAGTAAAAATATCTTTATTGCAAATGATATAGTTGTATATATAGAAAATCTGATGGAATCTATAAAACTACTGGAATTAAAAAGATGTTTAGAAGAGTTGCAGGAAACAAGATCAATATACAAAAATCAATTGTATTTTTGTATACTAGCAAGGAACAATAAGAAATTAAAATTAAAAATACCATTTATAGTAATATCAAAAAATATGAAACAGAAATCCATCTGACAAAAGGTATGCAAAGAGCTGTACATTGAAAACCACAAAACACTGCTGAGAGAAATTAAAGAAGTAAATAAATAGAGAGATATGGCTTGTTTACAGGTCAGAAGACTCAGTATTTTTAAAATGTCAAATCTTCCCAAATTTATCTACAGATTCAAAGCAATCCCAATTAAAATCCTGCAGACTTTTTTGTTGAAACTAACAAGCCAATTCTAAAATTCATTTGGAAAAGCAAAGGGAGGACACAGAATAGCCAAAACAACTTTGCAAAAGACAAAGTTGGGGACTATGATGACCTGATTTCAAGCCTTACAAAAAAGCCACAGTAATGAAGAGAGTGTGATACTGGTGTAAAGATCAAGAGATGAATGAAACAGAGAAACCAGAAATAGGGCTCTCTCCATATATGTGGAAAACTGGTTTTTGACTAAGGTGCAAAAGGTAGTTGTTTCAACAAATAGTGTTGAAACAATTGGATATCCATATGCAAAAAATGAGCTCTGATTCATACCTCTCATCATATACAAAGTTTAACACAAAATGGATCATAAACCTAAATGTTGAAAATGTAGCAGAAAATTTGTGACCTTGGGTTCGGCAAAGATTTCTTAGAAATGACATCAAAACCACGATCTCTAAAAGCACTCGATAAATCGGACTTTAAATTAAAAACCTCTGTGCTTTGAAAAACACCATTAAAAGAATGAACAAAATATAATCATATATCTGATAGAGGATTTGTTTCTAGAATATATAAAGAACTTTCAAAATTTAATAATAAGAGCACTAATAAACCAATAGAAAATGGCAAATGATTTGAATGGACACTTTACCAAGGAAGATGCATGGATGGCAATAAGCCAATGAAAAGATGCTCAGCATCATTTGCCATTAGAGAAACGCAAATCATCTATTAGATGATGCAAAATGCAAATCATCTACCACCAATCATCTATTAAAATGGTTAAAATGAACAAGGCTGACCATACCAAGTGCTGGTGAGGATGTGGAAAAACTAGAACTCCCTTCTATTGCTGATTTGAAAAACTGTTTAGTGGTTTCTTAAAAATTTAAACATGTGCCTGTCATAATATCCAGCCACTCTACTCTGAGAGATTTATCAGGGGGAATGAAAGCATAGGTCCAAACAAAAACTTGTACATGAATGTCCATTGCAGCTTTATTTTTAATATCAACAGACTGGCAGCGACCAGTCGGGTGAAGTGATAAACAAAGTATGGTATATCCATACAATGGAATATTCCTTAGCAGTAGAAAGAAATGAGCTACTGATACACACAACGGAATCTCAAAATAATCACGCCAATTCACAAAAGCTGATGTGCGGAAAATTCATTCAACAAGTCCAGTTTGCTGAATGAGCTGTTTAGACATACCTCTTAGACTTGGTCTAGCAGAGTTCTCTGCAGCAGTTCCAAGTCCAAAGGGGTGCGTGGTGGAGGGGGTGGGACAGACGCTCAGCAAGCAGTGTTTAGCCCAGCTGGTGCGTCTGCATGAGCAGTGGTAGAAGCAAGGCGAAGACTGGAGTGGGGGAAATGAAACCCCCAGAGCACCCCTCCGTTGCTAGGTTGGCTGGCCACTCAGTGAACTGGTCTTCCGCAACCTGGTTTCTGCAAATCAGCCCTCGGCTCCTGGAGGAAGTGGCCCACACTGATGTGATTCTCTGAGGCAGAGCAGACATCCAGACCTTGTCCACAGCCCACAGCTGAAGCCGGAAGATGTTCTGGGAGGTTCTGGGTTTGGGGTCCTCTCTGGAGCCCACTGTGGGCCTGCACTCGGCCCGAGGCAGACGGGGGCAAAGAAGGACAAGGCAGGGTCCTCCATGGGAATGAGAAGATGGGAAGAGTCAACAAGCAGCACGGCCAGCAAACAAGATGGTCTAAAGATGAACCACAGTGTGGCGATATGGGGATTCAGCTGAGGGAGAGACTGGGCCAGAGGGCAGCAGGCCCCTACGAGTGGCTTTCTGGGGAGACAGGATTGAAATGGGTCTACAAGACGAACTTAGATTTGGATCAGGACGCGAAAAGAAGAATGTTTCAGGCAGAGGGAACGTCCCCAAGCTGAGGGTAAGGGACGAGACATACAATGGCCAGCATGTTCCAGATCGTGTCAGAAGGGAGTAGAACTACATAATAGTAAAACCACCCCTTGATAAATGGTATGCCGCCAGTCTGGAAATGCCTACAGTGGTTGAGATTATGGGTGACAGGGTTTGCATGTTTATCAATCTGTTTTCTTCTGATTTTCCACCATGACTATATATTAGTTGTGCATCTCAAAAACGTGATGAATCTGCAAACTAACAAAACTAGCTGGTTGCCCTTCAGTCTAATAATCCCAAGACCTGCCAGGGACAGTAGCTTGAAGACAGACCACTCTCTCTGAGAGATGGAAGCCCAGGGGTGTCCAGCCTCCATCTGTCTGTGAGGCCTCCTAGGGGCCTTGGATGCTCCTACCAGGCCATGGGCTTGACTGGATGTAGGCCAGGGGCAGGAGAACCTGCTCTGGCTGGCATTGCTAGGTGCCAGGCGCACCTGAGCAGGCGGGCAGGTGTGACAGTTGCCCTGGACCACATGGAGCTGGCTGTGCCTTGTGCACGCACAACAGTCGCACCCCGCCTCCCCTCCCCAAACCTCCCTCTGCTTCCCGGCTAGCTCAGGTGTGGTGCACCTGTGGCCCGTTGGCAGCTATCTGCCCGCAGTGCTGGGGAGCTGTCAGGTTAAGAGCTGGTTGCTCCATTTAATCCCACATGTGAGCTGTTTTATTTCCCTCTCTCTCCTTTACATGGCTTCGGTGTGCTTTTATAAATATTTCACCAGCCTTGCTAAAGTCTATTTCATCTCTCTCTTAAATTTATTAAATATAAATGCAGCAACAACTCTACCATAAGTCTCTCTTTGCTGTCAAAATCTCAGGCTCCTGTGGAAGTAAATATAATTGGCTTTGTTTACCGTGGGTAATTTGGAGCCCTATCTGTTGTATCAACACTTCCAGTGCCCCCCAAGTCTCCTTGCTTTCATTAGTGGGGGTCTGCCATATCCACGTGTAGGACACAGGGACACGGTTCCCACTTTGCAGATGGCATGACAAAGAACCAGTAGGGGCTGTTCTCTGAGACTTGCATGGTCTTGGTCCCTTGGTCTCCCAATGGCACCCTCGATGAATAAGGGGGAGCCTGTACTTGTCACCCCAGACCTGAGTGGGCCTGGAGGTCTGTTTGAGCGGGGCCTTGCCCCTGGCCTCTCTTGGAGAATAGGCCCATCTGCCACAGCTGGTGACCTGGCCAAAAAAGATGCAGACTGCTGTGAAATGATGGAGGGCATGGACACCCCTCCCACCTCCGGACCTGCAATCAACAGAACCTGGGGCAAGGCAGGGATTTTGGTCCCCCAAAGCCAGCCACAAGCCCCCTGCCACTTCCTTTGCTCTTTGTTAATTGCAAAATAAACACAACCCTGCCCACCGACTGGGAAAAGAGATTTCTGCCAACCGGGGTCACCAGCAGGCAGTGGGCAGGGGCTGGCGCTTGACCTCTGCTGGCTACGTGTGATTTCTCGGAGGACACCAGGGCCCAAGAGAATCGCAGTGTCAGATCTGGGAAGCACCCAACCCTAAACAGGGCTTGCTGGGTCCGGTAAGGGGAATGAGTGACGTGGGAGTCACAGTGGATGGGCAGGCACCTATTTGCATCTGAGATCAGCGAGAAGAGTTTCCTCTTTCACAAAGAAATGTGCCTTTTCCCATTTTTTATTTAATAAGAATGGTCTTCTCAGTCCATCCTGTGTTCCTCTGCTTTCGGTGGTGACATTGGTGCAGAGAGTGTTGCATTGCCTTTGCCTATAAGGAAATGCAAAGGAACCCCGGCTCCTGACTCCCAGCCTGGAACCTTCCACCAGACTTGCCGGGATGAAGGCAGGTGATGACAAGGCTCTGATGACTTGGGCTGGGGAGACAGGTCAGGATGCTCCTAGGAGTTCAGATCTGCGCTGAAGCTCTCCATAGCTCCAGAACACCGGTTCCCGCCTTGCCTGTGCCCTGTGGTCTCTGAGGCTATCCTGCAGATTCCGGGGGAGGAGGGCCGAGTGGGCTCAGAGACATTCTACTTCCATGTCCCATTCACACTCAGCAAGGTAAGAGAACGTTTACCCCCAGGAGGGGAAAGGAGTATATTCCAGGGGCCGATTTAAGACCTCTGCGAGGCCCTCCTGCATATCAACATATTAAAATCTACTCAGCTTACATTGAATGTAATTAGTTCCAAAATTATTTTGCTTAAGAATGTTAAAAGGGTTTGGAATCTTGCTTGTGAAATTATTAGTAATTTTGATTTTACAGTTTTCTTCTCATATTTTAGAGTCAATGCCCTTTTTTTTCCTTCTCGGGTCTCAAGCATGTTTAATGGCCCCTGAAATATCTGTAGACTCCGCTCCTTATGGGGTAAACCCAGCTGAGCCCCTGGGTCTGGGATGGCAGAGCCACAGTTGGGGGTTTCGGTGGGGGGGAGGGGAGAAGCCCCTTGCCCTAGAACTGATCCCTGGCTTCATCCTGCCTTCCCTGAAATGTCTCCAGGGAGCACATCCTGGTGGACCCCTGCCAGACTCCTCTCCCTGGCTGGGTGGGGGGCTTCGAGCCCCTGGAGGTGAATGACAGGGCAGCGGCCGGCTCTCTGTGGCAATTGCATGAGAGCTGTCAGTCGTGGGGCTGGTGCCTTCCTGCCTCACCATTGGGAGCGAGACTATTTTAGGCTCTCGCTGCTTCTCTTCTGTTCCAGGGAGGGAAGGATGGAGGGCAGGCGGTGGAGGAAGGCGGAGCCCGTGTGTCTCTGCTTTTCCATCAGGTGTTTCAGAGGCAAACTTTTCCTTTCCGCTTCTGCTGCCCACTGCTGGTGGAATGGGTTTGTCAAGTTGGCATAACTTTTTTTGATATGCGTTTTACTTTTTTGGAGTTAAAAAAAAAAAAAAAAAGCCCAGTTGCATTCTCCTCAAGGTTAGGAAAGTTGCCATAGAAGGCAAGATCTCCTGTAAATTTTACCAAGTGAAACTTACCTTGAAAATCCTGTAAATCAGTAGGACCTGGTGGCTCCTGAGAATTTAACTTATTTTGTTTCTTGGTCATGTTAGCAGTGACTTCCCCATCCCTGGGGCAGTGGGGACAAAAGAAGAGTGACGGTGTAAGTAAAGGCCCCTTTGTCTGTCTACCTTTCTATTCCTCTCTTTGGGTAAGTCGATGGTTTATATGAATCAATTTTATTGTACTTCCGCACAATACTTTATTTTGTCAAAATGCTCTCCCACCCACCGAACCAAACGTTTTTATACCCCCTACCCTCGGGAGGTCGGCAGGACTGAACTGATATCTCTATTCTTCATACAAGGACACTGAGGCGGGGAGAAGAGACGTCCTTTCTGGGTTGCATTCTGAGTCGCTGGGACTTGAAGCAGTGTCTCTGGTCCCTGTGTGGGCTCCTGCCACTGCCCCATACCACCTTGGCTTGGATTCCCTGTTCCCTGTGGACGAGGCCTGGGAAAGGCCCCTTGGTCAACTTTTTGGAGCTGGGATCTCCCCCAACTGCAGCTTGAGGAACTCTGATGGCTCTGGGCAGTGGCTCTCACCTGGGAGGAATTTTGCCTCTCAGGGGACATTTGGTCATGTATAGAAACATTTTTGGTTCTCACAGCTGGGGGTTGCTACTGGCATCTAGTGGGTAGAGGCTGTTAAGCATCTACAACACAGCACAAGCCCTTCCTCCCCCACATTAGAGACCGATCAGGCCCTGAATATCAATCGTGGCAGGTGAAGCTCTGCCTTAGGGAATAAATCCCATGTGGTTAGTAACAATAGCCACATATTTACCGCCTTCTCCTATGCACTCAATCCACGACGCACAGTGAGCATTTATTGAGCACCTGCTGCATGCACGGTGCCTTCCTGACTCTGCCACCTCCACCTCCATCAACTCATTACAACCTCGTAAGACGTGATAAGACGAGTGATTCTCTCCATGGGACCGATGAGGAAATTAGGGTTTAAGAGGGCATCACAGTTGGGTTTCCTGAGGGGGGTTGGTAGCTTGTGGGATCAGTACTTGTAGGGAATGAGGGAAGCAAGGCTAGGCAGAAGTAGAAACCGGGCCATGACGCAATCACAGCAAAGGCCTCAGATGGTTCTGCTGGGAGCCCTGGAGCAGGTGTGGGCCTTCAGAGATGCTCCCAATTGGGGTGAGACGTCCAGGCCCATATACCGCCCACTCCCGCAACATTAGCCAGTAAGTGCGGGCTACCCCAGGGGGGCGGCGTCCATATGTGAAGTGTCTCTTTCAGCCCAGGCGACACCCTGAGACGGCCCAGCAGAGAGCAGAGCGCCAACACTCCTAGTAGCCAGTTGCTGAATGTTCGGCCCTGGAGGGGGCACAGGCGCTGGGGCATCCACTGTGAGGGCCCGAGCACTTGCCCAGGCTGCTCCGGAGCCGAGTTGCCGCCCCTCCCTCACTGTGGTATTGGGAGCTCATGGGGGACCAAGGTCTCCTAACCCAGGGCCTTTCATCCCCAGCAGGGTATCAGTTAGCCTTTCTTGACCCTGTAAGTCATAAATTGGCAACACCAAGACGTGTTTTGTGGTGTAGACACTATAGCCCTAAATATTTTTGATTGGTTGCCACCATCCTTAAATAAGGAGATTTCACATACAGTCCTGAGTTTCTACTTTTCACAGAAACATTGGGAGATCTTCCAAAGCCGGGCCACGGTCCTGCTGTGCAGCTGGGGACTGGCCTGGCCAACGGTGGTCCCTTCACCAAGTGGGTGTCTCGCCATTCCACTGTCGCACACCTGACCCACGACCCTGGTTTCCTCACTTGTGTCACGACTCTTACTGTCTACACAGGCTGCTGTCGGAGCTGACTTCTGGGCAAGTGCTAGTTGTTGCTCCCCGTAACCCATCTTCCCCGGCAGATGGAGCGTTGGGTTTTGTCTGTTCTAGGACCTCAGGACCTTAGGGCCCTTCCCTCTGCCCGTTTCCCATTGTGGTTTTTAAAGCAAATCTCAAAAAGCACAGAGAAAGCTTCCGCATGAAAACCAACAGGATGGAAATTGGCCCTTTGTCCTGGGACACCCCCGCCCTTCTGGCTGGCCCTGAGGCTGCAGGCACCAAAGCCGGGCCCTGCTCCATCACATGGCTCCCTCTTCCAGTGGGCTTTGGTTTCCGTGGGCGACTCTATTGTTCCGAGCCGGCCCCATTTTTAGGACCACGGGATGAGGACGCTGACAGGCTTCTGAGCGCGTTTGCGATCGTGTGAGGTAACAGCTTCATTACTCGGTGATGAGTGACCCATATTCCTAACATGATTTCCCTGCTGTAACTCAAATTGAGTTCATGTTATTCTAATGATATCAGTTGACCTTGAGAATTAGACCAAGAAGCCCGGGGTTATTCTTCCAACTTCCACTGCAGATTCTTGTGATGTGTTTGGAAACACAATCTGCTTCTCATTGCCCTGAAGTGGGCAGGGGAAAAATAGAAAACAAAGATCCCAAATGGCACTGATTTTTAGAAAATGCATCTGGGCAATTTCAGAGCACGGGAGGCTCCTTCTCTCTCGGTCCCGCTCCTGCCGCAGCACCCAGCTGGTGTCTTGTCCGCACCCATGTACTGCGGGCTACAGACTCGCCTGGGCCTCTTCTGCCCCCGCCTCTTCCCCAGGGCCTGGGTCTCCCCGGCCAGGAAGAGCCCTCAGCCAGGTCTGATGGGGCGTCCTGCCCCAGCCTCTCCCTGCCCACCCACCCTGCCAGGTCATTCTCCCCAGACCACAGCAGATGTGCTGCCACCTCTCCAGCTCCCTCACTAGCTCCCCGTTGCCTGCTGGTAAAGCCCAAGCTCCTTAGCCTGGCATTCAAGGCCCTTAATTCTAGCCCGTCTACCTCCCAGTCCTCCCAGCCAATACTACCCTGAAGCGCGTGGCACAGAATGTCTACGCACCTGCATATGCACTGGGTTCTTATACCTCCATGCCCTCGTTCAGCTGTCCTTTCCTCCTGAAACCACCTTTCCTCCTTGACCACCTCTCTCATCGTATCTGTACGAGCCCAAATCTCACTCTTTTTTGCATTTACTTGTTTATTCAATCTTTCTGGAGCTCTGACTCTGTTCTGGATAGTGGGGTTTAATCTGGGGAGAAAAGAGAGAGAGAGTGACCAAGACTACAGATAAAGCATAGCCATGAAATCCGCAATGTGATCAGCTTTGGAGGAAATAAATAGTGTGACGTCCTGGGCATCCTGGGGAGGGGGTCTCCTTTACTGAGGGGGCTCAGGGAAGACCTGAGAAGGGTGAGAAGGAAGCAGCCCTGCAGAAAAGTGAGGGAAATGGAACCCAGGCCCAGAGCCCCGGAGAGAGAAAGGGCAAGGCTGCTGTAGGAACCGACATGGTCAGTTTCCCTGTCATCCTGAGGTAGGGATGGCTCTGCACAGAGGGTACCTGTGTCCCTGCAGGTGGGCTGGAGGGCAGTATAGGAGTAAGAGCCCAAACTCCAGGGTTGAACGACTGGGTTCAAATCCACACTGGGTGGCTGTGTGACCTTGGCAAGTTGTCTGATCTCTCTGTGCCACAATTTCCTCATCTGTAAGATGAGGATTCATTATAAGGAGTCAATGAATTCAGATTTGTAAACTGCTTAGAATTTTGCGTGTGTGTATTCATTCACATGAATAGTCAAAGAACTTTCACCTATTTTATTTAGGTTTCCATTTTTTTCGAATTGTAACGGAGCAAAAAACAATTGGAAACCAGTCAGTACTTGTTCTTAGAATAGAACAGAACAAAATAAACAGCATGGATGGACCCTCAGAAAATCTGAGCTGACCCACCCTTCCGGAGCCCAGGCTCACTCTCTGGGTGGTGAGGAGGTGAGGGTCCTGCCTAGAATTTCCCAAACTTCTCCTCCACGTGTCCCGCACAGAGGGGAAAACCACTGAGAAGACCCCTAAAATATGCCCCCTTCTCGGGCGGAATGGCCAAGCCCCCATCTGGGAGGAGAGGAGAGCGGTTTCTCCAGGGCTGGTGGGGAGCGTGTGATAAGCCGGGATACAGTGTGGCTAGAATCTTCGCCCTTGTGGAGTGGGAATGTGAAATTAAGCGCTCAGACCTGGAAACCCCGTGTCTCCCGAGGATTCCACTCTGTTGGAAGACAGTTCCTCTCCCAGCACAAAGGAGCAGGAAGCAGCCCGGGGGGGCTGGAAGAAAAGGCTGTCTTGGGATGAAGGAAGAGACATGATCGTTAGGGGAAGAGATGAGAAGAGATGCGTGGAGGGAGAGAGGAACGGAGTCCAAAAGAGATAAACAGGGAGAGACAGAGACACACACAGAGACACAGACAAAGAGATGGGAACAGAGACTGGGAGGCAGGGGGGCAGAGAGACAGAGACAGAGACAGACAGAAAGAAACTGAGAAAAAAAAGACCTTGAGACAGAGAAAGGGAGACATAGAGGAGAAATGCTAGAGACGGATACAGACCAAGGAGGGAAGGTCAAGGGTGAAAAGTTCTGATGGGTCTCTTTGCCTCCTATCATTTGTCTGAAATAAAGAACACCCCCCCTTCCAAGCTTGTGTTTGGGGTAAGCTCCCTCTTTCACTGCCACATCCAGCACCCTCCCCCGGCATACGCGTGCACATACGTGTGCACCAACACATTCATCACACCCAGAGTCCCACTCCTGTCCCCCCAAGCCCAGGATCATGTGCCCCTGGGTTTCCTGTCCTCCTTTGCACCGTCTGTATTTGAAATTCTTTTGCTCCAGTCTGGAGAGCAGGTGCCGTCTTCTTAAAGAGACTTTGCATTTCTTATTTTGATTTTAACAAACAGCAAGAACTTGGGTCCTGGAGTCTTTCCATTTGCCTTCGCCGCCCTCTTCGCTGAGGTTTGCATGCAACCTCGGCTGAGACCGTCCTCAGCAGGGCCCGCTGGGCCGGTTCAGCTGCTACCGCCGCCTACATTTTCCTCCCATTTCCAGCTCCTGGAATTATTGTGGCAGATTTAGCCTGAGGCTGGTTCCATGGGGAGCTCAGAACCTGGGGTGTCACAGTGAGGCTCAGCCAGATAAGAGGCAGTGGGGGTCCTCTATAAGCTAAAACCTTGGAATCAGCCCTTCCCTGCAGCTTTCTTGAGGTAGGCTTGCCTAGGCCCCTCTGCCACCCCTCACTCCCCCTACCCCATTCCTTACGTTGGCTGTTAAATTGGGATGCAGCGGGTGGGGCCGGGGGGCACTTTGTTTGCTCTGGACTGGCCTCTGCCAGGCTCGGAAATGTCAGATCTGGGGGGAAATATATCACAATAGTGATCACCAATATTGATGTGTCCTCTCTGTAAACTAAAGGCTCCACGTGCACCATTTTGTTTAATCCTCACCATAACCCATGGGATGGGTACCATTACTATCCCCATTTTACAGATGCAGAAACTGAGGTTCAGAAAGGTAGAGCCATTTGCCCAAAGTGACCTTGCTCTGATTCTGAAATGTGTGCTCCTGGATAGTCTGCGTTACAATGATTTCTGCTTCTGTTGGGGTTTCTTTGCTCAGTGAACACCAGCCAGAAGGTTTGGGAACCCGTCGTTAAAGGACAGCACAGCCTCCATGTGCTCCTGGTTCCAAGTGCTGGACTGTTTGTTAAAAGTGTGCTTTTTCAAAGTGTGTTCATGCCGTTACCTTACTCTGTCTCCATGAAATACCTGCTAGTAGGTCATGTTCTCTGTCCATTTGAAAGATGGGGAGACTGAGGCTCAGAAAGGGCCACCCTCTGAGTGGAAGGAAAAGCCTGGGCCTGAACAACAGCTCCTGTGTCCAGACCTGTGAGAGGTGGTCTTCTCTGTGCTGAGGCAGATATCTGCCCTCCCAAAACCCTTTTTCTTTCTTTTAAGAAACATGTTTCTAAGAATCCTGACTGGACCATGCTGGGGGTGGGCCTCCATGGTGGTGGTGGGGACACTGGCTTCTGCGTTTGGGCTGCACTTGAACTCATTTCCTCTTCCCGGTTTGAAGGCAGCGACTTGGCACGTGTTGTCCTGGAATCTGACCCCCACCGCCGCCCCAACACTCCTCCAGCCTCTCCTCGTTCCTTCCCACTTGCCTGTGATGCCTCAGATTAAAATGTCTCCTTTGCCAAGCGATCATCTATACTAGACCCCCGAGATAAGCTCCCTTATCATCCTCATCTTTCCCTTCGAACTCTTCCGAGTGTTAAATGATACATGTGTGTGATCATTTGTTCAGTATCTGACTCTCCTGCCCAAGTAGAGCCCCGTGAGGTCAGGGGCTATGGTGTGTCCTCACTGTGGATCCCCTGCACTGGGCCTGGCCTGTATGGATTTACCAGTCGGAATGAACTGCAGTCCTTCCGGGCAGATCTGTGTCAGCGACGGGTGAAGGTGGGTGGCACAGAGGTTGAGGGGAGGCAGCGCCATCGGACGGAGGAGGAGGCTCTGGGAAGAGGGAGGAGGAAGCGTCGGGAGGGTGGAAAGCAGAGCCGTGGAGTGTGTGTCCGCGTCTGGGCTCAGTGGACACGCCCGGCTGCTCAGAGCGAGAGGCCAGAGCCGGGCAAGGCTGGGCTGCATGTTTTCTGTTGTCCACGCATCAGCCAGGTTTTTATTTGCTTAGTTTCCCACTGAATGGTGAGCTCCTTGGGGAAAGAACCTGGTTTTATTTGACATGGAATCCTTAATGCAAGGCACAGAGTAAGTCGCTGAAGGAGAAAGAACAGCAAAAACAGCGGATTCCAGCCCAACAGTGGGTTAGTACGTGGTTACCAACAGAGATCAACTGTCCCACCAGGTCCCGACCCAGCTGTGAGGAAGGGCACGATCTGAGAGCCGGTGGCTGGCTCTGGGCAGCCCAGCACCTGGTTTGATGGAACCGATCGGATACTTTGGCATCCAGTCTGGGCTGTCTCCATGACGCCAAAACAATCAATCACTTCGGGTGAGAAAGGAAACAAAAGGGCCAAGTCCATTTACAGGGCTGTGTAGACCGAACATCTGGTCACTGTTTTCCTCTTTTGCCTTTTAATTGTATTGGGTGTCACGTACACAGCTCAGGTGAGGTGAAGGCAATGTGCCACTGCCTTTTCTCCAGTGGAAATGAAGAGCGGAAGTTCTCCCGGGACAAGCCTGATTGGGCCACATGGTACCACTGTGTGCTCCTGACACCTTTCTGGTAATCCTCCCTGAAGCATCTGTAACAGTCCATCTTATGGGTCAGGAGCCAAGGGTCAGAGAGGTTAGTCACATGACGGTGTGGTCCAGCTAAGACTTGGAGCTGGTTCTTCTAAGTCCTAGCCCCTTCCATCACAATCCATACCTTGGGGTGCCAAATTTTTAGAATAATCTGGTTAGATATCAGGCTAAAATAATGGTGTAAATCACATCTACATGACCAATCAATCTATCCCCTCCTCAAGTCCTAAGGTGTTTTCTGTGCTCATACATGTGCACAGTGAAGTGGTTGAGAGCCCGCTGGGCATAGACTACCTGGGTTGGAATCCCAGTTCAACCACTTAGAAGCTGTGTAGCCTGGGGAAGTCTACCTAACTTCCCTGTGCGTTCCTTTCCTAACATGTAAAAGGGGACTAATCATAGCTTATCCGATGGATTGCTGTCAAGATTAAATGAGACAAGCCATGCAGTGTTGCCTACAGAAAACACTGAATACATGTGGCTCTTACTTGGAGCTCAGTACCATACACACATTGGGAATGCAGCACCGGGGCACCTGCCCACAAAGAACCTGCCATCAGTCCAGAGGAGGACTCGCACACGTGACTAGCCTTCTCCAGGCATTTGTGTGTGTGGTCATGTAAGTCAGGATACTCGGAGGTATTTTGTTATAGTGATTATGACGAGATTTGGGATGCTGTGCGTAGCTCACCAACCCGCAGGGACCACGACCTCAAAGTATGGAAAGAGTAGTAACTAGGGATGGAAACCTGAATTCACAGATCGGTTGAAATCCAGACATTGTAGAAAATGGTTAATTTTTTATAAACTCATTCAGACATACATTTAATAATTTCCATGTGTTAGTTGCCATGTGGCTGACACACTGGAAATGCCAGGATGGCAGGGGAAGCTCATGATCAGAAAGGAGAGAAGGACATTAGGCATTTAAGTAGCCTTCAGTGGGGTGAGTGCAGTGTTGGAGATTTGCATGGGGAACTGGGAGGATGGGTGTCCAATTCACCAGTGTATGTGTGTGTGTGTGTGTGTGTGTTGGTGGTAGTGATGACAAGGGAGGGCTTCCTGGAGGAGATGATATCTGGGTTGAGTGTCAAAAAGCAAGTAGGACTTACTCAGGGCACAGGTGGGAGGATGCTGGTTCAAAACAGTCCAGAGGAGTGGAGGCAATGAGACAATGGGACAAGGTCCCAGCATGTGCAGTCATGAGGGTGGGGTGAGTGAGGGGGACCTTATGGGTCTTGGTGAGGAGTTCAGATTATGTCGTGGGCAATGGAAACCTTGGCAGATATAAGCAGATCTACGTGGCCAGATGTGTACTTTTGATAGTTAGTTCTCACACCATTGCCAAAAGGAGTTCTGGTCTGGGCTGGGTGGCAGAAGGTGGGATTTGGGGGAATGGTAGAGATTATCCGAGGTCATGGCCAACATCCAGGGAACAGTGGTTGGTGGCTAGAACCAAGGAAGTGACAGTAGAACAAATAGGAGGGGAGGAGGGGATGGATTGGGGACATCAAATGTGCTATGATGTTTAATTGCTGGGATGTACCAAAGAAGAGTGGGAAGTCAAGGACAGCTTGGGGATTAAATGGACAAAGGAGCTACCAGTGGAGATCTCAAGTGGGGAGAAGGGGTAGGTTTAGGGGTACCTGTGAAACATCCAGGGGGATATACTCAGTTTAGAAGACTAAACTCCTGAGAATGAAGCTTGAGGGATAGATCTGGGCTGAGGATATGGACCCAGGAGTCTTTGGAGAGATAGTGAAATCAGGGAGCAGGGAGAGTAAGACAAACAGTAGGCCAAACACAGAACCGTGGGGACACCAATATTTTTAAGGCGGGCAGAGGAAGAGGGGAGAAGAGACTTAAAGAAGGAGCAGCGAGAGTGGTAGGTGGGAAACAAAAAGAGAGTGGTGCTATAGAAGCCGTGGGAATTCTGTATTAGTCAGGTTGTGCTATGTTACGCTGTAGCTGGAACAAACAAGCCCCAATCTCAGTGGCTTTTGCCAAAATAGATTTACAGCATAAGCTACTTGATTATCTCAAGTCAGCTACTGCCCTCTGCCAGGACCCAGGTTGATGGTATAGCCCGTCCCTGCAACATCACCAGTCTCAAGGCAAAGATAAAAGGCGACGTTGCAACCATGAACTGCCCCTTGAAACTTTCACTCCAAAGTGACAGATGTCAGTCCTGTTCAGATTTCATTGACCAAAGTCAGTCCCAGACCAAGCCTGAGGTCAACACGGCCAGGAAGTATAATCCTCCCCAGAATGAAGGCACAGATACCCTGAACAATGATACACTTGACCACAGATAGTTTCAAGAAGAAAGGGAAGATCCACTGTGTAAAACACAGCCGAGAGAGCCAGGATGATGAAAAATCAAGGGCACTGTCCAGATTTGGCAATCAGTGGCTCTCCACTGTTCTCAAGGAGACAGGCTGGGTAGGGTGGTATCCCTACCAGACTGGGACAGAAAAGCAGCCAGGGCAAAGACAGCAAGTGTCAGCTGGTCTTTTGAGAAGTTCCCAATGTGAAGAAGGGTAGTGGCTGGAAAGAAATGCTGAACAAAAGAGATGGGTTTCATCTGTTCTCCTGCTTCTGTGTTTTCTCTCAAACCAGACACATACATGTGGCAGATGGCAAAAGTGGCCACAAATTCTTCCCCTGTTTCATATTTATAAAAATCATCTGAAGTTTCATATCCCTGCCAATCTTGTAGCTCCTCCCATAAGAAGGAGAGTTTTTCTCTATCTGTTGAATCAGGCTGGCTTGTAACTTGCTGTCATCAGTGGGACAAGAGCAAACCTGACACAAGAGCTTGAAAATCACTTTTCCTCTCCCTGCTCTTGGAACCCAGAGACACCTGTGCACGAGCCTGGGCTAGCCTGCTGGGTGATGAAAGACCTGTAGTCCAGCTGTCCCTTTCCCTACTCCACGCTGCCCCAGCCAGGGACCAATTAACCTCCAGGAGCCTCCACCCTGCCGACCTGCAGCTGACCACAGACACACGATGGAGCCCAGCTGAAATCAGCTGAGTCCAGCCCAGAGTGCCAATTTATGGAATCATGAGCTAAATAAACGGTTATTTTAAGCCACTAAGTTTTGGGGTGGTTTGTTATGCAAAAAAAGCTAAATGATAACACTCTGTGTAACTGAGATTTCTAGTGATGGGCAGTGTATCTGTAGGTTTGTATTAGAGTTCATGAGACTTTCCTCTTGGGATGTCTACGATGGTAACTGCTTTAGGGTAGGAATCACATGTTATTTGCTTTTGTTTTTTTTAGCCCCTAAACTGGAGCTCGGCATGTAGTAGGTGCTTAATAAGTGTTTACGGAAAGAATGAGTGAGTGGATTCCATTTATAAACACACCACCAGGCTACGGGCTTTGGGTGATAAGGATGTGTCAATGTAGGTTCAACAGCCGTAACAAATGTACTAGTTTGGTGTGGGACATGGACAGCTGGGGAGGGTGTGCGAGTGTGGGGCAGGGGGATATGGGAACTCTATACTCTGCTTAGTTTTGCTGGGAATGTGAAATTGCTCTAAAAATAAAGTTTATTAATTAAACACACACACACGTACACACACACATCACCAGAGCTTCCAGCTGGGTGTTGGGAGCTGGATGGAGTAAGCAATTGACTAAGTCTCCACTTTATTTATGGGTAAAGACAGAACCAGACGGACCCAGGTCTTCTGTCCCAGCGCAGAGCCCTGGTTGACCTCGACCTCCATCTCTATATTTAACTTCTGTCCAGTCCTCTCTGCAAGGGTACCAAGGTGGCACGCACTCATGTTGAAGAGATGATGAATATGAATATTTATCTTCTCCCCATCTCGTCAAAACCCACAATATTGCTTTCCATAAATCATTTTCAGTCTAGCTCTCTGTTTGGGGGTGCGCATGCCTTTATGTATTTAGTCTTTGCTTTGGTCTCTGGGCTGCCTTTATGAACGGTCTTGCGCTCAGAGACCCTTCAGAGCAGTGACATGCTGATGGTAAGCGGGCGGCTGCTTAACTTGGGCGACTTCTCATCAACTTCATTGCTTTTACATTAAAATAATTATTTAAGCTGGGGCAGTGGGAGCTGAAAGTTAGCCGTTTAATTGCACCCACCCTTTGGCTGTCTTCTCAAGGATTGATTCTGGGGCTTTCTTAGCATAATACATGCCAGGGTATATAAAGGCAGCAAGCGGCGGCCCTCTTAACCAGAGCAGCAAAGCCAATTGATGCGTTTCTCCTGTTAAATTTACTGGTCTTTGGGGAGTTGCTTGCTCATTAAATACACCAAATACAAAATCTCTTAATACAGTATTATCTAGGTAATATAGAAGACTTCCCCAGTGTGAGCCCAGAGAGTTGGAATTGTCAAAGCTTTTCAGAGGCCACCTCGTAGAGCTCACATTTCTCCTCTTAAGCATCCACTGTGCGCCTCTGAGATTCAGGGTGTCCTGCTCTGCCTACTCTTGTCCGATCCATCAACCTCATTGCCTTGTCCAATCCCCATCATGGCCCAGGCCAAAGTGTGGCAAGAGCTATGGCAGTTCCCAGAATCGTAGAAAAGGTAACGTCAGATCTCCTCAATGACTTTAAAATTGAGGAGTAGGAAATGACTTAGAAACAGCCACCCTTCAGCCAGGTGTCAGCTCTGGCTTCAGGTACTGGCAGGAGGATTAATTGGTGCTGGGAGTGGGGAAGAGAACAGTGGCTGGCTAGTCCCACCCCAGATGCTCTGGGACCCCAACCCTAGGGAGAATGTGGGGCATGCTATCCTGAGTTAGATCCTGGCCGCAGCCAGCTGAATTCTGCTTCCAGTGGGACATGGTGGAGGTGCGACCAGGACCACTCCCCTGGGTTGAACACTGGATCTGGAGGGTCCTTACTTGATGTGAGATCTTTACCAAGTCAATTCCCAAGTTCTGACTGTCAGTTTCTCTCTGAGTAAAATCAGGTTAAAAATTCCTTTCCCTCTTCACAAGTTTGGTTCAAAAAAAAAAAAAAAAAAAGATTCCATCAGTTTCCTAAAAGGATATGGGTCAGCTAACAGCACAGGAAGTCTCAGATAATTTTAACAGAACAGAGATAGAAGGGAAAGCCCAGAGTGAAGGGGAGGAAGGGGAGCCTGTACATGCTTAGTCAGGGGAGGTGCAGGGGCGCTAAAGGCTGTGTGAGCAGAGGACCGGCCAGTGCCGGTGGAGGGGATGCTACCAGGTCTTCTTGGTACACGGCACACACATTTGCCTGCCTAACACTAACATCCTTGCCCGCCTCCCCCTTCCTTTCAGACTCCAGTTTTGCATCAGGCACTGTACTCACCGACTGGGGGTGGGGGTCTTAACCTCTATTGTGCCAGGGACCCCTTGGCAGTCTCGGAATAACGCTTTTAAATGCGTAAAATAGAAGATATAGCCTTGCAAGGGCAGCCAATTATATTAAAATCCAGTTATTAAAATATCTTAAAAATTATTTAGTGCTGTGCTTTGTTGGCACATTAGGTAATACTCACGGCAGGTCTAATGATGACTGTCTTTTGAAGCAGTGATAAGCAGAAACGCTATTTTGATGTATCTGCAATAACTGTGACATGATTAGAAAAATGCTTTGCTTTCTTTTGGTGACAGAGTCACAGGGACTGATCACACTATTGTAATTTGTGGCCTACATTTGTAATTTAAGGGATGGTAGAGCTTAGAGGTTAGTAAAAATAAAAATGTCATTTTTTTTCTATCCACGTTCACAAACTCCAAGGAATTGAGCCTCCGTCTCCTCATATTGAAGTGTGGGTCATAGTACCAACCTCAAGGGCTGTTAGGAGATTTGAGAACAAACTAATTCCAGGTAGGAGCCCTGATCTGGAGGAACCCAGATGGGTCTAGTTCCTCGCCTCCCCTCTGAATCTTGTTTCTGCAAGTTGACCATCACCCCTGGGGCCTCTGAGTCCCCGCACTCACTACTCAACCATGGTGGGCACTGCCATCAACACCCTTCTAAACTGCTCACCTCTCCAGGTGTGCCAGGACCTATCAGAATGTTCAGCCGTCCTCGGGATACAGGCTTCCTGCCTTTGGTAAATCCATCTGGAGGGAGGAGCAGCTTCCTGGAATTTAAGGATGGATAGGAATGAACCCAGGTGCACGTCTTCTCCTGTGACCAGATTAGGCTTTCCAGAAAGTGGAAGGGGTGCCCTTCTCATTTAAAAATCTTTCTGTGATTCCCATCTCACTCAGCAATACACAGCAGCCTCTCTCCTCACTTATACTTTCCCTGCCGCCTTTCACAGTCATTTCAGCCACAGGGCCTTTGCACCTGCCATCCCTCTGCCTGGCACACCATCCATGTATGTGTCTCACGCCTTGTTCCTTCTTTAGTTTTCTTCCTGGTCCATATTGCTATTTGAAATTACTGTGTTTACTTTTCTCTAGTGTGTGATCCACCTCCCCAACGTGACGTGTGCCCCACAAGGGCCGGGACCCTGTCTCTTTCTTGCTGCCCTCTCAGTGCCTGCCACTGAGCCTCGAGTGTAGTTGGTGCCTGAAAATATTTGTTGACTGTGAAAAGGCATTTTGGAGAAGAATTGAATAAGAACTGGCTACTAGACAATAGTAAGAAATTATTGTTAATTTGATTGAGTGTGATAGTGGTATTGAGGTTAGGGTGAAAAAAAAAAGAGGCTGAAGTATTTATGGGTAAAATGGCATCCTGGGATTCGCTTTAAAAATATTCCAGTTTAAGGAAAAAGTGGGAGTTGATGAAGCAAAAATGGCCAAACGTTGATAACTGTTAAAATTAGAAAATGAGTACATTTGGGTTAATTACATTCTTCCTTCTTTTGGATGGGTTTGAACATCTCCATAATGAAGAGCTAAACATATTTGTTGACCTCATGGGCGAGTGAACAAATAGTGTATAAAATGCACTTAGTCCAGAGCCTAGCACATAACACATACTTACTAATATTAGCTTGTAAAATTATCCATAAAAATGATGAGGGAACAGATGAGAAAGTGCACTGGAGACTGGAACACAGTGAACTCGGAGGGGGGATTACAGATACTGCTGTTGTTGAGGCTCTTGAAAAGCAGCGCTCTGACGGCCGCACCCACACCAGGGCCTGGGCAGGCGGTGCCAAGTGCATCTTGTGCCCGCAACCATTTCACCCTCCACGGCTCCCGAGGGAAATGTGTCGCTGCTGGGCTGAGCTCCGGGCCGGGCTGAGCAGACTTTGAGGGTCCCTGCCCACCCAGGGAGTCAGGCACCCTGGTGGGGATGGCATGTCGTGCTTGTGGTCAGATGGGCAGAGGGACCCCCAGTGGCTCTCAGTGGGGGCAGGGATGCCAGCAAGACAGGACTGGGTCTATCGCCTGGAGTTTCCTGCAGGGGCAGGATTTGTGCTCCAGGAGGTGGGCAGAGGGCAGGGGGTTGGCTGCACAGCCCACCTGGCTCAGGGGCCCCCTCCTCTTTGTGGATGTCCTGCCTGGCAGCAGAGCACTGATGGTTACGAGCCCAGGTTTTGAGACCAACCGCGCTGGGTTGGGACGTCAGCTCTGCCACCTATTAGCTCTGCAAACTTGGGCAAGCCACTTACCTTCTCTGAGCCTGTTTCTTAGTCTAGAAAATGGGGCTAATGATAGTCCCCACTTGATCGGGCATTGTGCTTAAGTGCGGTAACGTGTGTGCCATGCCGGGTGTAGTACCTGGCCCACCCTAGGAGCCAACAGACAGTAGCTGTTCATTATTGCTGGCTTGGGGTGGGGGCTGGATCTTCACAGATAGTCCTCAAATGATCAAATCTGGCCTGTAGTCCACTGTCTCCCTAGAGCGGCAGAGGGTTGGCTTTTACTGATAAAATTGGGGAGCAGTTACCAGGAGAAGGTTGAAGGATGCCGGGGCACTGCTCCCCAGCTGGCTCACCCTCCCGCCCCTTCTGGCCAACTCTCCCTCGTTGTAATGGACAGCTTTGGCCCTGTGAGACGCACAGCAGAGACATCCTTCTGCACGAGTACTATTTTTTAAAAAAATTTATTTATTTAATTAATTAATTTTTTTGGCTGCGTTGGGTCTTCGTTGCTGCACTCGGGCTTTCTCTAGTTGTGGCGAACGGGGGCTACTCTTCGTTGTGGTGTGTGGGCTTCTCATTGCAATGGCTACTCTTGTTGCAGAGCACAGGCTCTAGGCATGCAGGCTTCAGTAGTTGTGGCACGTGGGCTCAGTGGTTGTGGCTCGCAGGCTCTAGAGCGCAGGCTCGGTAGTTGTGGCACATGGGCTTAGTTGCTCCTCATGTGTGGTATTCCCGGACCAGGGCATGTGGTATCTTCCCGGACCAGGACTCGAACCTGTGTCCCCTGCACTGGCAGGCTGATTCTTAACCACTGCGCCACCAGGGAAGTCCCACGAGTACTACTTTTTGAGTGCTTAATCCACACTGGCATTGGGCTAGGTGCTTCATATGTGTGATCTTATTGAATTCTCCTGACAACTTAGATATTTGTATTATCCCCATTTTAGAAAGGAAGAAACTGAGGCTGCTGGAGGTGAAATAACTTTTCCTGGTAGAACCAAGACTTGACCATAGATAAATCAACTATCTCAATATAAAATAAAAATTACATTAAAAACTTTTTTTAAAAAGAGACTTGACCATAGAGTCTGAGCGATCAACCACTTGTTCTCTTTCCTCTGGGCTAACTTACAGGGGAGACTGTGTGCCTGGGGTGGGGGGGTTCCACCCTACAGGGCCTTGGATAGGTGAAAGCAGGAAAGTAGCCTCACCTTGGAACCTTTTCCTCGGAGGGGAAAGAGGACTGATCCAGACAAATAAAAGAACTCCTGCCTCACCCCATGGAAAATAATGTTGTCCTAAGGTACAGTGGCCCTGGCTAAAAGCATAAACTGGTTTGTGAGTAAACATCAGATGATGCATCCTTCTAGGGTTCAAGTAAGAGCAGGTAGGATGGTTAGGGCTGGGGACGTCCCAGGACAAACATTAGCCTAGTAGTTCCAAGCTCAGCTCCCAGTTCTGACTATTAGAGCCTCCATTGCCCTGGCCGATGTGATCAGTTCAGAGTGTCATTGTCTTCCAAGCCAAGGTCTCAGAGACAATCAAGGGGTGTTTACTTGAGTTTGACCTGGAAGGGGCACTGGGTCTCCCTCCTGCTGGGCTCAAAGACAGGAGGGATACATTTAAAGCAGCTACAGCTCCCTTGCCATCTGACAGGAAAACCTGACAGAGAACAAAGCCCACAAAGGCAGGAGAGCTGAGAGATGGGAAAAGATCACCCAGGTCCTGATAACACTATTAAGCTCCTGGATCAAGCTGTATCTGAAGGCAAACCGGCCTTGGGCTTGGCAGTTAATAAGAGCTGGCGCATTACTCATTTAGCTTAGCCATTCTGGATTCTGGTTTTTGTCACTTGCAACCAAAGGATTCCTAACTTCTCCAACATACGCCTTAGAAGTTTGAAAACCCATCTGTGGGGGCCATGGGGAGCCACTGTACGTTTTTGAGCTGAGGAGTGGCAAGCCCTGAGCCTCACTTTAGACAATGTCTAGAGGTGCTTCTAGGACGAGGAGAGAGCAAGCTGGCTGCACCCACCCTGGCCATGCTCTGCGTCCGTCTCTGCCTGTTGCCTCCATCTGCCCAGGAGAGTGATGCTCTGAGCATCTATCCGCCGTGGCGCTGGCTTCACTCACAAGCATCGTCTCTTGAGAAAGTGAGCTTCGCATCAAAGTGGCATGGCTGCTTTCCTTAAACAAAACAGCCCTTCCCCTCCCCACTGCCTTGCAGAGGCAAGAAAACTCATTTAACCACCTGCAAGTTTCCATTCATTGTCCTGTGTCATTACGGGAATGCTTTGATGGGGCCGGGAGGGAATGGGGGAGACGCCTTCCACCATTACAATTAACTCGTTAGGGGCAATGACACCCAGCCAGGGCCCTGCCTTCTTGGGGTGTCGGGTGCATGTGATGAAAGCCTGGGCCCACAGTGGGAGTCTGCAGAGTGGCCAGGCCCTGGCGTCTTGGGAGGAGACCGTCGAGTGGGGGTCCAGCTCCTCGCTGGCTCTGCGAACACACCCATTGCTGCCTTAGTGCAAACGGCCGGCCCTGCTGCACCACGCGTGCCACCAGGCACCAAACGCTGTCCTTTGTGGCTTAACCAGGAGGCTAAAAGCCTAGCGTTTGGCATCAGACGGCTTCACCGCTGGGCTGCCGTTAACTCACGCCACTTTCCTGAGCCTGGTCTTCATCTGTAAGCCGGGGTTGAGGATGCCTGTAGAGGGGGTAGCAAGCAGGTGTGCAGCCTCTGTGCTGGCCACTGCTCTCTTTATTAAAGAAGAGCTGCTTCCACCCAGGAGTCCTGCGAGAGCAATGCGGCAAATATCGCCACCAAAGTCTTGGTGAAAAACCTCAGGGTCCTAGGGCCTGGGCTTGGGCTCCTTCCCTTAGCGGGGCTGTCCCCATTGCTGGGCAGGGGGAGTGATCATAGGGCATCCCGCACCCCCTTCCCGGCCCTTTGACTCACAGACTCAGGGGCATCCTGGGACTTAAGGCCTGGGAGGGTCCTTGGAGTCCTCAAGGTCCGTCCTCATCACTCCCAGCCGATGCTGACTCCTGGAATCACTCAACCCTGCCTTGAAACACACAGGTTTGGGCCCCATAGAGAGTCCAGTTCCTGTGATTCCTGGACATTCAGGGTCCGAGGGGTTGGTTATCATCTTTGTGTCACTCCGGGAGAGTCTTACCATGACTCTCTCCTCTTCACCATCAGCGCCTCCAGGCAGGCACCTGAGAAGTAAAGTTAAGCCCACCCTCTCCATAGATTGGGCCCTCTGCCCTCTTTCCGCCAGCCCTAAGGCTCAGTGCCTGAGCAGACGTGGGTTTTAGAGGAACGTGGGTCCTCCATCCTTGCTCGTGCGGACGGCTCTCTTGGCACCTCGTAGAGAGTTGGGGGGATCGGCAGGGAGGGACCTGAGTGTTCATGCATCTCTGGCCTTAGCAGCACCACAGCAGCACCGGTCACTCGCTCTCTCCCTTTCCTCGGCCACCACCTGAGGCCATTCTCGCAAGAACCTCCTGCCCTACTCCCCGGTCCCTGCCCACCTCTCTCCACAAGGCTGGCTCCCACCTGGGTCTCCCCCTCGCGCCTGGCATCATCGCCACTCTAGCCCCATTTTTCAGGTCCCTCACCGGGGCCTTTGCACACACTGTTCCCTGCACCTGGAGCACGCTGCCCCTCACTCTATCTCCGGAGGCCTCTCCTGGCTTCCTCACCCCCAGTTTGAAGAAGGGGCCTCTCCCACCCACCCTCAGCATGCCCTGAGCTATTCCTTCCCGTGTGTTATCTCTTGTTATTTCTCCCCTGCATCCTCCCAGCCCCCAAGAGGCCTCACGAGGGCAGGGGCTCTGCTTTGCTCCTCCTTGTATCCCCCGCTTCTAGGTAGAACCTGGTACAGGGAGGCCCCTGCCTGGCCTGCACTGCCAGGTAACCGGGGAGACCCCCAGTGAAGGCCCAGCATCTGGGTGAACCATCTCAGCTTCTCTGTAGCACACAATGGCACCTAATAATTAACTCTCCAATTAGGCCCATAATAAAGGCTTAATCCGGGGCTCGTTGGTAATGAGGCTATTCACAGCCGGCCTTTCATCCTGGGCCCAGGCCCCTGCTCTACAGCTCCTGCCTTGGCTGTGCGTCAGAGCCACCCTCTTGTTAACGGGGCCTCGGCCCTCTCCCCACCCTGTGTCTCGGAGCCCGGAGCCCGGGGCTGTGCATCTCGCGGGGAAGCCCCCGGCCTGGCTGCCTCTCGGCAAGGCGGGGACCAGCTGTGGGAAAGCACGCCTGGTGGGCAGAAGGCCCCCCTCATTACGGAGAGGCACCAATTGGCTGAGCCCACGAAAGCCTTCAGGTTTGCGGACGTTAAGACTTAATTGGCTCATGGACACTGAAAGAATGGAGGGGCTTCTCCAGGGAGCGGTCCTCTCCTCGCTTCTCTCTCCCCTGCTGGATAATGACAGAACCTGGGAATGATTAGAGGGGGGAGATGAGCTCCCCTCTTGGGGGCCCGTGATGGGCTCCACCTCCATTTAGAGCACGTGCCCTACCCGGTGCCTTGCTTCCTCCCTGACTTTTCAGAGGTGATTTTTAATTGCATTTTCCCAGGTAGAGTCAGAGCATTGAGATGGGGATGCAAGTGGGCCAGTCCCAGCCACTTTCCCAGCATCCCTGTTTAGTGGGGCGCACTTACCTGGTGGGGCTTGAGCTCTTAGTAAATCTGTGGACGGGGTCAGCATGAAGAGCAAACGGGAGCACAAAGCTTCACTGGCTTGGCCCTGGCTTCCAGGCTCAGAGAGTGTGTGCCTGCCTCTGCGGACCTCACCTCGGCCCACTCCCTGCCCACTCCCTGCCCACTCGCCCCAGCCTCGCTGGCCACGCTGACCTCGCTCCCCTCCAAGCTTGCCCAGCTCATCCACGTCAGGTCTTCACTCTTGGCAGTTCCCCTCCCTGCAAAACACAACCCCTAGATCTTTGCACACTTATCCCTTCTTGTCATTTGGATGTCGCTACCAACGACTCAGACCACCCATCCCGTACAATGTCAAGTACACCCTTCAGAGGCACCCCCCCAGTTCACCCTCATGCTCTCAACATATCCTATTAACATGTGTATTCATCAAGCATCTATCTCTCCTCACTGAGATGTGATTGAGGACCTGTATGTCTCTTCACTGTTCACTGTCTAGCACCGTGCCTGGTACCTAAATATTTGTGGAAAGACACAACAGAACTTCTCCTTATCGACCTGCGAATGTTCTCTTGGCCCTGCAGGTCCAGTGGAAAGCCTCGCCTTGCCTTGTCGGGAGCAGACCCCTTGAGGACTTTGCCGTTGACAGTGGTGGCTTCTTGAAGTCACCTCCATTTCCAAGCTGGCCCAGTGGGGCCAGGATAACGAAGCTGCTTTAACATAAATAATTTGCTTCCGAGGTGTAAGAAATGGGGAATATTTTTAGAAGGGCTGCCCTCCTAGGGGAAGTAAATGACTTATGAAAACGGGATTTTTCAAAGTGGCCTGCAAGAGAAAAGGGAGCCGTGTGTGATGGCCAAAATGGAATTCTATGAATTAGTGCGACTCATTATTCTGGCCGTGTGCACACAGACACACACACACACACAGGCACACACGCTCGCTCGCTCGCTCACTCACTTTTCCCCTGCCTTCCATTTCATGGTCTTAGCTCGAATCTGAGATAAAACCACTGCAGCCCCCTCCCCTGGCCCTCAGCGGCGGCCTGTCTGATTGGATGCCTCCCACAGCCCTGAAGACCAGAGCTTCAAGGAGGAAGCTGTCGGGGACACGCTGAGCCCTCGCCTCTTAAAGTGCGCGCCGTAAGTTACCTTGAAATGTTATTTAAAAAAAAAAAAAGTATTTTAGGTTCAACAGACACTTGGGTTCCTGTTAACAACTCATTTAAGGAGAAAGTGGGGGGAAGGCATTCAGATCAAGGCTTCTTTGACAACATGAACCTCCTTACTTTGAATTCTTACAGTGTGGATGGGATGAAAGATTTCGTGGAGGCGCAGACGGGCAAGTGCACGGGTGAGAAAGGACAGATGATAGCTGCAACGGAGACGCGGGCATCTTGGGATGGGCTTTGTCTGGCCAATAATGGAGAACAGATTTTGGAGGGAGGGGGGAGTGGGAGGCCCAGAAAGCCAAGACACAAAAACCACTTTTGTGGCCATTGTGTTTCCACCGGGGTCTTGATCTACGGAAGACGTGCTGTTTGGGGAACTAATAAGGCAACCAGCTCCTTTGATGAGGCACGTTCTGAAAACCAAGGTCTAGAGGAGTCATCCATTGCTGACTCCCTGGGGCCTTTCTCCCCTTGTGTACAAAGTCTGGCCTCCAAGGGGGCATGGATCTGTCTTCTGCCCATTGCCCCTGAAGCCCCAGACAACCAGCTCTGGGCTCCTTGTCTAGAAGGTCATGGTGGCTTTCCATTGTCCATAGGCTCAACTTCCAAATCCCAGGCTAGCAACCAAGGTCCACCATGGGTTGGCTCCACTCTGCCTTTCTTCCCAGTCCGCACACCTACCTAAGACTTCTCCCACCATGCCCACGTCCTTCTTTATCCCCCTTCATTCTTCCCTCTCCCATGGAAGGCCCCCTTCTCTGAGTAGTCTCTTCCCCACTTGTCTATCCAAGGTCTATGCATCCTAGCAGACCTGACTCCCAGGAGACTGCTGAGGCTAGCCCATCCTCATGAAACTCCTTGGTGAGTTCTCACACACTGATTCTATATGCATTCGACCCACTTCATTGATTGTCAGTCTAGTCTACTCTCCCCAATGGACTGTCAGCTTCCTAGGGGCAAGGATTCCGCCTCGTAGGCAGCAGCACATAGCACAGGACCCACAGAGTGAGCACAAGAAGCTTTGGCCTCTTCTAAACTGTGAGAAGTGGCCAGGCTGTGGGCTGGAGAATGCACAGGATATGGGCTCACGACCTCCTCCTGGGGATCTTCCATGCCTGAGGCTGGGAGCAGGACTCAAGAGGAGCTGCCACCATGTTGCTATCACCCTCTGCTAACCAGTCTCGAGGACCGGTGGTCCCTGGGGCAAGGCCAAAACTTTCAGCTTCTCAACATTGTCTCAACTCTTTCTGTTCTGTAACAGTTCACTCAATCAATAAAGAATTGTTAAGTGGCCCGCTATGGGCCAGGCACTGGGGATTCAGTGGCAGATATGCCAAGATACCATCCCTATTCTCTTAGGACTTACAGGCCGTGAATCAAGAGCCACAGAAAGGCTTGATTACAATTGTGATAAATGCAGTGAAGGGTAGGTGCAGGCTGCTCTAGGAGTGTTTAGATGGACCCAACAATTGCTCCTTAAGGACTTTGTTTTACATCTGGTGGGGTCTAAGCTGACTGCGCAGCTGTGGTAGCAGTGGAGAGCCCTGAGTTGTCTTGATGGACCACTTGATGGGATGCTGAGTGTAGGGAGGCTGATGGAAGAAGGTTGGTTCTCACTGAGGGTCCGTGGTGAGACTCTGAGCACATGTGGAGAAGTATCTTCAAGCAGAGATTGTTATGAATATGGAGGCGATCAGAGCAGGAATTAACTGTCCTTCCAACCAAGGCCAGAGAAGTTCTGACATTCTCTGATGCTAAGTACCTTCTTCTCTTTAAAATGAGGCCCTTCTTTTCAACAAGCTCCCAAATGCCATGTCCTTCAAAGCCTCACTAACGTCACCCTAGTGGCAATCGATCACTCCCTCACCGCTTCTATTTCACTTCCTTGATTTTTCTACTAATGAAACTAGTGAGCTGCCTTGTACCATGGCTTCTTCTGCAAATGTTTATCCACTCTATCTCACAGTGAATTCCAGGAGAATTAGAATTACATCTAGTTCTACTTTGGGTAGAAAGGATCCTAGGTGAGGGCATAAAACAGGTGAAACAAGTATCTGGCATGCATACCACCACCTCCTAATTCAGTGGCCATGGCAGACATTATTAATCGATCCTGACTAATTTCATTTAATCTCATTTCTGCTGTACTTAAGCAGAAGTACCTCCCCAGAAGCATCTTCCCTGGTCACCCTCTGAAGGAGGTCACCCCTTCCCCAATTGTTTTCTATGAATAAACCCATTCTTTTCTTTACAAAGCTTATCACACTTAGCAATTATGTATTTTTGAACTTATTTAAGGCCTGTTTCCCCAACTAACCTGCAAGCTCCATGTAGTGGAATTATGTCTGGTTTTACTCATCACAGAATCTCACAGCTGAGTGGTCTTTGTCACACAGGAAGAGCTCAGTAAATGTTTGCTGCAAGTTGACTGAATGCTTTAGGCCACGAATGATTTAAAGAGAGAGCAAGGCTTCCTCGACAAAATACCTGGGATGAGTCTTGACTCTGCAACTTCTTAACTGGGTGTGTTTGGCAAGCCCTGCCCTTCTCCATGCCAGTGCCCAGAGTTGTTTAAGTGTTTAAGTTGTTTAAGGCCTTACCCTCCACCTCAGAGGTTTCTGCAGATCTGGGACAAATCCTGTCCCTCCAAGCTTGGTGGCCATGGGAATTTTTCCTGAATCTGAGAGTTGGTTAATACTTTGGAGCTAGTGGGCTGGTGTTCAGTGTGGGCCCAGGAGACATGTGCCGGGAGTGGGCAGAGCTGCAGCCCCTACCCTCCTGCCTGGGTCCCTGGTGGCAGCCCCTGCAGCTCCCGGGACCCTGTGGGGAGGGACCCTCGGCTCCCAGGAGCTGGGCTCTGCCGGCAGGAAGCATGGACTTGACTCTGGCCCTTGACTATTTAGGATGCGATAGTGCCATCGCTGCCTGCATCTTAATTTCCTCTCCTCCTCTTCCTCCTCCTTCACCTCCCTTCTGCCATGGTGGGGGGTGGCGAGAAGGCCACTGTATACCCCCCTTTCGTTGCTTCTACAGCTGGGGCCAGGTGGCCCCCTCCCCTCTGGAGATGTGAGGCCCCCCTGAGCCTGTTTCTCTGCAGACTCGCCCTGCTCTGACCAGCGAAGCCTGCCTAATGCGTCCTGGGGGAGGTGGATGCCTTAGGAAAAGCGGCTCCCCTGGCCCTGCTGAAGCTATATCCCGCTGGCCTGCAGCCAGTGGGAATTTGTGTGTGTGTTTTGGGGGATGCCGTGGGGGGATTGGGGATGGCCCAGTGGGTTGGTAGGGCCCTGACTGGCTGCCCACAGCCCCACCCACCCAGTTCTCAGTTGGGGTGGAGTGAAGTGCCCATTAAGAGTCCAGCCTTTCTTTTGGAATGACAGGCCTGTGATCTCTGGGGCCAGTTAGCTGGGGAAAGTGGGTACTTCCAGAAGAGAATCCAAGCAGAAAGCCAAGGCAGGCCTGGGAGCAGGTATCCCACAGGTAGGCAGTCCTTGGGTCGTTTCAAAGGCTTTCTCTTCAGCAGAACTGACTCCACTCACATCCCACCTCCTGTCTTTGCCTGGACTGCCCTTCCTCCCATCTCTGCCTGGTGAGCTTCTATTTATGCTCAAGGTCCAACTCAAATGTCATCTTCTCTGGGGGGCCCTCCTTGACTCCTCCAGCCAAGGTTACTTGCTGCCTCTTTGGGTTCCTACCCTCCTCTTCGTTCCTCTTTCCATTATGGGGGGGTTGTCCTCAGCTGAGTAGTTACTCGTTGGCTCTGCCATCTTACCTTCTTCCTCTAGATGGTGAGCTCCAAGGGCATCATCCTTGTGTGAACATCTGTTATTTCTGCTTGTCTTACCTCCTTGAGTGGCACCTGTGGTAGCTGGTCCCCACAATGGCCCCCATGACTCTCGACTCCCTACCTTGTGTTGTCCCCTCCCACGATGAATAAAGCAGAGCTGTGTGACTGACAGACATTAGACAGACCAGATGTGATGGTGTGTGTGACTTCGGAGGCGGAAGCATCAAGGACGGGAGGCTCCTGCCTTGCTCAGAGGAAGCCGGTGCCATGTCATCAGGATACCCGAGCGGCCCCGTGGAGAGATGCGCGTGGAGAGGAACTGAGGCTTCCTTCCCGCCACCAGCACCGAGCAGCCACCCATGCGAGTGAGCCACCTTGGCAGCGGGTCCTCAGCCCTGGCCATGCCTTCGGATGACCACAGTTGACCGACAGCTTGACTGTAACCTCAGGAGCCATCCCAGCCAAGCTGCTCCCTGATTCCTGACCCACAGAAACGATGAGACAATCAGTCTTTGTTATTGTTTGAGGGAAGCTCTCCCCCAGCAATAGATAACCGATAAGTACCCCAGATCCCTTGGGGGAACTACCTTCTCCCCCTGCATGTGGACTTGGTGGAAGAGTCTGTAAGGATGCTCCATCTTCTCTGGGCCAAGGGATGGGGCCCTGACCTTGGAGAGGACAATCAGACCTTCTCCCTGGAATTTGTATCTCAGGCATAGATACCAGATCTGGAAATGGTTAGGTTGATTCTAGAATCTACTTGATGCCATACACACACACATGCATTATACACATACATGTATACCTACCGTACAAACATGCATATTCACACATGTACACACGCACACACACACACACACACACTTGTGTGTGTGTGTGTGTGTGTGCCAGAGTCGGTTATTGTTGGCAATCAGATAACCTGGACTGTCACAGCCACCTTGCAGTCATCCTCTTCACAGCCCTGCCCACCATCACACCACTCACTGAAGGGCCCCCTCCAAGTGCCGAGATCACCCACCAGTAAGTGCTCAACAATTGTGTGTTGGATAAACACCTAGAAATATGAATGACGTCAGGGCTATCTATGGTGATTTTAATTTGTCTTGTTTGTGCTCTTGGAGAAGAAGTTAAAAGCCGAGAATTCTTTGTGCCCGGCTCTCTGCATCTCTCCCCGCCCGCACCCCTCCTCTGACACCTTTCCGGAGGAGACCAGCTCCTGGTCACCTGTGGCCAGGCCAGGAGCAGCAGGTATCTGCAGACAGCCAGCCAGCCTGCCTTGGCCTGGAAGCCTGGGCTCTTTGAGGTGAGCATGGGGGTGAGAAGCATAGGCGGGGGAAAGAGTGCCAGCACAGCCGCGATGCACAGGTACCTTTGTTGTTGGCAGTGCCTTGGAGGTGCTGGGCCCTTCCTGGGAGAGATGGCAGTGCGACCCATTTCAGGAGGCAGGATTGTAGCCATGCGGCCTCCCAGCAGAAACCCTTGAACCAGCTTGGTGCAGAGCCAGTGGAGCTGACTGTTAGTTAGGCTTTTGTGGGCTATGACCCATAGTGATTCAGCAGTGACCAGTGTAGACTGACACCAGATGCCGGGAATCCTGCACACCCCATGTACTGCTCTGGGTAATGTCCTGGACCCCTGGGGGTGTGAGGGAGGGAACCCCACAGACGACTGAAATGGAATCTCCCACCAGACCAGCATGACAGGGGCACAAAATTTAATCCACAAAAAGGGTTCATAATAATTTAATTTAGGAAAATGTGCCATTTCTTTTACACCAAGTTTGTGGAATAAGACTCAAAGGTACTAGAATGTCAGCTCCATGGTGGCGGGAATTTTTCTTTTTCTTTATTCATTATTGTATTACAGAGCCTAGTACATTGCCTGACACACAGTGGGCACTCAATAAATATTAATGTATAAAGGCACTAGTAGAAAATAATTAATGGGGTGCCCACTAAGTGCTAGAAACTTATGGAAACTTCCCTGAGATTCTTTTCACAACACCCTAGAAACTTGGTATTCTCAGCCACATTTTCTTTTCCTTCCCTCCTTCCCTCCCTCCTCCCTTCCTTCCCTCCTCCCTCCCTTTCTTCCTTCCTAATCCCATTCCAGCTGTCCTAATGCATTTATACATGTTCTTATAAGCAATGCACTGTTTATACATACGTATTTTTAGTTTGTGTGAAGGTTATTGTGTCACATCTCATCGCGTTTCCACCTTTTTAACCCACCACGTTTTGCCATCCACCTTCCCACTCATGGACGGCCTCCAGCACTCAGCTACCTCTGTCAACACTGAGTGAACACCCTCAAATGTATCTCTTGTGACAGAGCTTCTTTGGACTATACACCCAGGAGTAGAATTGCTGGTCACTGCAACGTCTGTGTGTAACTTCACCAAGAAAAGCCGCAATGACCTACACTACCTACAGCAAGGTTTGAAGCTTCCTTCATTTCCATATCTGGGCCAACTTTGGCATTCCCCAGCTAACTAGTATTTTCCTGTCTCATTAGATATAAAGTAATACCTCATTGTTGTTTCAAATTGCATTTCTTGCCTTCATCTGTGGGGAAGAATGGAAGCTTCAGAAAAGTGATGTGCCCAGGGGCCCTCAGCTGGCGTGTGAGCAGCTGGGTTTCACCCACCCACTCTGGGCTCAAGCTGGTGCCAGGGTCCAACTGCCCCTCGTGGGCTGAGGGCTCTACCAGCTGCCGGGTCAGACTTGTGCAGGTGCAGGTCTTCCGCTGTGATCGAGCCCCACCTTGTGGTGTTGAGAGGGAACTGCCGCTCTGGACGGGACGGGAGAGGACGGGAGGGGAGGGGACGTGAACCGCCTCACTTTTGAGGCTCTCCTTGATTTCTATTTTTCAAAAATTTTTAATTGAGATATAATTGACACACCTACTCGTTTCGGGTGTACAATGTAATTTTTTCTTGTGATGAGAATTTTCAAGATCAACTCTCTTAGCAACCCCCAAATATACAGCACCCCATCATCAACCATAGTCACCATGCTATACACGAATCTCCAGGACTTATTTATCTTATGACTGGAAGTTTGAACCCCTGCCACCTTCACCTTGCAGGTGCAGGGGACCTGAACCGTCTCCATTTTGAGGCTCTTATTGTTTTCAGCGAACAAAACCAGAACTCTCTTACAAAAACATCTAGTGTATTGTTTCTTAAAGGGACTTTAATTAAAGTACAATATACCTGCATAAAAGACACAAATCCCGAGTGTACAGCTCAGTGAATTTTCAGCAGTGAACATCTGTGTAACCAGCACTCCAGGTGCCCCCTCCAGCCCCTCCTGCCACTATCCTGACTCCTAAGGCCGGAGATTCCTTTGCTGGGTTGACTGCTGTATACATGGAACTGTATACAGCTGTTGCCTTGTCTATCTTGCTATTTTTGCACAATATCGTTTGTGTGGTTCATTCATCCATGTCTGTTCATTCTCTCTTTTATACAGTATTCCGTTATATGAATATACTGCAAGTTATCCTTTCCACTGCTGATGGATATTTGTGCTGATTCCAGAACTTGGCTATATTGAATAAAGCTGCTATGAACATTCTAGTACAGAGTTTTGGTGCACATATGTATACAGTTCTGTTAAGCATGTGTCTAGGAATGAAAATACTGGACCATGGGTAGGGTGTATATTCGACTTTTGTAGATATTGCCAGTTTCCCAAAGTGGTTGTGCTAAGTTACCATTCCAGTGGCATGTGAGTGCTGGTTGGTCTGCATTCTCACCTACCCTTGGTACTGTCACCAAGGGTATTAGTGGTACTGCATAGTATTTTTAGTGGGTATTAGTGGTACTGGTGGGTATCAGTGGTACACTGCATAGTATCTTTAGTGGGTATTAGTGGTACTGGTGGGTATTAGTGGTACTGCGTAGTATTTTTAATTTGCAATCCTGATGACTAATGAAATTTCTTATGTTTACTGGTCACTTGGCTAATTTCTGTGAATTGTCTATGTAAGACTTTTGGCCATTTTTCTGTTGAGTTGCCTACTTTTTTCTTATTGGTTCATAGGAGTTAAAAAGTATGTCATCTGGATATGAGCGCTTTCTCAGAAATATTTTCTCCCACTTGGGTCACTTGCCTTTTCACTCTCTTAGTGATGTCTTTTAATGAGCAGAAGTCTCTGCTTTTACTATACTATAATTTATTAATATTTTCTCTTATTATTTTGTGTTCTATTGAAAATTTTTTTGCCTATGCCAAGATCATGGAGATTGTCTTCTTTTCTTCTAAAAGCTTTCACAGTCTGCACCCATCTGGAACTGATTTTTGCATCTGGTGGGAGGCAGAGGGTCAATATTTTTTTCCATATGGATATTTAATTGACCAGCCTGATTTATGGAAAAGATCATCTTTTCCCCACTGCACTGCTGTGTCACCTTTGTCATAAACCAGGGGATGGTACCCGTGTGAATCTGTTCCTGGTATATATGTCTGTTTCTTTCAGAAAATGCAATGTAATGATACCATGCACGAGGTCATTTCAGAGTTTATAAACTCCTAGAGTACAGTGTGCAGCAGGTGGGGCTGTCTGCCAGTGGACCCTGGCTTGAGCTTGCAGACAAGCATCTCCCTCTCTTCATTATCTTGGGGCTCACCATGGGCTCATTTGCCCACAAAGTCAGGAAGCTGAGTTGGATGCTCCTAGTTCCTGTGAGGTCTCTGGACCCCCAGAGAGCACCCATGTGGCCCCAGCAGCTGGGGTGGGGCAAAGTCTCTTCCCAGCATTCATTTTCCCTCCCTTTTCCCAACAGTGCTGGGCCACAGGGAAGCCTGAACCTGGCTCTGCAGGAGCATCTGGGGTCTGAGAGGTGGGGTTCTCACAGCAATTCACTGCTCGAGGGTCTGGGAGCCCCAAGCAGTCCCTTGAGGATGTGGCATTCAGCACAGCAGGGACTGGGCCTGACCTCCTGCTAAGATTACTTCACTTTGTGTAGAGGGTTGCATGTTGATAAGCAAGTCCAGCAACCAGGGTCTGGGGGCCTGGGGACAATCTCTTGGAGGCCCTGGTTCTCTGAGTGTCCCAGCAGAGTGACAGCTCTGCTCCTGGGGCCACCAGCCTGGGACCCAAACTCTGGATCGTCCACTGGGCAGAGATGCGCAGTGTGGGCAGTAGGGCATGGTGGGAGGGCCAGGTCAGGGAGTGGGTCAAGAGCGTGGGTTCCAGAGCCAACTCTGGCATGAGCTCAAGGGCCTCCTGGGAAACTCTCCTCCTCTCTCTGGGCCTCCAACTCCTCACTTTTGGTCTCTCTGTGTTATGGGTTGCATTGTGTCCCCAGAAGGATACGTTGAAGTCCTAACCCCCTGGAACCTGGGAATAGGACCTCATTTAGAAATAGGGTCTTTGCAGATATAATCAGGCTAAGATGAGGGTGTAGCATGGGCCCTAATTTAATCTGATTGGTGTCCTTACAGGAAGAACAGAGACACACAGAGAAGACAAGCATGTGAAGATGAGGGCAGAGATTGGAGTGATGCTTCCACGTGCCCAGGAACACCTGGGGCACCAGAAGCTGGATGAGGAGGGGGAAGGATCCTTCTCTAGAGGCGTCAGAAGGAACATGGCCCTACCAACACCTTGATTTGGAACTTCTGCCCTCGAAAACTGTGAGAAAACCAAGGTCTGTTGTTCTCAGCCAGTCAGTATGTGGTACTTTTTACAGCAGCCCTAGGAAACAAATACAGCCTGCGTCTGGGCTTGCCCCTCCCATCTGTCCTTCATCACATCACTCTCCTTGTGATTACCTGTCAGGAGTGGCCCATCGTGACCACTGGAGCAGCATCACGGATGCTGACCGCGTCTCCCACCCAACCAGCCCCAGCTGAATCCCTGGCTCCTGCCTCCCTCCCCCCGGCACCCCACCAGCTCATTTTAGGCACACCCAACAGTCACTCTGGCCAAAAGATGACTCAAGTGTTATCCTTGACTCCTCTCTCTCATGCCTGCCTCCAATTCAGTGACAAATTCTATCAACTCTACCTCTAAAGTGTATTCTCAGTCCGTTGCTTCCACCATGGTCATAGTATTTTAAGCCTCCAACTGCTCTTTCTTGAACTACATGACAGCCTTTTGTGGTAGGTTGATTGCAAAAATGGCCATAATCCTTTATTCCCCCTTATGTCCAGGCCCTTGGCAATTGACTTTGCAGTGCCTTCCTTCTATAGGCAGAGTCTACTTCTCCACCCTGGACTCTGCGCTGACCTTGGGACTTGCTTTGGCCATTGAGAACTACATGCAGTGACAGTGTGCCAGTTTTGAACCTAGGTCTCAGGAGACCTTGTGCACTTCCTGGAACGCTGCCACCACCGTGACCACCAGCCCAGGCTAGCTGGTTAGAGGATGACGTGCATGGAGCAGAGACTAGACATCTCGGTCAAGGCCGTTGTAGACCAGCAAACCCTCAGTGAAGTCACTCGCTAACCCACAAACACATGAGCCCAGTCTAGATTGGCTAAGCCTGGCTTGGATCAGAATGGTTTGATTGACCAGAAGTCTCATGAGGAATTATGTTCTTCAAACTACGTTTTGGAGTAGTTTGTTACACAGCCATAGCTAATTGATACACCTCCTTAACTAGTCACCAGGCTGTCCCTTCCCCTCTCACAATATTTTCTCTTCTCAGAAGCCAAAGTGATCGCTCCTCTATTTATCACCCTCCAATGGTTTCCTGTTGCAATTGAATGACTCCAAACTCTGGACCATAGTCTTCAAGGCCTGACTGATTCCCTGCCTCCTCAGTGTGCTTCAGCCACAGTGACCATCCTCTCAGTCCCATGAATGTGCCTTTGCTCTTGCTGTCCCCTCTGCTGGAGCAGACCCTCCTATATCTGCACTTGGCTGCCTCCTCCTCAGCCACATATTAACTCAAATATTTCCTCAGGGAGGCCTGCCCTGACCACTCTAGCTAGAGACATCCTCCCTAACCTCTGCCCAGTCCTTTCCTTTCATTGCATCCTGGTTTTATTTTCTCATCAGTTGCTGAATGTATTGGTGTTGAGGAGCATAGTAACTCCTTTAACTAGAATATAAGCTCCAGGAAAGCAGCAATCATGTGTTTTTCTGTTTACTGCTCTACCCCTAGTATTTATAACAGTTCCTGGCATATAGTAAGTGCTCAATAAAGATTTGTTAAATGAATGAATAACAAGCCCAAGGGGGGGCGGGGAAACCCCTTGTGGCATAGCTTACAAATCCTTTGCAAGCATATGATTTCCTGCCACTGTTCTCGTCAATTCTCCACCCCATGCAGATGGAACTATCTGCAGGTTCCCCATCACACTGCCCCGGCCTCTAAGCTTTTGCACACACTGTTCCTTTGGTCTGCTCTTCCTTCCCATACAAAAACGCTGGGGACTATTTATTCTCAAAAGTTTTATATCAGAAGTTTCGTCCTTCAAGAAGCTTTTCTCAAAAATGTTGGGGTTAGTAGATGCAAACTATTATATAGAGAGTGGATAAACAACAAGGTCCTACTTTATAGCATAGGGAACTATATTTAATATCCTGTGATAAACCATAATGGAGAAGAATATAAAAAAGAAAGTATATATATGTATACATATATATCACTTTGCTAAATCATTTTGCTGTACAGCAGAAATTAACATAACATTGTGAATCAACTATACTTCAAGTTAAAAAGAAAAGAAGCTTTTCTGTCTCCCCACTTCCAGCCCACGGTGCGGTCCTCCTCCCCCAGGTCTCCCAGGCACTCCACATGCTCTCTGCACTTCACTGATTAACTGGTTACTCCTCTGTCTTCAGGACCATATGGCCCAGGCCAGCAGGACCAGGCCTTCTTAACTACTGAGTCCCTGGCCCAACCATAGTGCCTGGTGGGGCTCAGTAAATATGTGATATGATCAGAAGCAGACGAACTAGGTGAGCTGAAGATCTGCTCTTTCCCCAGTCCAAACTTGTGAAGGTCAGAGAGAATGTGGGCCGTGATGGATTTAAGGAGCTGGATGGTGCAGTGGAGATCATTACTGGAGTGTTAGAATCACAAACGTCCTGCTCTGCATCACCTGACCACTCCACCTGGCGAGGAGAGCTCCAGATTAGAGGTTGGAAAGGTGGCACCTCTCCTGGCTCCTCTGTGACGTCAGAAGGGCTGGGCTTCCCTCTCCCTGAGCACCTCCCTGCATCTGGGTCTCCTAGTCAGTTGTGGAGAAAAAGCTGATGTAAAACTCCAGCCCTGCAGAAGAGGACCCAGCGGTCTCGGTGAACCATAAGGGGAATACAGCAAGCTTGCCATACAATACAATTGGTGGGGGGAGAGAAAACGAATGAATGAATGGAATTTATAGTCACCTTGGAGTCAATCCTTACCAGAAAGAACTCAGTCTTTGGCACCTTATTAGAAAACCGGGCTAGATCCAGCCTTCATCAATGCATTTTAAGAGGGATGTGGAAAGGACACTGGAGAAATAATCAGATGGAATTATATGACAGAAAACTGAAAAAACAAGTACGAAGTTGGAAAGGCTAAATGGTCATTGTCATATCACACAGCTGCTCTTAGTGATGTACCTGACGTTTAACTTCTCAGGGCCATTTCACCTGTGCATTTTTTCCTCGGTACACATCCTCCCTGAATATGAATATTTATTAGACAAAGGAGACTGACTTCTCCTCCCTTTCCACTGTGGCTCAAAGGAGAGAAAATGGGCTCAAACTGCAGCAAGAGAGAGGCAGATTAGATAGGCAGAAGGACTTCCTGGAGGTGAGAACACTCGGTGCAGGAAAGAGGTTGGCAGTGACTCATGCAGACCACTGAGTCGGTGGGACGAAGTAAATGCCTCTGAAGATGGTTTTAGGTTTTGATTTTGAATGCGACAATACCAACAAAGTGCCTGACACTTGGTGAGGCTCAGGAAATACCTTTCTTTCCCCTTTTTGAAGAGCTGGTTCTCCCCAAGAACAGGTATTTGCTGGAGAGAGGGACTATCACCTAATCGTTCACAGCTGGTTTCTTGAGATTCTAGCTGTGGGCTCTGTCTAAACACCGCCGGGGTGCCGTGCTCCGGGCACACGTCTCTGAGCTGCCCACAACCCTTAGGGGCTCTGCCTTCCCTTAGTGGTGACTTGAGTGGGTGTATGGGGGGATTGGAAGCCTCCACACCTTTACTCTGACTCCCAAGGGCAATGACTCTCCGTGGAGAGAGCCACTCATGTCAGAGGGGTCACTTTGGAGCCTCGAGATGGGGCATGGAGATTTAAAAAGCATATGCGGTGGGGGACAGTGGAATCCCTGCCCTTTTCGTATATGGAGGCAGAAAGTAAAACCTGGTTAGCGGGGCCCAGCTGGACCAGCGGCTATACCTCATCCCCTGGGGGTGTTCACTAGCCCCTGAGGGCTCAGGGACCATTTAATTTTTGGACTTACCACGAAGGGCATGGGTTTGGAATCAGCAGCTTTTCAGCAGGGTTTGACTCAACATCGATAGGCCCAGTTTTGAGGACCCTTCCTGGGGAAGCCGGGGCTGGGAAATCTGCTCCTCGTCCACTCCAGGAACTAGGGAAACAGCCCACATGTTCATCGAGCTCTTGTGTGTCAATGTCTGTGCTTCATGCTTCACATGGAAGCTCTCGTTTCCTCTTCTCAGCATCCCTGCTCAGCAGGTTCCATCATTAGCCCCATTTTACAGATGAGGAAACAAAGGCACAGAGAAGGAAGGTAACTTGCCAAAAGTCACACAGCTAGTAAGCGGGGCAGTTGGGATTTGAACTTACTTGCAGTGCTTACAGGGACCTCCATTGGCAGTTGCTGCATGAGAGGAAGGCAGCATCTCCGAACCGTCGTGCAGGATTTGCCAGAAGCTCCGTCAGGCAAGAACGGGAGACTAAGGTGAGGACACTCTTCCTATCCCAGCCCTGCCGCTTCTCGCCTGCGTGACTCTGAGCCGGTTCCTTGCTCTGTGACTTCTCTGAGTAATCCTTGTGTACCTGAGTTGACAGCGTCCTCCCCCTCCTGCTCTCCCAATCAGCTCCCCACCCTGCACACAAGAGGGCCAGCTCCCTGCAGGGCCGTGTCCACCACAGGAAGTAGTGGGGATGGTTGGGCAAGACCTGGGGTGCATGTGTCCCCAGCAGCCCCTCAATACTTTATCCCTCCTGAAATCCCTCTGGAGATTCTGGGCTCCCATTTCTCACTTCTTCTAAGACTTCCTTTCTAAGAAGGCTTTTCCAAGGAGTGTTCTTTGGGGGGTGGGGAGGAAACCTATAGTTTCTCCTGCGTTGGTTCTGACTTGGATGACGAGGACAAAACACTACGTCAGTGCAATGATCCAAGCAGTCTAGCCTTGTTTCCTGATCGCTACTGTCGAAAGGGGACTCCCCAGGTCTGAAGAGCCAGGTGTGGTGTGCCAGAGGGTGGCATCTGGTGGCCGAGGGTCCAACAGCAGAGGGGGCTTGAGGTGGCCAGGGAGAGGAGCTATTTAGAGGGCTACACTGATGTTTTGGTTGAACACCTTTTTCGCATCTATCTCTCCTTCGACCACGTGGGGGTGGATGTCCACGTTCATTCCTGCATCCTTGCACAGCTTGAGCAAAGTTCGAATGTTGTTCTTGGACAACCTCAGGTATCTGTGCGAGACAAGGCCAAAGAGGTCAGTTGAGGGTGGAGTCACTGCAGCTGCAAACTTCATTGAAAAGAGCTTAGAGTTAAACAGCGTCAGTGTGGGACCTCTGTAAGGGACTGGCCCTCTGGACATTTCTGCAGCTGACAGAGGTCTCATAAAAGACTGGGACACCCCACAGACTTGGTGGGAGTTTTTATTGGTATAACTCTTTAGGAAATCAATTTGGCAACATATATGCCAAGCACCTCCTGCCCCACCCCCCGAAAAACCAGGTTTATTATTTTTGACTCAGTAATTCCACTCAGGTCCTCAACTTATCCCAAGAAGAGAAGTCAATGGAAAGAAAAGTTACATAAACAAAAGTGTTTATTTTGGGGTTATCAACAATAGGAAAATAGGAAATTCCATCAACAGAGGAATGGTCAAGCAAAAAATGGAATATCCATTTCAAGGACTCTTCTGCTAGTGTTAAAATGTCATTAGGAAGAAGAAGATGCAATATGGCTGTGACGTTATTGCCAAATGGGGAGAAAAAACCAGGATGCAAATTGTTAGGTGTTTTCTCTCATCACTGCCATGTGTGTATAATCTGAGTGAGGCCAAGGGCTGGGGGAAATCCAGGACAGTGGAAATAAAGGCTGAGAAAATTGTAGGAATAGAGGTGAGTATTTTTAATAGTATTCAAACAATTAAAATTTTCAATTACAAAATTAAAATTAAAACACTGATTTAAAATATTAGCTAAAGCCCCACCATTCTGACTTGACTGAAGAACAGGACTGATGCCATCTATGTGATTTAGACAGTATCTCTGCCATCATATCCCTTATTCCACCGTCAACTTTGACCTTGCTCCCAGCTTTAGTATAAGGAGGGAGGCCCCCGATTCAGGCTGCATTCTGGTTGGTTAATTTGCTACAGATGGTGGGGGAGGAGCTGCATATTGATAGAACCTGGCTTTTCTACCCATTGGGAATGGTCTCCCTTCTCTTTCTTTTTTTTTTTTTTTCTTTTTTTTTGGTCATACCTGTGGCCCTGCAGGATCTTAGTTCCCCAACCAGGGGTTGAACCCAGGCCCTTGGCAGTGAAAGCCTGAAATCCTAACCAGTAGGCCACCAGGGAACTTCCCTTCTCTTTCAAGATCTGCCCAGAGCTTCCCTGTTCTTACAGCCAGCTCAGACCCCACTCACCAGTCGCTATACCTGTACTACCTTTCCCTGACGGCTCCGGTCAGCCCCACCCTTCCCTGACCAGCCCAGCCCCAGGCGGCAATCTCACACATATCTACCTGTGGACGCTCACTAAGATTGCAAAGGACAATTTCATCCTTTTCTTGGGTGTTTTTCTAATGGTTTGTTAATTGCCATCTCTCCAAATATTCTCTCCCCCTACCCTGTCCAAGTCTCTTTTCTCCCCACCATGGAGCCCAGGTAGGCTGTCTTTGGCCGGAGTCAATTAAAACCACTTTATCAATTTGAAACCCATAGCCAAAGTCATCCAGCTGTGGAGGTGGCGTGAGCCAGTAGCCCCCTCTAGTCCAGGAGACTGCCTGTCCGTCTTTCAGCCAGTTAACCCACCCCTCCATCCCCCAGCTAGTCAGCCAGCAGAGCAGGCCTGTGTGGTGGGGCCCTCAGATGCCAGGCATCTGAGGCCGTCTGAAACCTACAGGTGAGTTCACTGCTGTGAACTCTACAAGGATGACTACCTTAGTCTCTTGTCCTATTTCCTCCTTTGCCAAAGTTTCTGAGTGTTGTCAGTTACGTCTTTACAGTAAAGAATAACATTGGGCTGGGGAGGGATGCTTGGATCTGGGGGCAGAAACCAAGCTGTGTGGTGTTGCTGAAAACCAGTGGGTCTTGATAAGTATGACAAAGAACAAGCAAGAAGTGAGACCCCTTAGTAAGAGCAGTAAATACCAAATGGTTTCATACTTTGTTCATGGTCCCTTTGGAGTCTAAAACCCCAAACATACAGCAGGTAGCCCTGGGAATGGCGGCTACTGTCACCAGCAATTCAACACCATAGTGTAAAGGATCTTGGGGGAGTTTCCTGTTAAAACAAGGCCACAAGCAACTCATTCTTTCCTTTGTGAATAATATTCATGGTTTCTTTTGTGAAACAAATGGAAATTCTGGAAAGGTTGTGTATGTGTCCAAAGGCGTGCCATCAAAATGGCAGCACCTAAATGTTGTGTCCATTCAGGAGATGATCCTCTAGCGAGTGAGACTGCTCAGAAACCCAACAGCTTCAGCCCTGGAGCAGCCCTCTGGGACTCAAAGACACAGAGCCCGGACATGCTGCAGCCACCCTCCCTTGCTCTGGGCTCAGCCCAGGTGTATGAACCACAGGCAGTCGTGAGCAAAGCCTGGTCTTGCAGAACGCGCGCAGCCCCACCTGTGCAGGCTGCTCACCGGCAGCTCAGCACCTCCTCCGGCTTCAGCATCCTCACCATCTCCATCTTGGGCTCGTTGCCCTTCTCCATGAGACTCTTCAGCTTACGCTCATAGGAGGTGTCGGACATCTTGCCAACCCAATCTCGCAAGAGGGTCGACTTCCGTGGGACAAAGATAGCATCCTGTAGCATGGGTTCTATGATGCTTTGTCGATGGTATGGCGTTGAGCGCTGAGTGGACTCTTGGGTGATTTCATCCTTGATGTCGAAGTCTGAAATTGGACAGATGTCACCAGGGAGTTAGATCCTGGTAGGGGTGAGAAGTAGGGTGGATAGGAAGGGGATGAGGCCTGGAAGGCTGCAAGGGCTTCAGACATCACTGAGACATGAGGTCTTTTCAAGGTTTTGGCAGGTTCTCCTTCTTAGCATTCATTTAATCCCCATTCATCTTTTTCTCCCTCCTTTCCCCTCGTCTCCTCAACTCATTCCCTTTCTCTCCTTTCATTCATTTCCTTCTCTCAATCTTCTCTCACTCCCCAGAGAAAATTCACCTAAAGTGAACGTTAGGCTAAAGGGGGGTTTAGGGGAAGGTATCAGAGGAGATCAACTTTGAGCTGGATTTTTAAAGGACAAGTAGTTTATCAGATGAAAAAGGGAGGAACAGCATGGGCGGGCAGGAGGAACAGCGTGCACAAAGACACACATGTATGAAATGAAAGAGTGAGGGTCAGACGTTACCCAAATATGGGGTTTGTACTGAGTGAAATACTGTTGGGACTAGAGCTTGGAGACCTTAATTATTTTCTTGTTAAACATACTTCTCTGTATTTTACAGATTTTTACTTGTGCGAGTGGAATATTTTCTTTTCATTTCTATTTCGAACTGGTGTGACTAGTATAGAGAAAAGACTACTGTTTAAAAAATTTTTTTCTAGTACACCAACAACCATACCAGATCTTATTATTTTTTTGACTAGAATTTCTTGAGTTTTGCAGAAAGGCAATCATATCAGGAGAAAAATGAAAATATATCCCTCCGAATATTTATAAAAATTATGTACTCTTCTTGACATGTTGCATTTGACAGACCCTCCAAAACAATGTCAATAATGATGATAGCAGTCATGCCTCATTTTGTTTCTGATTTTAATTAAAGTGATTCAGCATTTCATCATTTAGAATGATATTTGCCACTATTTTTGGAATATGTTTTATAATATTTAGCAGCTTTACTCTTGGTTTACATAAAGTTTTTATTAGTAATAATTACTTGATTCTATTTATTGCTTTTCTATCATCTACTGATCATATGGTTTTCCTTTAATTTATTGATGTAATGAATTATGTTATTAGATATCTTGATATTGATTAACCTAACCATTCGTAACCTGCTATGATAAATCCCACCTGGTCACAGTTTATTATTCATTTCATACGTGGATATATTTGCTATATTTTCATGCATTAAGTCCATTTGCTAAAATTTTTAAAATCATTTAAAAATCATCTATTATTGTGAGATTGGCCTGTTTTTTTTGCCTAATCTTTTAATTTTAAGGTTATGATGGCTTGTCAAATTAATGCAGAAATGTCTATATTTTATATGGCCTGCAATAGTTGAAGTAACATTGGGATTATTTGCTTTTTAAATGTTATGTAGAACTTGGTGTGAAATCATTTGTCCTGGTGCCTTTTTTAGTGGGAAAATGTCTACCAGCTTTCAATTTTTACCTCAGAAATTGCTCTATTCAACTTTTCTACTCTTTACTATGTCCATTTTGATAATTTATAGTCTGATAGGAAATTATTCATTTATGCTGGATTTTCAAATGTACTGTATGGATGTGCATATAGTATTCTATTATAATTCATTTAATGTATTTCTTATCTTTGCTTATGCATCCTTTCTCATATAAAATCTTATATATTTTTGACTCTTCTTTTGACAAGGCTCGTGATAACTTCATACTATTTGTCACTTGGTTTTTTAAAAAGCTAGCTTTGGATTTATGCTTTTAACTACTTTTAATCTTGTATTTCATTAATCTTAGCTGGTATTTAATGTATTAATTCTCTCTTTTTCATATTAATTATTTCTTCTATATCATTAAATTAATAAAAGTGTTAATTTTTTTGTTTGTTTTATACAGACAAGAACGATTACTTTTAGTTTTTGCTGTAAATTTTCTTCTGGGCATAGATTTTGCCTTCATCCCATGGATTTTGGTATGAAACAGACTTATTTTCAATAGTTTTTTTCTTTGAAATAATGGTATTTTAGGAGTGTTTCTTAATTTCTGTTGAGATTATCTTTTAATTTTAATTTTATTTCTAATTTTTGCTTTAGGATACTGTAGGTGGCCCTAAAATCTTTACTATTTTGAATGTTAATGTGTTCTTTTGATGAATATGCAGATGATTTTTAGAAATATTCTTTGGCCATATAAAAATGTGTGTTCTCTATTCAACTATAAAGTTATGGTTTGTTAATTACATTGTTAGATTCTTCTAGGCACTTACTGTAATTGTCTCTTTGATCTGTCTATTGGGTTCTGAAAGAGGTATTTTGCAGTCTCCTACTATAACTATTTTTGACAGATTCTCTTTGCATTTCTAAATGTTTATTTAACTACTATTTTTTTGTTTTGTGTAGGTTTATTGTTATTATTTGTTCTCTTTAACATTTTAAAATATCCCTCTTTTACCCTGTTGCTTCTTTTAGCCTTAAATCCGCCTCATATGTTTACATTTCTTGTTATCTCTTTGCCTATCTTTTTTTCATTCTTTCTATATCACGTGATTTTAAGTGTGTATCTAGATTTTGATTTTTAAACCAATTATTTCCTAATTTGGTGCCTCTGCTCTCTTCCAGGGCATTTTCTATAGATGAATGGATAAATGGCTGAGAAAGTCCCTAAATATTTCTGAATTTGCAAATATCATTCATTCATCCCGATGGAAACTTATATATGGGCTGAGGATAGGATTATGAGATTATAAGTCTTTGTTCTCAGTAGTCTATAGGTGTTCATTTCACTTCTAGATTGATGCTAATCTGACTCTATTTCCTTTGTAAGTTAAGTTGTTCTTCCTGTAAGCTTGCAAGATTTCATAAATAAAATTCAGGGATTTTACCAGGATATGTCTGGGGGAGTCTAGACCTTCTACAATTACATAAATGGAGGGACAGTGGCCTAGAGAGAAGCTTTGCCTTGCCCAAGGTCTCATAATGAGTCAGTGGCTGAACTGGAAACTTTATGTCCAGTATGGCTCTCTAAACTGACAGCTGGCCCCTAATAGAGTGATAGGGTCAGGTGGTGTTAGCAGTCTGTTTGTGCATGGTGGAAATTGGTCCTATGTTCCAGGAGGATCCTGAGCTACACATCTTCACTGACACAAATTGAAATCCCTTGGAGAAAGGGCCATAACCTTTCCTGAGACATCTGATCCACTTCTGGGTCAAGGTAAGTCTCATGTAGGAAAGAAGAGTAGTAATAGAAAAGGTAATGATAATTTTACATATTAGCTAACATTTATTGCATAACTTATGTGCCAGGCAGTGTTCTAAAGCCTTTCTAGGGAGGGGGGCAACTACAGTCTCACAACCATGTCACATCCATTGAACAAATGGGAAAGTGGAGGATTGGAGAGATTAAGTCATGTGCCCAGGATGCCATAGACAGTGGTGGATCCAGGAAAATGTGAACCCAGGTTGTCAGTGCCTTTTTCTGGGAGCCTGTCCTGGCTACCCTCTTGGACAAAATGTCCCATGTTCCTGAGTCCATGGCTGAACAGATAAGTTAGATTTCTGGTGAGCTATGTTTGGGACTCCAGGGACTACTCTGTACTCATAGAGACAGAGTTGGTAACTGCCCTCCAACTCTCTGCATTAGGAATGCACCCTTGCCTGGCATGGACAGAATGCTCTGAGCAAAGTGGGCAAGGAGAGAAAGCCAAGTGAGTTCCATTTTCTTAGTCTAGACGCTCAGACTTTGTCAAGGTTTACCTTGGAAATGTGTTCCCAGTGTTTTCCCAGCATCTTTTAGTGGCCCTTAGCCAGAGTCACCTTTTAAAAATTCAACTCTAACTTGGTAGCTTCCTTCCTAAAATTTTTCAATGACTTGTCATTGCACTCAATCAGGTTTGTGCTTTGGAAAAGCCAATGTGAGACTTCTGCTTTCAGCCAAGATAGGGTAACAGGGACTGGATTTATCCTTCCGTCTTAAGCAGCTATAAAGTGGGGCCTAATATATGAAACAGCCTTTTTCAGACATTGGACAACAGGTAAATCAGGGCAGTGGCCCTTGAGAAAAGGAAGAAGTGAGTCCCATGGGAACCCAAGCTGAGCGCTGGGAGATGCTTCCAGGTTGCAGCACAGGGAGGGGAAAACCTAGATAGTACCTAGCAGTTTCCCTGAGTTGGGGAGAGAGAATAGACAATTTAAATGGGCCAAGGAAGCTAGAATTCACAGGGCAGAGTAACAGGAGAAAACTGCATGGAGAGCTGCAGAGATCTGCAAAAGCTTCTCTCAGCTGAATACTAGTTATGCAGGAGAGGAAACTACACAGATAGAACTGGTAGACAAGACCACTAAAACAGCTATTATAACTGTATAGCTCTGTATGTTCAACAAAGCTTGAGCATGCTAAGGCGAGACACAGAAGGTTGAAAATGACCCAAATTGAAATTCTAGACATGCAAACTACAATGTCTAGTATGAAAAATACATTGGGTGGGATTAACAGCAGATTAGGTATTGTAGAAGGAAAAATCAGTGAATTTGAAGACATAGCGACAGACACTATACAAAATGAAACACAGAGAGAAAAGACTGGGAAAAAACTCTACTGAGTTGCAGAACTTCAAATATGTGTAATTGTGGTGCCTGAAGGAGAGGAGGAGAGTGGAGGAGTGAAAATATATTTGAAGAAATAATGGTCCAAAAATTTCCAAATATGATGGAAAACTATAAACCAAGAATCTCAACAAACCCCAGACACAAACACAAGAACCATGAAGCAAACGACATCAAGACACATCATAATCAAGATGCTTGAAAACTTCCAAAGAAGTCAGAGGAAAAAGATACATTACAGGGAACACATAAATAAAGATGACAGCCATCTTCTCACTGGTGACAATGCAAGCTAGAAGGCAGAGCACAACTTTAAAGCATTGAAGAAAAAAGCTTGTCAGTCTAGAATTCTACACTCAGCAAAAGTACCTTTCAGAAACAAAAGTGAAATAAAGACCTTTTCAGATATATAAAAGCTGACGGAATTTGTCACCAACAAGCCCACACCATAAGAATTGTTGAAGGAAGACCTTTAGGCAGAAGGAAATGACTCCAGGCAGAAAGCTGGACCTATGTAAAGCAATGAAGAGCACTAGAAATGTTAACTATGGATAAACATTGAAGTCACTCTAAAAGATACTTGCTTAAAGCAAGAGTAATAACAGTGTATTGTGGGGTTTATAATAACTTATGGAGAAATACAATGAATGGCAATAATGGCCTGAGGGTTGGGAGAGGAGAAATGGAAGTATACTCTTGTAAGTTCCTTATGTTCTACGTGAGTGATACAGACTATGAGGTGAAGGTAGGCTGTGATATGTCGAAGATGAATCCTGTCAACCCTAAAGCAACTACTAAGACAGCACAACAAAGAGTTATAGTTCACAAGCCGACAAAGAAGATAAAATGGAATCACAAAAACTACTCAGCCCAAAAGAAGGCAGAAAAACAGGAAGGGGAGGGCAAAGAATAGATGGAATAAATTAGAAACAAATACCAACATGGTGGGGTTTCCCTGGTGGCGCAGTGGTTGCGAGTCCACCTGCCGATGCAGGGGACACGGGTTCGAGCCCTGGTCTGGGAAGATCCCACATGCCGCGGAGCAGCTGGGCCCGTGAGCCACAACTACTGAGCCTGCGCGTCTGGAGCCTGTGCCCCGCAACAAGAGTGGCCGCGATAGTGAGAGGCCCGCGCACAGCGATGAAGAGTGGCCCCCGCTTGCCGCAACTGGAGAAAGCCCTCGCACAGAAACGAAGACCCAACACAGCCAAAATAAATAAATAAATAAATAATTAATTAAAAAAAAAAAAACCAACATGGTAGGTTTAAACTCAACCATATCAATGATTACATTCAGTGTAAATGGTCTAAATATCCCAATCCCAATGGGAAGATTGAAATTGTCAGACTGGATTGAAAATAATGCAAGGCCCAATCATCTGCTCCCTCTAAGAAACTCCCTTTAAATATAAAGACCCAAATAAATTAGAAAGGCCAGTTTGGTAGCCATAGAGGAGGAAAGCTATTGGAGGTTCTTAGGGTGGAACAGGATCGGGGTTAAACTAAAATAATAGTAGTTAAAGTGGAGAGGAAGTGAAAGAGATGAAAGGTATGAAGGAGGTACAATCTCTAGGACCCAGTAACGGGTCATAAAGGGTTGTGGAGGGAGACAACTTCTGACTTGGGCCACTGTGCTGGGCCAGTGCTAGCCCATGCGATGGCCCCTGTGAAAGGGAGGCATGGGGGTTTGCGGAGCCTGAGGGACATCCAAGCTAACACTGGGAGCAGGCATGTAGATGGAACTCAGGAGAGAAGGCTGTCTGGAGATTTGGATTTGGAATTCACTAGACAGTGGTTAAAGCCACTCCTTTGGATAGAATCAGCCAGGAAACTTGGGATGAGAATGGCAGTACTGATCAGTGGGGAATTCAGAGGGGAAATTTAGGTCTGGGAAGGGGGAAAGAAGGGAAGGTTGGTTAGTAGCAAGTTAGAAATATATGAGGTTAATAAATTTAAGTGGAAATTATGTGTGGGTCAGAGAAGCCTTATGGAAATCAGATGAAGCAAGGGAAAGAAGCCCACCAAATGGGAATATTTTGCACCCTTTTTTCACAGAAGTGAGGTGACCCAAGACCACAGCTTCAGCTTAGCCGTATGGATCTCTTGCTGCCTTGGGTCTGGGTTGGGCTGACCTAGAGGCTGTACTGGGAGGAGGACAAGCAGTCAACATTTATGGGTGAGCCCTCAGAGGGGACCAAGAGAGGGTGGTGAAAGAGGAAAGAAAGTAGAAGAAAGTGTGCTCAGGGAATTCAAGGGGGGAGAGGCAATGGAGGAGAAGGGAGGGGCAGCAGGCTGTTGCATCCTGAATGTGCCAAATGGTAATCAGCGGAGGGACAGGGGCATTTCAGCAGTTTAAAGGGAGTGAGTGGGAGTTTTTGTGAGAATTAGGTGAGGTGACAAAGGCGAAGCAGTCTGCTCTGAAAAGCGAAAGTATTCCACATGGGTGTTGTCACTGTTGTTTCTACTAACTTCGGTGTTCTGGAGCCAGGGACAGTTAACGTCATTCATCCCGAACACTCACAGTGTTTTGCAGACTCTGATTTTGTGGCCATCACAGCACGGAAAACACAGAAGAGCAGGAGTGGTTGTGACTGCACAGGCTGAGTTGTCACATTACAGTCCCGAAGGTGGTGGGGAATGTTTGATGGTCATGCCCACCAGGTCAACACAGAACCATGACATGGAGAGTGGAAAGAGCTTACTCTTCCGACAGGGAACTTGGGACACACAGGGGATCTGGTTCTTGAAAATGACGCTAATGATTTGGGTGCTGAGTGGGGCTGGGGGAGGTTAGAAACAGATGTTCTGGTCTAGAATACTTTTCCTTGATCTACACTTATCCCCTCTTAAGACTCCTGCTTTAGCCCTTAACTGCCTCTGCGCCCTTCCTAGAGGCTGCTTTGTCTTGATCTTCACTCCCAAACCAGATCCTGCTCACTCATTTCAGGCTTCCTGACAGCCTTCACAGTAAGTCCCCCTTGCTGTGACCAGGCTCAGCCCTGACTCAGTCCTGGGTGCCACACCTGGATGCCCAGGTGGTTTCTGGATGCCTCTGAACAGCTGCTGCACTTGAGGGGCATGAGCACCTGCTGACCCCCAGTGGCCATTGGTTGTATTACATTAGGAGAGGGAAGACTGCTCTCCAACAGGGTGGTTTTGTGCGGGACAGGGCTGGGCAGATGCAGGGGGAACTGCAGAGGACCAAATAGCTGGTGAGTCAGCCTGCCCTGCTGGCATCCTTGTTCAGTGAAATGAAAAAAATGAATCGACTTGCATGAGAGTTTCTCTTAGGGAAGGAACTGCCTTTGTTTAGGAAAATATCTTGATAGATGACATTGAGTGTAGAATGAGACAGTGAAACAAAGGAAACAAAGTGATCCCTTGATGTTAGAAGCCAATGGGAATGTGCGGGGCAAGGAAGGCAGAGGATGGAGTGGGGGGAGAGGAAAGAAGGAAGAAGAGGGAGAGCTGGGGAGAACCAGGACTAGAGTGAGACAAACGAGGTACCCAGGGGACAAAATTGAAAGAGGTGCTTGCTCTCAGGCTCATGAAAGTGCGGGGTTGGCACCTGAGAGAGAGCACCTCCTTAAATCTGGTGACTTGGGTGCCTGGCTTGTCTGACTCTAGCCCTAGTCTTGGGGTTGAGGAAAACATCTGGAGGCCACCCCTGCAGGAAATGTAGCCAGGGAAATCTCCTGGTGGCAGGGGACAAAGGACTTTGAAGAACAAGAGGGGATCATAATCGACTTCTAATCTGTTTGCTGTGTAAGTCTGTGATGTAATTATTTCCCTTTGTTGCCTGAAACCTTCAGTAAAGTCTGCTTATACATAAAGGCTTCATGTGAAAGGTTTGGGGAGAAGTGAAGGAAATGTGTTCTGTGTTTGGGTTGGCAGAGAGCAGGGAGAAGGAAACAGCCACTGGAAGTGAGACCTACAGATGCTCAGGGTCCCAGCAGGACCAGGACACTGAGAGTGACGGGAAACTTGGGGAAGGTGTGGGGCTTCCCATAGGGCATAAGTCAATCTCTTTCTACTTTTTAAATAAACTTTTTATTTTGGAGTACTTTAAGATTTACAGAAGAGTTGCAAAAATGGTACAGAGCGTTCCTATACACCCTTCACTCAGTTTCCCCTAATGTTAACATCTTACATAAGCAGGGAACAAGCAATTAACATGGGCACATTACAGAGCTTTTTTGGGTCTCACCAGTTTTTCTGCTGAAGAGCTATTTTAGGATTCAGTCCAGGATCCTGCCTTGCATTTAGAGTCAATCATATTTAATTCTGACAGGCAAGTAACTACAGTTTGGTTACAATGACTTTTTCAATGAAAAAGAAAAAAAGAGCTTTTCTGGGGCACAATGGGGGCAGTTTGTACAGGAGAACGAGCCCCTGCTTGAAGGCTCTTGCCCCTCTGCCTTTGGGCTAATTGGAATCCCTTCCAGATTTCTTTTTTACCATACACCTCCATCCCAAGGGGCCAGGCACAATAAATGCATCTGTTTTTCCAACACAGCCCACCAGAGAACGTTAGCAAAACGTTTACTTAGAAATAACCATTTGCTAACATTTATTGAGCACCTACTCTGTATCAGGCTAAGTATGTTCCGTGCCTCAACCCGCAACTATACTGTGAGGCAGGTCATGTTATGTTTCATTTTATGGATGTGAAAACTAGACCCCAGAGTTGGAGTGGCTTGGGATTATATAACATCTCATATACAATTGTCATCGATTGGTGGGGCTGGGATTTGAACTCAGGCAGTCTTGGCAATAGGTATCTGGCATAACCCAAGCCCACCTCTTCTTGGGTGCAAGCATCACCTGGCAGATTTCAAGCCAGCAGGTGTGATATCTTCTGTAGCACCTTGACATTGTCACAGTATCTAAACTAATTAGATCATTTGGACATGAGGTTGATGTCACCAAAATGGCTTCAGGAACCTGGGGGACATTATACTGGCTTCCTGAGAAGAGAACACCCTGGCGCCAGCTGAGCCTTGACATCCGCTCGCCTACTGTCCAGGCCACACCCCCTTGTGCTGTGATTCCCCAAACAGTCACGTGGGGCTCCTGCGTACACAGAGGTTGGGTTGACGTGGATGGTGCTGCCCTAAGGATGCTGTGGGCTTTTGGTCCCTCTGATAGGAGGGCAGTTATGAGGACAGTTCTGGCATCCGGACCAAGGCGCTTCCCTTACCAGATTTCCTAGGTGCATCCTTGGGGTAGTTGCCCGGGGTCATGCTGCTGAGGCGTTTTCCCTTTGCTTCTGCTCTGTAGAGCCTTCGGAAGGAGGCTTCCCCGTCCTTTTTGGAGCTTTGCCCTGAGGCCTGGGAGGGGAGCTGGAGAGACATTACAGGCTAGAGAACAGGAATCTGGCTCCGCCTCCTTCATTCCCTTCATTCCCGAAATGAGCAAGTGCCAGGGCTTGCTGAAAGGCAGGCGAGGGGGCCGAAGGAGAGTCCTGCTCTGGGTGCCGGGACACTGGGGCAGGAATGCCCACTGGCGTCCGCTCACCAACGCCTCCCTTCTGTCCCCATAGCTCAGAGGGAGGCCTTGAGGGACCTTGGAAACCACAGCCTTCGCTGGCGGCCTCCTCTTTCCAGTGGCACTCCTGAGCGATTTAGGGGAGGGAGGTGGCACCCGGGAAGAATGAACTCTACCACAGGGGTGCAAGTCTTCCCACCGGGGTGTGCAGAGTGTTGGGGGGGGCTGGATGGGTGGAGGGGGCAGGTGATCCATTTGGGTGCTAGTGTGGGGCAGGAATGAATTTTAGAGCTTTAAATTAAAAAAAAAGTAGCCGATCCTACGCAGGAGCAGAGTGGGTGCCCCTCCTCCACGTGGAGACAGTGGTTGGGCTCTGTCACCTGCTTAGAGAATGCCACCTGGTGGTTCCCTCCCTGCTGTTTCTGGACATTTTTGGCTTTCTTTTCTTCCTTCACAGGTGCTGTAGAGAGCGTCACCACCTTGGGTTTGTTCTTCTGAAAGAACAGGGAGAAAAACCTTGTGGCTGGCCCACTGGGCACAGACCAGCCCTGCACCCTGCAGAGGGGAAGGTGCCACCTAGCTTTCGCACCCACTCTGGTGCTCCTGTTCCCCCTCGCAGCCCCTCTGCCTCCTGATGCACCCGGTGTCCATATCACACCGCCCCCAGGATGGCCTTCCAACCCCAGGTCTGGCTGTCCCTCTCCACCTCAGAATCCATCACTCTCACCCTCCACGTGAGGGCCCCATGCCCCAGCCTGGTAGGTATTCCTTCCGGCCCTCAAATGGCCTCTCTAGCTGCCACTTCCCTACCACGACCTCCAGCCTTCAAGCCCAGCCAGGGTTTCTCCCTCTGCCCAGAGCCCCTCCTCTCCTTGCCCCACTCCCACCCCATCTTGTCCTCCCAGAGCTGTGATCACAATGCCTCCTGCCTTTCTATTTCCCTGGGTGCTCCTGTCTGCCTGCTGGGAAAGGAAGGTCAGGCACGTGCAAGTCCATTCAAGGCACGTGTGCTCGGCCCTGAAAGCTGCCAGGAGCACCCAGGGAAAGAGTAAGGTTCATTAGGGAGCATCAGGGCCCATCGGGGGAGGGGCCCACAGAGGCACATCCAGGCCCATCTCTAAGGGGTGGGCATGGGGTGCTGGAGCATCGTGGGGAAACTGAATCAACTAGGTCTCCTCTTGGGGTGTGCCGTGGGGTGTCGGGGTCATGGGGTGATGGCTGAGACTGGTCTCCAGGGCTGACGGCCCGGCTTGCAATCCTGCTCTATGGCTGAGTGGCTGAGCAACCTTGGGCAAGGGACGGCTCTCTCTGAGGACGGGGACGATAGCAGAACCTACTTCATAGGGTTATAGTGGGAAATAAATGAATCACTGCGCAGAAGTGCTAAGCCCTCCATGAATGTCAGCAACACTGTATGGGCGGAAGGAGGGTTTTGATAAGCCATCTGGATGTGTGGAAGGAAGCTGTCCAAGGTCCTGCTTAAGGCCATCAAAGGACGGGGTGCTACTCAACTTTAGGGTTTTGTTTGGCTTAGTGGGGGGAAGGGGCGCAAGCTGGGGCCAGGGCTGATGCTGCAGGGTGATTAGAGAGAGACTAAGGCCAGCTCCCCGGGGGGTGGCCCACCTCCCACTTTCTCCTCTCAACCCTCAGCCTCTCCTCAAGAGTCACCTGAGTAGCTACCAGCCCCCATTTTTGGAGGAAGCTGAGTGGAATGGATGTGGTGATACCATAGACCCAAGGAAACTGCAATAGCCACGATTCAGTGGCACCTGTGGCTGAAACTTTGAACTTCAGGGGTCTTCATGGATGGCAAATGAATCACAAGGGGCACAGCCCTCTGGGTAGCTCCATAATCGTGCTGAAGTGGAGAAAAGCCTGGATTGCCAGGAGAAGGGAGAGGAGGCTGCAGACAGCCCCCCTCCAACCGTCTTCACTAAAGGGTCCCCCGCCACCTGCCATACGAGACCTGCCACGGAAGCATCACCCTCTCTCTCAGGAGTTTCTTTCAAAATACAAATGCTTCTGGCAAAGGTAATGATGCTTGAAGATTTAATTGTATTTTCAAATTAAATTGTTCCCTCCCTGGGTCCAAAATTATTTACAATAAAAGCCACATATAAGGTAAAGCTGTTAAAACATTATTAGAGTATAATCTTATGAGACAAATATCATTTGATATCGCTTATATGTGGAATCTAAAAAAATGGTACAAATGAACTTACTTACAAAAACGAAGTAGAGTCACAGATGTAGAAAACAAACTTATGGTTACCAGGGGATAAAGAGGGGGAGGGATAAATTGGAAGATTGGGATTGACATATACACGTTACTGTATATAAAATAGATAACTAATAAGAACTTGCACAGGGAAGTATATAGCACAGGGAACTCTACTTAGTACTCTGTAATGGCCAATATGGGAAAAGAATCTAAAAAAAAGAGTGGATATATGTATATGTATAACTGATTCACTTTGCTGTACTCCTGAAAATAATACAACATTGTAAATCAACTATACTCCAATAAAAATTTTAAAAAAAGGAATATAATCTTAGTATGAAGAGATGGGATCAAACATATTCATCATAGAACTGAATATGATTTCTGCGAATGAGTAATGAGAGGCCCAAAAAATGGGGGGAAGGGGGAGGGTAGGTAAATCACTAACGCCCTAGAGTAAAATATGTTTGTCAGATGTGTTTACGCGTATCTGATGGAACTGGCACTCCAGATCTCTCTGACTATAATTGATAAGTAAGCACATAACCAGAATAGGAGCTCCCCTGAAAGGCAGGGGCCGCTGAACTGGGTGAAGCAGGGGAAGGGGAGGTGGTGATGGTGCGTGGGCCTGACAGCCCACGAGCTTGGAAACTGGATAAATCTGAGTTTGAGCCCTGGCTCGGCCCCTCACTAGCTCTGTGAGCTCAAGCAAATTATTCCACTTCAGCTCGCTTCTTATCCTTCAGCTGGTGGTAAGAACGGTGCCTACCTTGTAGCCTTGCTGGGAGCAGTTGACCAGACAACTCATTGCAGTAAGCACAGGGCCTGGCACACAGGAAACACTTAATAAAAGTTATCATGGTTCTTAGTAATGCCATTTTCACCCTTTTTTCTCTGGGAGCCAGGGGAGTCAAGATTAGGTGGCATCCTCTGCAGAGGAGACCACTTTCCAAGGACATGGCTTAATTTTCTGTAGACGATGGGCCCAGAGGGGAACTCTGGGGGAAACTGGGGCAAAATCGGTTGTCATAGTTCCTGGAGAAAGAGGAAAAGGTGGTGCTACAGACTGAATGTTTGTGTCCCCCTAAATTCCTATGCTGAAATCCTAACTCCTAATGTGATGGTATTAGGAGGTGGGGACTTCAGGAGGTTGTCATGTCATGAGGGTGGAGCCCTCATAAATGGGACTAGGGCCTTAAAAAAGAGGCCCCTGAGAGCTCTCCTGACTCTTCCTCTTTATCAGGATATAGCAAGGAGGCAGCCATCTATGAACCATGAAGCAGGCCTTCATCAGACACCAATCTGCTGACACCTTGATCTGGGACTTCCCAACCTCTAGATCTGTAAGAAAGAAATTTCTGTTGTTTCTAAACCACCTGGCCTATGGTATTTGGTTGTAGCAGCCCAAATGGACCAAGACAGGCAGTTACAACTAGTTTTAATGCAGGATAGAAAGGAAGAGGTATGTTAGCAGGAGTCCCAGTGGGGATAGTGGAGGTGGAGAATGCCCTCTGACCCTGGGACCATCATGTGGATGGAAGCACCTGGGGACAGTGGGATGACCCATTCTGAGATCATCAAGACACTAGAAGCTATTGCCTCTCAGCCCTTCTCCAACACTGACCAAGATGGCTTTAAGGTCCCTTCACCTCGACTAAACTAGGTAGATTTCTTCCTGACTCTAGGACCTTGACCTCCCTTTTCCTAGAACAATTCCTTTAGCGAATTTACACCTGTAAATTCTTTCTCTGCCCCTTTGAGATGTAAATCTTCTCCCAGCCTCTTGCCCAGCTTTATAATCCAGGAATGTTTTTCTCCAGAGCTTGGGAGCCATCCCTTTGAAATGCAATCATCAGGAAAGATAGCATTCCCACCTCCCAGTCTCTGTAGGAGGGTAAGAGCCTAACTACATAGGGATAATTAGCCAACAAGGATGGCCTGATCACATTGACAATCTCCCCCCATGTCCTGCGGTGCTTTTCTACTGGCTCACCCCAGTGCTGCAAACCCTCCCCTCACCCGGTCACATCATACTGCAGTAGTCTCGAATGAAGCCTTCCTTGCAGGTTTTCTTTGACAGTACACACCTGGAGAGCTTGCTTCTTCTTCCCCTGCCTCCGCTCCAGCCACTCCAACACCCGCGAGAGGTCTGACATCCGCCTCTCCTCGGCCGTCCTCCACACATGCTTCCTCTCTGTGGGCAGGGAATCCTTCAGGTCCTCTGATTGCTCTGTCATCATGGAGCCTTGGTCATGCCTTGGGCAGAAAGGTGGCACACTCTTGCTTTGTTGAACCCTCTGCCTCTGGTTGCTGGCCTGGATGACTCAGATGGTAGGGTATTGTCCCCTAGATGTGAACATAAATGTGAACATAAAGGGCAGCGTTAGGCCAGAGCCGGGATGTTAACCTTCAAGGGTAGGAGATCCAGAGGGTGATTGTGATGTCACTGTCAGGCTGTCCATGGGGGTCAGAGTGGAGCAAGACACTGGTTTCCCTCATGGCCACTGTCCCTCTTTAGGCACTGTCCATCACTTGGACTCTGCCACAGCCTCCTTTATGGGCTCTCCACCTCCATTTCTACAGAGATCTTATTAAAACAAAGCTCAGCTCACATATCTCCTCTTCTCAAAAACCTTCAATGACTCCTTGTAGCTTATAAAAAAAAATCTAAAATTTCTTAGTCTGGTAGGCTTTCCACAATGTGCTCTAATTAGAATGAAGATTTGTATAGCCTTAATTAGTTTTATAGTCATTGAACAGATAGTTATCAGATGCCTACTATGTGCCAGGCATGGTGCTGGAGATACAACACAAGATAAAAACATACTCAGACCTTCTAAAACTTATGGGCTAGTGGGAAAGACAAAACAGCAGTCAAATAATTACCCTGTGAATCCATAATGACAAATGAAGATGAGTGCTCTGAAGAAAGGAATATAATTCTAAGAACTAAACAAAACAAAAGAACTAGACTTGGATGGGTAGTGAGTAGATCACACTTGGGGAGTGGCTGGAGATAAAGGGTAAGCTGGTCTCAGTGGGGCTCTGGACCAGGGGGACAAGCATGTGCAAAGGCCCTGTGGCAGGATGGAAGCAGGGAACACTTGAGGAATAGCAGAAGGCCAAGGTGGCTAGAGTACTAGGTAATGAGAAATGATGCTGGAGAGGTGGGCAGAGGCCGGACCAGAGAGCATCTTGGAGGTCACACGTTTGCTGAGACTGGGAAGGAAAGGGAAGTAAAGCGAAAACAATAAAGGGAATCAAACATAGGGGAGGGAGTGACATGATCAAGCTTCCTTTTTTGTTTTAGGAAACTTTTATTGATGGAAACTATATGCAGAAGTGTGCCAGAATCACAAGTAACTAATGCTCCAGAAATTCCCCCTTATGGCCCCTGCTAGTCACTACCTCCCTCCAAAGGTAAGCACTACTCTGACTTCTAATTTCATAGATTTCTTTTGCCTGTTGGAGTTTTATATAAATAGATTCATACACATGTAATCTTTTGTATCTGGCTTCATTTGTTTTACAATATATTTGCAGGATTTTAGCAATGAATTCTTTAGTCTTTGTGTATGTAGAAATGCTTTTATTTTTGCTTTCATTTCTGAAGAAAAATTTGCTGGATAATAGAATTTTTGGTTAACCGTTTTCTTCAGCACTTTGATGTGTTATTTCATTCTCTTCTGCCTTTCGTTGTTTTACGTGGGAAGTCAGCTGCTAATCATATTGTTACTCTCCTGCATATATGTCATTTTTCTCTTGCAGATTTTTCTCTGTTTTTGTCTTTCAAATGTTTGCTATGATGAGTCTAGGTGTGAATATCTTTGTATTTATCCCACTTGAGATTTGTTGAATTTTTTGGATATGTATTTAATGTCTTTAAAGACATTAAATTCTGGGAGATGTTGGCCATTTTTTTTTTCCATTTTTTTTTTCTGCCCTTTTCTCTATTTCTGGACTCCCATTATACATCTGTTGGCAGGCTTAATGTTGTTCCTCTGGTCTCTAAAACTTTGTTCATTTTTCTTCAATTATTCTTTTCTCAGTTCTTCAGATTGGATAATTTCTATCAATCAGTCTATCTTCAGGTTCAATCTTCTTTCCTCTGCCATATATAATCTGATGTTGAGCCTTTCTAGTATAATTTTCATTTCAATTGTACTGTTCAAGCCCAGAATATCCCCTTTTAAAAAATAATTTCTTTCTCTTTATTTAGAATCTCTCTTTGTTGATTCATTGTTGTCATGCTTTCATTTAAAATTTAAAACATGGTTTACTTTAGTTCTTTGACCATATTTTAATAGGTATTTAAAGTCTTTCAATTCAACATCTGGGAACACTCAGACAGTTTCTACTGACAGCTGTTTTTCTGAGTATGTGTCACACTTTCCTGTTTCTTTATATAACTTGTAATTTCTTTTTGTTGACAATTGGACATTAAAAAAGTATAGTGGTAACTTTGGATTCTGATTCACCCTCTGCCCCCAAGGTTTATTGTTACTGTTTTTTCATTTGTTTATTTTAAAAATAACTTCTCCAGGCTCTGTGAATCAGACAATCCCTGTCTGGGAATCCTGTCTTCCCTACGGTATGAAGCTGCTGAAGTTCTGATTAAATTTTTTATATTCTTGTTTGTATATTTAAGTCTAGCTTCCTAAGCATTGTCTCTGTGTCTACACCTGCATATCAGATTGGACAGAGATTGTGCTCAAACACCTCAATTATCTGTCCTCTGCTGATTAGTCTGTGTGTGGGTAGGGGAGCTATATCAGTTATCATGTTGCTACATGACAAATCATCCCAAAGTTTAGTGGCTTAAAACAAAAGCATTTTCTACCACACAGTTTTTGTGGGTCAGGATTTTGAGTGTGCTTTAGCTGGGTCCTCTGACTCAAGCTAAAATCAAGCTGCTGGCCAGGTTGATTGGCCCAAAAGGCTTGACTGGGAAAGGATATACTTCAAAGCTCCTCATCTGGTTGTTGGCAGGACTGGGTTCCTTGCAGTCCATTGAACTGAGTTCTTTCTTTGCTGGCTGTTGGCAGAAGGCCACCCTCAGTTTTTTGTGACATGTGCCTCTCCATAGGGAAGCTTACAACATGGCAGCTTGCTTCATCAGAACAGCAAGGGAGAAGAACTAAAGAGAGAATGAGAGCAAGAGAGAAGTCAGTCTTTTATAACCTAAACTTGGAAGTGACATCTATCACTTTTGCCATGTTCTATTTATTAGAACCAAGTCACTATGTCCAGACAACACCCAAAGGAAGGATTACACAGGGCACTAATCCTAGAGGTGAGGATCACTGGGAACCATTTTAGAAGCTGCCTATCCCAGGAGCACATTCAAAATTCAGGCCATTTTCACACGGTCCTTATCACTTACTTTCTACTGGGCTCTTTCTTGTCTCCTTTACACACATTCACAGCCTCAGGGCTGGCCAGGAGCCTGTGGCTTGATTGAGCCCTTTCTAGCTTCTGTGGTGCATGCATGCAGCTTTAGCCAGAAATATATATGCCCAAACACAACTGCAACATTTGTCCAGTGGAGTTGGTGGCCTTCCTGCTTTTCTGACTTGGAGATTTTCACTTAAACCAACAAGGCTGCCAAGAGTGGGTGCTGCTCCCTGATCCAAATCCAGTGAGCCCCCTTTAACCAAACCAGAGAAACTGCCCCACCTTGGTGGAACCTCCCTTCTGACTGAACTGGGAGGAGGGGAATGGGAGCCGCCTCCGGCTAGAATGCCATAGATTCTCACTGTTATTGCCCAAATTTCCAGTTTCCCAGCACAAATGCTGTTCCAATTGTTGTATGCCTTTGGTTGATGCCCAGAGTGCTGCATGGTTGTTTTGACCAATTTTGCCCAGCTTTATAATTGCGTTTTGGGGAGAGGATTTACCATATTCTCACTCAGCCAGAGGCAGAAGTCCCCTGCCAATGCACACTTTACATAACACATTTTGGAAGACCCCCTTTGCTATCTTGCAATAAAATACACATATTTTAAAAAATTACTATAATCCTCCAAACAACAACAAAAAAAGAGAAATTAAAAAAATATAGTCTTCCTTTGGGTGTAGGTCAATATTTTAATGCCTGGCCTCAACTAAAATAGAAGACAAGCCTCCCCAGTTTTCCAAACACCTCTGAGGGAATGGTACAACGCCACTGAAAACCAATGAAATAATCTATTGTAATCAATCAAGAATGGTTAGGATGGGTGGAAGCAGGCAGGGTACAGTCACACGGTCTGTCCCCATTCAGCAGGGGCTGTGGGCTGGGGAGGCAATGACAAGTAGGCATCAGTACCGTGAGCAGGTGGGTGAACGAGCGAGCGAGTGAATGGACAATACCTGGCGCCTAATCTCAGGCTTCTTCATCCTAGGTTTCTTTTCCCCAGATCTTCAGTAGAGGTCACGTGTTTCTAGAAGCCCTATTCTGAGGTTGAAACTGGGGTAGCAGAACTCTACTCTTGTGAACATAAGTGCTCGAGGTCATCTGACAGCCATCACTGTCATTTTGAGAGACCAGAGGCCAGGCCACCCAGGTCCCAGAGGATCATCTCACGGGACAGGAGGGTGTTCAAATCAAGGAACGTTTACACATGTGTCTCTGGTGCCAAGCACCGTGCTGGGCACTGAGGAAGGAGGACCCAGAGATTCATTAGAGTCAGTCCCTGCCCTCATGGAGCTCGTTGTTTCCTTAGGGAGACATTTACAAAGCCTGGTGGGCACTGTTGTGTCTCCCCACGCTCCCTCCACTGCTCTCCCTTGTAGTTTGGGTGAGTAAACACTGCTCCAATTTGAGGGAAGGGACCAGATTGGGCTGAGCCAATCAATATGCAGCCTTCCCCAGGCTACCGTGATTGGCACAGTAGGGGCCCAATCAGCATGGAATGGGGAGCTTTTGCTAGAGATGTGAGGAAACAGACTCTCTGTGAATGGTGGGGCATTTGGATGTAAAGCCTGGAATGGTGGTGGTCATTTTGTTCTGATGCGGGAGGGAAGATACCATGAGGATGAACCCCATCCAAAGAGCAGGGCAGAGCCATGAGACTCACTGAAAAACTGAAACAGTGTCTGAGCTTTTCAGACTTTTAATGTGTAACTCAGCCTGAGTTGTGTTTCCTGTTACTTGCAATCAAAATCTTTTGTGTGATACAAATAGCTAATACAGGGGAGATGGTGCAGTAGTGACATTACAAAATGTGTTGTGAGAGCACAAGGGAGGGCATGGTAAAGTCTGCTTCGGGGGATGAGAGAAAACTCCACCGAGGAAGTATTAGAGCTAGGTAGGTCTTAAAGGATTTTGCAGAGGATTTTGACAATAGGAAAATTACATTCCAGATGGAGGGAACTGCACCGACCAGAGCATGGAGTTGTACGGGGAGGTAATACTCTGTGTGTCTAAAGAGTGGAGGCCTGGGGACAGGGAGTGGGGAACTAGTCTGGAGCCAGGGAATGAAGGTACAGGGATGCTTTGTTGCTTTAGAAAGCTCATTCATTCAACAATCAGCTCTTGAATGCTTCTGATGGGCCAGGTACATCTAAGTGATGTGTACAGAAATAGGGGCAGGTGGGGAGGAGAGTGGGCAGGCTGGGCTGGAGAAAGTCAGGAAGACACCCTGCATATATAGAGACAGCATCAAATAGAGCACTGCTGCCAGCAAGCCTGGATCCCAAGTCCAGATTGGACCTGGGATTGAGTTGAGGGTGGGGTGAAAGAAATGAAGCTTGGGAATTTGGTGGTGGAGTGGAGAACAATGCCCTCCCCCCTCCCCCCCACCAAACAGTACTTATTGAAACAAATTGCAAGGCAATTTATTGACATGATGTTCATTAAGGTTTTAGTAAAAAGACATTAGGAGCAGTGGTGCAAAAGAAATAGAAAGTCTTTAATCCATTTTGAGTTGATTTTTGTGTATGGTGTTGGGGAGTGTTCTAATTTCATTCTTTTACATGTAGCTGCCCAATTTTCCCAGCACCACTTATTGAAGAGGCTGTCTTTTCTCCATTGTATATTCTTGCCTCCTTTGTCAAAGATAAGGTGACCATATGTGTGTGGGTTTATGTCTGGGAGCTAGAGTCTGTCATACAGAATGAAGTAAGTCAGAAAGAGAAAAACAAATACCGTATGCTAACACATATATATGGAATCTAAAAAAAAAAGGGTCTGAAGAACCTAGGGGCAGGACAGGAATAAAGATGCAGACGTAGAGAATGAACTTGAGGACACGGGGAGGGGGAAGGGTAAGCTGGGACAAAGTGAGAGAGTGGCATGGACATATATATACTACCAAATGTAAAATAGCTAGTGGGAAGAAGCCGCATAGCACAGGGAGATCAGCTCTGTGTTTTGTGACCACCTAGAGGGGCGGAATAGGGAGGGTGGGAGGGAGATGCAAGAGGGAGGGGATGTGGGGATATACATATACGTAGAGCTGACTCACTTTGTTATACAGCAGAAACTAGCACACCATTGTAAAGCAGTTATACTCCAATAAAGATGTTAAAAAAGAAAGAAGGAATAGAAAGCGTGGTCGGGGGAAGATGGTGTTTTTCCATGCTTTCTGTCATCAGAACCAACATGCAGTCCTGCCCCCAGCTGGCCCATCCCTAGGCTCACTCCTCCTGGCTTTAGAGCCTGGCTCTGTCTTGGGGACAGCAGATGGGGGGTGGGTTAAGAGAGATGGAAACTCAGTGGCCTGTACCCAGGGAGCCTTGACCAGCTTCCTCCCTCCCTCTCTGCCTCCCTCCCTTTAACAAATATTATGGCAGAACCTAGGTAATCAAGAGGCTCTTGGACTGCAATTGAAGAGCCAAGATTGCAAGACCGGACCACTGAGACATTCCGAGGGTCAGAGCTGGAAATGCTCTTGGAGTCCCCTAGCACTCACTCTCATTTCACAGATGAGGTGGAGACCAGAGCCCAGGGAGCCCAAGAGACCTGCCCAAGGTCAAAGCCAAATAGTGAGACCCGGAAATTCCATTAATAATAATGAAGCCCAGAATCTGTAGACTTCCTGCAAATAATTTTCATATCTATTGCATTAAATCAGGGGTCTCAAATTCAAGTGTGAAGTAGGTAACATAAAGGAGTGAAGCTGAGTATAGGCAGTAGGGAGTGGGCGGTGAGGGGGGAACGGGCAAGCTGTCCCTCAGCTACGGCCCATTGTGGCCACGTGGGAATGTCAGCCCCATGGGGTCAGATCTTGTGATTTTTAAAGAGAAGGCAAAAATCCAAATGTTTATGTGAAATTAGTTGGAAACAAACTTAAAAAGAAATGCTGATTGGGCAAAACCCATGTGGCCTTGCTCAGGCCTGGGGTTGCCCGTTTGTAGCCTCTGCCTCATTGGACCCTCACCAGAGCTGGGCGCTATGTCAGCGCAAAGGACAGAGGATGAAATTGAGGCAGAGAGAAGGGGAGGTGACTTACTCAAGTCCACTCAGCTGGGAATAAGTACATCCAGGACTGGACCCCCAGCCCATGAGAGCACTGTGGGGTTCCAAGAGAAAGGAGTCTGAGAAACAGGGTTCAAGCAGCAGCCCCCCTCAAGAGTCAAGGAGGCCTCGAGTGTTGCGATGGGTTTGAACACACCTCCAGCTTTCCGGGCTCAGGCTAGGGGATGCCTGGGGGCGAAATCCACAGGGGGTTTTCATCCTGATGCTGCAAGGTTCCTGCAGAGATGGGCTGTCTTTTTTACTTCGTTTTCTTTTCCGGCATTTTAATACTCAGTATCCTTGCAGTAAACAAGGGCCATTTAAAATATATATAATCTTATTAGTGAGAATCGGCTTCCCTGTGGCTGGTCCAAGTTCCAGAGAACAGCCATCGGTCCCCAGTGTTGGCAGGGCAGCTGCGGCGGGGTGGCTCTCTCAGAGTGCCACATCTGCCCTAGTTTTTGAGGACACTCCAAGCAAATGTCTCAATTAGGCCTCAGGATGGCTGTGCTGTGATTTACATACTCAGAGCCCTGCAGTCTCCTTTATCCTGGGAATGTCCTTCCTTTGCTCTGCAGGGCTCCAAGGAGGCCACTGCTTCCCAGGGGCGCAGACCTTGGGCTGGATGCCTCTGAAGGTGCTTAAAACGCTGAGCAGCATGGAACTGGGGAGACTGGGCTGATCAGGGAGCCAGAGGCATCGGCCGAGACTCGCCTGGCTCTGCCTCGTTTGCTGTGTGACCTTGGGCTTGCTGTTTGGCCTCTTTGCTTTTCTAGCAACTAGGACTCCATCAGGAGTTGCAAATCAGTGCATGTGATATTTGGGCCACTGGTGTATCTTATTCAGCCTGCAAAGTGTTTTAGAAATCAGGGCATTTCATTAAAAAAATTCAGATTTCTGATCTGTTTAATAAATGGTGATCTGGTATGACTGGGCCGGCAGCTTCCCCCTTGAGATGGGACACACGCCTTCTGTTGCTACAGTGCTTACCTGGCCAGCTTCATCCACCTACATGACCCGCTTGTCCCCTAAAGACACATGAGTTTGTGACCCCAGCCTAGGTAGTAATTCTAAACACTTTACAAAGTTACAAAGACAAATTTATCTCCTCCTATCCTTGATCTGGTTAAGTAAGGATTCTTAACCCATTTTATAGGTTTGGAGCCCAAGATTCAAAGACATGAAGTTGCTGTGTGGTGCAGCTGGGCTCACACCTGCCTGACCCCCAAGCCCACCCTCCTTCCAGGCCTGCATTAAGTAATGGGTCGATCCCTGGGGTCTTCCTGGGCTCACTGAGGCTAAGGGTCCTGCCAGGCCTTATTGGAGGCCCTCACACTGCACCTCTCTGCCACTGGGAGGAGAGAGGGGAAGGGCTGAGGGGTTGGCAACACGTGGAATGTTCTCTGACACTCTGGTCTCGTGTTCCCCCAGAGGACTAGGAGGGAGCAGGAGACCCCTGTGACGAGGAATTCCCAGAGAGGCTGGGCTGGGCAGTGGGCAGGGTGCAGGGCTGGGTGTCAGGGGATTGACTGGGTCCATTCCCTTCTCTGAGGCTTCCTGATTACATGACCACAGGGAGGCTGATTCTCCATAGACCTTGGTTTCCTCATCTGCAAAATGGCGCTAACCTCAGCCTTGCTTCGCTCATGGGGATGTTGGGAGGAGCTCACGAGACAAGGGTTTTGCAAAGTTGCAGAAACTCAGGGCAGAAGATAGTGTCATGGTTATAGTATCATGATTATGAGTATAGGCTCTGGAGGGGAATCTACCATGTGAAAGGTGTGTGTCCTTGGGCAGGTCACTTAACCTCTCTGGTCTAAGGTTTTCTCTTCCGTAAAATAAAGCCGATCATAGTTCCTACTCAAGCAATTGTGAGCATTCAATGAACTATCTGAATAAAGTGCTAGCACTGTGCCAGGCATACAGTAGGTGCTTAATAAATGGTAGCCATGAATATACAACATGGACAGATAAATGGGCCTATGATGGCCAAAGATGGGAGTGGTATAGGAATGCTGATTCCCAGAGAACAATGACCGTGGCTGGTCTAGGGGCCCAACACAGGGGGAATAGCATAGAAATGACTTCAGCCAAGTCCAGGCCATGGCCTTCCCCTCTTTCTCCTCTGTGGGAGCACGGAGGCAAGAATCACAAGGAAAAGCTGGGGGTTCGGCTTGGGCTCCGGGAGGGCTTGTCCTGCTGCCCAGAAGGTCGGCTCAGGGCTCATTCCCCGCCTCTCAGGGAAAGCCAGCCTGGAGGCCTGGCCCAGCGGGTGGGCAGGGGCTGGTTGACCCCAGATGCTGGGCAACTTGGTCAAGTGGGGGCAGTTTCAGCCTGACCATGATAAGAGCCTGAGGTTAATGGAGGGACCCAGCGGTCCCACTTTCGGGTGCTGGAGGGACAAGATTTTAAACAAGCCCTCAGCCTTGGAATCCACTGCCCTTTCCAGGTAGCTGGGCCGGGGAGGTTCTCAGGGTGCAAACACTGGCCCCTCTCTGAAGAGCTGCCCGCAGGTGCTTTCTCCATTTCTTGACCCCAGAGGCATCTCCTCCATGGCAGCCCCGCAAAGGCTGAGGACAGCCTGGGCTGCTCTGCCCTCTGGCAGGGCCAGTGGCGCATCCCAGGCAGGAGAGTGGACTCAGGGGTCAGATCAGTGGGATTTGAATCCCGGCTCTGCCACCTGGCATCTTTGCCAAGT